>NC_012875.2:11336964-11702865 GCF_000003195.3 Sorghum bicolor
CACCTCATGACACGAGCAATCCACTAGAGTTACCTTTCAGCTCTTCGCTAGGGAAGGTACAAGACCCCTCACAATCACCAGGAGATTGCCACGAACAATCACCAACTCGTGCCAAAGCTCCTCCGCTGCTCCAAGCCGTCTAGGTGGCGGCAACCACCAAGAGTAACAAGAAAACAGTAGCTAGAACGATCCCCAAGTGCCACTAGATGCAATCACTCAAGCAAATGCACTTGGAATCACTCCCAATCTCACAAAGATGTTAAATCTATGAAGGAGATGAGTGGGAGGTGTTTGCTTAGGCTCACAAGGATGTCAAGTATGCTAGAATTCCAAGAGAGTGAGCCCTAAGCCGGCCAACAACTATTTATAAGCCCCTCAAACAAATAGAGCCGTTGGCTCTTTCACTCGGCAAAACACGGGGTCACCGGATGCTCAAGCAGGAGGCATCTTACGCTCAACACCTGCGTCCGGTGTTCCAAAGTCAGCCACGTGTCAGCCAAACGAACACCACGCGTTGATCTCTAACAGTCACCTGCAGAGCACCGGACGTGGGTGCACACCGGTCTTAGACACAGAGAGGTCTGCAAATGCATAGGGCACCGAACACTGAGCACCGGACCATCCGGTGCTCACCGGTCTCATACCCAGACAGCATTGCAAAAGCACAGAGCACCGGACTCACATCACTAGACGCTCCAACATGGTCTAACCTGCGTCCGGTGCCTAGCGTTCGGTGCCTAACTGTAACATCCCTAATGTTACGAATACTAAAACTAGATCATGACATCATAAGCATTGCATAGCATACTGGTTAAGCACCACTTGATGCACCAACTTAAAACAAGTTTACTTTGGTTGCTTGAGCTTAGGGAACTAAAGTGTGTTTATGTTGTGAAATGATGCTAGCGTGGTTGTGAAATCCCTTGTGTTGGAGGATTCCGAGAAAATAGGGGGGAAAACCCTGATTTTAAAACCCTAATTTTTACCCCTTTTGTGCAATTTAAAATTAAGCAAAATTTGAGTATGAGTTCAAAAGCAAAGTTGTAGATCTTGTCAAGATGTACAACTTTGGTGTTTCGAGTTTTTGAAGTTTCAACACAAAATTTAAACTAATTTTGAAAATACAGATTTCTAGAAATTGTCCCCTTTTCCAATTTGAATCCCTAATTCAAAACCTATTTGGAGTCTTTTAAAGTGATCAAAATGAAAGTTGTAGGGCTCATCAAAATGAACAACTTTTATTTTGGGAATTTTTCAAGTTATTGAGAAAAATCAAAAGTAATTTTGGAATTTCTATTATGTCCCAATTCAAATTGGAATTTCTCCCCAAATTGGAATTTGAAATTCAAACTGTTTTGATTGAATTCATCACTTTCCTTTAGAAATCTGAATTTGAGCCTTAAATGAATGTTGCAGGAAATTTTGTGCTGCACATTTCTTGTTTTGGTAGATTTCTGAGTTTTTACACAAAATAAAAAAAAATTTGGTAAACAAGGAAGAGGGGGATAAGAACACGCTACAGTGCTCCCCTTACGGGAACAGGGCACAGCGACCCTGCCCGGCGCCGCTGCTCGCCCACGTCGCCTTGGGCAATGGGTATGGCTGACACGCAGCTGCTTGGCAGCTTGCTCGTCATCCGCTTTACCTCTCAGTCGCCCTCATCCGCAGCACAGAGCTCAGAACTGCCATAGCCCTCTTCCCCTGCTCATCTTGCTTTTTTTTATTTTTTAAAAGGAGGCAAAGCCTCTGTTTTTAAGAAAGCAAGGTAGCAGTTCACAGACTGGGAACACCAGTTTAACAAGAAAACAAAAAAGACACTCCCAGAAAAAACCAGCCTAATACAAGACTAAATTTCCAACACATCAGACATGACGATCTCATTAGGCTTGAAGGACTTGAGCTAGTGAGTGATTGAAGCTTTAATCTACATGATACGTTCCTGATCTTCCCCTTTAAGCTTCACGCTCCATTTCTGCATCAGTGAAAGAGCAATGTACAGAACATCAGTTGGCGCCTTTGGAATCTTCTTTTCAATAGCAATCTTATTCCTAGTTGTCCAAAGGGCCCAAGCAAAACCTGCGAAAATAACGATGATTAACCTGATCGGAATAGGCCCCTTGCCTCTTAGCCAGGACCCACAGAAATCATCCCAAGAAGTAGGGTAAGACAGTAAATGAAACATCTCCGCAATCATTGCCCACACAAGTTTAGCTAAGTGACATTTGAAGAAAATATGATCTACATCTTCTAAACAGCCACAAAGACAACAAGAAGAAGGCCCTTTCCAACCCCTTTTCACCAGATTAACAACAACTTGCAATTTCTTATTAAGGATTTGCCAAAGAAAAAATTTGATCTTTAACGGAACTTTGCTTCTCCAAATATAGCCCGCCACTCTACTACTGACACCCCTGTCAGTAAGGAACATGTATAGAGATTTAGTAGTAAATTGCTTCTTTTTATCCAAAGCCCAATGAACTACATCAGCCCTATTGTCAGTTAGAGCACAATCATTTAGCATGTTCAGCAGACCCAGCCATCTATCATAGTCATGTACAGATAAGCATCTCTTAAAGTCCACAAACCAAGTTCCATCATTCCAACATTCATTGACAAAAACATTAGGATCCCTGACGAAATGATATAAATCCCCATAAAGGATTTTAAGAGGGACCTCATGTAGCCAACAATCTTCCCAGAACCGACAAAGTTTACCATTTCCAATAGTAAAAGTAGCCCCCCATTTAAAGAGATGTTTGACCTTATGTAGCCCTTTCCAAAACTGAGACCCTCCAGCCCCTGTAGAGCCAAAGAAACCATTGTCCCCCAAGTATTTAGCTTTCAAAATTTTATACCAAAGATCATCAGGTTGTAAGTGGATCTTCCAAATCCATTTGACTAGAAGACTTTCATTCATTATCTTAGTATTAATGATGCCTAAACCCCCTTGGTCTTTAGGTCTACTAACCATCTCCCATTTAGCCATATGATATCTAAATTTTTCTCCGGAGGAACTTAGCTCTAATACTATCCATGTCACTATGGAAACCATCCGTTAGAAGGTAAAAACCCATGCGGTAAAGAGGAATCGAACTTAAGCAAGTATTGGTTAAAAATTGTCTCCCCCTGAAGTCATAAACTTCCCCTTCCAAGGATCCAATCTAGTAATCATCTTCTGCGTGATGGTTCTGAACGCACTCATGTTCAAATGTTTGTAGCTAATAGGAATACCCAGGTACTTCACAGGAAAGTCCCCTAAGACACAGTTAAGCATATTAGCTAGATTCTCCTTCTCCCCTTGAGTTACTCCAAAAACAAAAATCTCACTCTTATGATAGTTAATTTTGAGACCTGAGAGCCACTCAAAGCAATATAAAATGAGCTTAAGGTTCCTAATTGACTGAACTGTAGTATCCACCATTATAACAGTATCATCAGCATACTGTATATGGGAAAGCCACCTGGAATGAGATTATTAAGAACCCCCGAGATGTGGCCTTGCCTTACCACTGAATCCAGCATGACCCCAAGAGCATCTACAACTAAGTTAAACAGTAAGGGCGACAAAGGGTCACCTTGTCGAAGCCCTCTAAAAGTCCTGAAGTATGCACTCCTCTCTCGATTAATATCAATACAGACCTGACCCTCCCTAACAGTTTGCATAACCCAAGAGATCCATTTATGAGGAAACCCTCTACCTCTCATGGTCTCTTCTAAGAAATCCCATCGAACTCTATCATATGCTTTTTCGAAATCAATCTTAAGAACAAGGCCCCTAGCCTTTGATCTATGTAATTTGTGCAGAACCTCATGAAGCACAACCACCCCTTCCAGAATATTCCTTCCTTTAATGAAACCAGTCTGACTTTTGCTTATAATTTTCCTAACCACTGGAACAAACCTGTTAGTAAGAACTTTGGTAAAACATTTGTAATCAACATTGAGAAGACAAATGGGCCTAAAATGTTTAATGGTATTAGCCTCTCTAATTTTTGGCACCAAAGTAATGACCCCAAAATTTAATCTTTTAATGTCCAGCTGGTGATTCCAAAGATCCTAGAACATTTTCAACATATCACCCTTAACAAGCTCCCAAAACTTCTTAAAGAAGCTAACAGTGAACCCATTGGGCCCCAGAGCAGAATTTTCTTTCAAACTCATAACCACTTCCTTGATCTCATCCAAACTAAAAGGTCTAATCAGTTGAGCCTTATCTGTCTCCTCAAGATTCAAATCAGATGGCCAAAAGTTTTCCCCAAGGAACATCGAACAAGGAGAATTATGCCCAAAAAGTTGTTTATAGTATTCCACAATATGATTGGTAATATTCTTCTGTCCTCTGATCTCCCCATTATCGGAATCTAGAAAGGAAATTTGTTTTTTCCTTCTGTTCCCATTCATAAATTGGTGAAAAAAGTGTGTGTTAGCATCCCCTTGCAAGACACAGTTCTTGCCAGCTTTTTGTTTCCATTGCATATCCTCTAACCTATCCATCTCTTCCAGATTATTTTCCAAGTTAATTCTCTCTCCCCACTAATCCATGGATAAAAGCCTTTGTTCTGCTAAAGAATCAATAACTTCAACTCTCTTGGACATCTCAAGTTTGACAATCTTTTGTTTCCCTATTTCATTGAGGTTCCAACCCCTTAGGAATTTCCTCAAAGACTGAAGGCACCCATGCCAGATATCTAGAGAATAGCAAGAATCAGGGAAGGAAGGTTTGACTAAATTCCATTTATCCCTAACCATGGACACAAACTCCTCTCCCTGAAGCCATTTTTCTTGAAAATAAAAATATTTCGATTTATTTTCTTTTTTCTCACCCGAGTCAAGGAGTAAAGGAGAGTGGTCAGACCCAACCCTTGCTTTAGACCACACAAAGCACCTTGAGTAGCGTATATCCCAATAGGTAGATGCTAGAATCCTATCCAATTTAATCAGGGTAGGGTTGCGTTGTTTATTTGACCAAGTGAATTTTACCCCACTAATAAAAATCTCTTTTAACTGGAGATCCCCGATAAAATTGTTAAACATAGTCATTAATCTTGGGTCCCCATGACCTTGGTTTCTCTCATTGTTATTCTGGGTCAGATTGAAATCCCCTCCCATGAGGATGGGAAAAGTATTCCCCACACAAAACTCATTAAGCTCTTGAAGAAAAACCTCAGACATGTCATGATGGGCAGGACCATAAACATTCATAATCCAGTATCTATGATTAGATTTCCTATCCCTAAGCAAGGTAGCAAGGAAGAAAGTGGAGATATTAGTCTGCTCAATTTCAAAATCATCAGATTTGACTCCAGTAATAAGCCCCCTAGAATGCCCCCTAGCAGGAGCCCACAGCCAGTGAAAGTCATTGGTACCAGCCATCTCTTTTAACTCACAATTAGAAAAATCATGTTTCATTGTTTCCTGCAAAGCTACTATATCCAAATCTTCCAGAAGTATATGTTCTTTTACCCAATTCCTCCTATATGATTTCCCTAAGCCCCTGATATTCCAAAAAAGAATTCTCATTTTCTAATTTTTGAAACCCCCCTCTGTGTTTCCCCCCTTTGGAAACCACACCAGGCATCTTCTTTTTGTTTTTGTGTCCAGCATCATGATCAACTGCCATTGACCCATTGCCTGGAGGGCAGTCACCATAATCTTCCCCCTTGGAAGACTTATTGATATTTTGCTCCATATTAACAATAGCACAAGTATCAACTCCCACCACATCATGGTTGGAAGGATGCTCAGTAATTCGTTCCCCCTTGGAGCAGTTACTAGCATTATCCCCCAAGACATGTTCTGTGGCCATAGTACTTATCTCAACTGCCCTATCACTGTTAGACTCAAGTCTCATAGAGTTATCAATGGTCCCCATTGCTAATTCAGAAGAGAAATCATATGCTAAAGGTTTATCCCTTTCCTTATGTTTTTCTAGGAATACTTTATAGTTGGCTTCAGCTAAAGCCGCCCTAGCTAGCTCCTCCGCTTTAAACGCACCAAATTGTTCTTCCACATTACTAACAACAATATTCAAATCATCCAAAACATCATGCAAAGAAGAAACCTCAGACGAATTAAGGACAGTAAAGGGATTCGCCAGTTTAGGAACATTACCTGTGATGGTGTTCTTGGCCATAGCCCTTGAGGTAGCTTTTTCAGCTATGGAACGACCATCTTTTGGAATCCTAGAGCTAGCTCTGGTAGCAACAATAACCTGTTTGGGTCCCAACTTTTTCTTGGATTTTTTTGGTTTAGGCGACTGCCATTTCAGATCCCCTTTCTCATTTTTAGAATCTTTGCTTATGTCAGAGAAAGAATTCATGATATCCTCATCATTTTCTACTTTTCCACTAGGTTCACCCGACACCCCAGTCAAGTAACCAGATTTGGAAAAAGAACCCCCTAGAGTCTGATCAATAAGCAAAGTATCTTCCTGCGTTAAGCTTTCCATTGGCAATTCCTCAGACAACATCAAGTTGGGTCATTTGTTTTTGTTCATAACATAAGGACCATCACGGCCATGAACAATGACCTAAAAATTAGGATCATACTCAAGAATATCAGGTATCTCCTTGTGATTTGTCATCTGTTGATCCACCTGCTTTCCTGTCCCCATATCTTTCTCCCTCGGATCAGCATTTTTTACAACCACCAAGCCTGTTGATGGATGGTAAGCTGCTATAGGCATAGGACCAGAAAGAGCACAAGTTTGTGGAACTACACTCTCTAACTCCTCTTCCATAGATTCTTCATGCCCAGAATCATTGTCTTTGTCAATTTTCCCAATCCTATCAAACTTGTCTGTACTCTTCCTAGGCTTATCCCCCTTGTGGTTATGATCTTTGTCCCTATCTATTGGATCATCAGGTTTACCAGATCCAGGAGGACCCCCTTTCCCTCCCTTGAAAGAACCCTATAGACCCCCTTCAACCTCAAAACTGATTTGCTTACCCACACCATTGAAGAAGATTTCTATAGATCCCCTGATAGCCCCTGGATTTCTACACCTGCCTTGTACTCTAATAGGTTCCTCTTTAATTAAACTTAGTTCATCCACAACTATAGGCTCAGCAACCAGGCTAACAATTTCCTTGACATGATCCACTTCTCTGGCCAAATCAGGAACCCCATGCACCTTGATCCAAACAGTATGCAACATGGATGAAGTAGCATAGTCTCTTGCAGTCTTCTCAATTTTCCCTTTAAGACCATACAAAGGCATTTGGAACTCAGAAATTTTAGAGAAAGTTTCCAAAGACCCTTTGTCAGGAAAAATCACCAAATACTCTTGAATATGTATATGCTTGACTTTAAAATCCCAATTTTCCTTAACCAGATTTCTTAATTCCTTATCAACCTTTTCTTCAGAAGCTTCCCCCGCTAAAATGGTCAACAACCCTGTAGCTTGGTAAACTTTGATTTTTGAATCAGGAAAATTGAAAGCATAGAAACCCTGCCCTGGAATTCCAAAGCCAAACATCTTCAACTTTTTAGAACCTGATGAATAGCAATCAACAGCAAGGTGTCCTTTCTCTTTACATTTGAAGCATACTGGTTCATTAGTACAATCAACCTGAAAGTGACCAATCCCCAAACAGCGGAAAAACTTAACATCAGGATTTGGATTAGGATTAGCCTTCTTACCTTCACTGATAACCAAAGCCCTCTCACGTGTATCTTCCTGCCGAGTCTCTGGAGCAGGACGTCGATCAGGACGAGACCAGCTCCCTTGCTATTCTCTGGATCGGCCCCCTTGGCCTTGATTCCTTTGTCCCTGGTGAGTAGGACCTTTGAAGGCTCAGAAAGGTCACCCATGGCACCCTTGCCTAGGTTACCACACCCTTGAAACCTTTTTGCAAAGCCTTGGTTATTTACAGCTCCCATCCTCCCTCCTTTGCTTTCTCCCCAAAGTTTCTTGCTCCCCACTAGAGCTGACGCCGAGGATCTTGATCTTCTCCAAGCAGGTCATCCTCCTCCATCCAATCCTCCTGCCAGCCTTCTTTTCTTCGTTTCAGGGGCCGATTAGGTCCCCGATCTGCCATCCCTTTCTCAGTAACACAAGCAAAGCTATGAAGAAGAGGCACTGGAGGTGAAAGGCGGCGGATGCGTCTAGCCAAATGCCTAGAACGCTTTATCTCCAGTAACCGGGCTGGATAATAGGTATCTATATTTAAGCCCCCTCTGGGTATCCAATACCAACCCAGCCCAGGCCCAATTCCCTCTCGAGTCCAAGAATGGTCAAACCGAACATCTACAGTATCATCTCCTTTCTCCCTTTTTCCCTCCGGGAAGGATTGGACCTGTTGCACAGCAGCGCTTCCCCATTGCACCTGGGACACCCTTCCCATGGCAGCTTCCAAACGAGTACAGGCTTTATCCAAATCCACCATTGCAGTATCTTCCTCAGAAGTGAACAAATGCATGCGAATTTCATTCGCCAGTTTACTTCGTTCATGAAGTTTCCCTGCTTTGGTGGAAGGATGGTACCTGGTACCTAGTGGCTCAAGGAGTGAAACCATTGGAGCCAATGCCAATCGGTGATTACCCCCCTTCTTCACCGGAAACGATCCCAGAATAGGCCACTCCCCATCAATCAACTCTAACCCCGAATCATCGTTAACTGAATTCAACGAATCCCCTACCCCAATAACTCCTTCCAGCCCCGAATTCCCCCCAACAACTGGACTCAGAGAAATCGTACCTGCTATGACAGAGGAATCCACTCTCGCAGACGAGCATGACGACGAATCCCCCATCGCCGAGGTAGAACCGTTCGATTCACCGGCAACAGTAACGGTGGAGAAGTCAGCCGAAGTGACATCCATCCGCCGCTCCTCTAGTTCCACCGCAGGCTCACAACGCACGCGACCGGCGAACCTCGGGATCTCGCTCATCGGAGCCAGCACCGTCGTGCCGCGCCCCTCCGCTGACGGCCGGACCCCTCTCTCCTCTACCTCGCTCTCCGCTTCCTTCCCCTCGAAGGAACTACGGCGGCGGCGGGACGACGGCGGCGGCGTGTTTCCCCTCGATTGCCGCAGCTTCTGGAAGGCCGACGCGAACGAGGCCCCCACTGCGCCGACTAGGGAGTTCCAAGGTCGCTCACCTCACCTCCTCGAACTCTCCGGCCTCCTCTCGCGTCGCCACCGCTCGCTGATAGTGCTATGTTTCGTGGCTGCAGATGTGCTGGAGACCCCTGCTCATCTTGCTTAGCGTCGGCAAGCCCCGTCCGCCGCTCAAGCTCGCCCCAGTTGCCTTCCAGCCACCTTTTTGCTTCTCTCGCAGCTTCGCGGCATCGCTACGCACTGGTTAAGCTGCACGGGTGCCTTGGTGCTGCTCTCTCCCAACGTTGCCACCGTTTCTCTGCATCGCCAGTGCTCCGCCGTGCCCCTCACCGTGGCCATGCCACCTCAGACCTTCTCGCAGCAAGCCGTGGTCACCAGAGGGTGCACATAGGCCCAACCATGCTCCAGCACCTCTCCCTTGTCGCCAACAGACGTTCACCGGTGGGAAATCCAGCTTTCCCGTGCGCCTCCTTTGTTTTCAATTCGTGCCAGGGACTTCGCGTTGGAATTCGACACAAGGCAAGGGTCTAACTGGGAAGTTCGTGACTCAGGTGAATAGTGCCATCAGGACCTGTTTGTAGATGTTTTGTTAGATCTTTGGAAATTCATATCTGGAGTTTGGTAAATCCAATTTTGGTGAACCAAATTTTCTTGTGCTCCTTGAGATGTGTAGTTTTTATTAAAAATATGAAACTGGCCATGTTTTGTAGTAAAATAATTAGTTATGATTTATGCCTTTTAATTATGTTTAAAAAGGAGAAATACATATCTCATGCTGTGTAGCTCCTATTGCCCTGAAAGTTTTATGGTGTTCTCGTGATGTTATGTGAGTGTTGCAGTAAAAATTTCATGTTCAGTGGATGATATATGTTTAAGTTATTAATTTATCTTGTTTAGTGCTTATTAAATAGTTTACAATTAAACTAAAAATAAATAAATGTGAAATATGGTTCCTCTACCTTTATATGAGGTTTTTATATCATACTGATACATAATTTAACTATGTGTTTGTAGAAAATATCGAGTTTTTTATTTATCTTGCTGTTACATGCTTCCTTGTGATGGAAATTTATCTTTTTCATAGAAATTGCTATACTTATCCAAATGGCATGAAATTTATATAGTAGACTTTGGAGAACATATATGAGCTGCAGTAGTTTTCTTAGAATTTACTGTGTACTTTTGATATATGGTTATTACTTTGTCTATTTACCTAAATAAATTAATAAAGACATGAAAGGAATTTATTTAGGGATAACCATGATGTTTTCTAGTATCTCTTTGATGTATTTCAACTGTTGGTAAGCTGGATTTTGCCCAGGTTCAAGTTTGGAACATAAATGAAATGTTATTTGTCTATAATTAAATTATTAGTGATTTCTGGACAGTTTCTGGAACATTATGAATTTCTCTAGGTAAATGAGGTTGGATATGAAACTTGTATATAAAAAAGTTGTATATAATTCATGTATATAGTTGGTGTTAAGGTTTGGTAGCATTTGTCCCTGTAGTTTTTGAATTATGCCTGTTTAAATTTACATTTCAGAAATGGTTCCTCTCTGTCAAATCCTGGATCAGTTTCTGTAGTTGTGCAATTTCGACCTACTAAACTTGTGAATCATGCTTTGATGATGAAAGATAAATTGTAGAAATTTTCATAAGCTTTCCAAAATGTTATGAATCATGAGTTTTGGTGATCTAGAACTCTGGTTATAGATGTTTAAAGCTTAATGTCTGATTTTGTCCAATATCTGGACAGGATTGTTTCTTCATGCTATTTGGCCATTTTATCTATTAAATCAGTTCTCGAAGATAATAACAAAGTTGTAGAAAATTATCTAAGCTTTATAGAAAGTCTAATATCACCTTTATTGGATGCTTGGATCTCTAATTATGGTTGAAGCAAGTTGCATATATGCTGCTGTCCTGGTTATGTGTGCAAATTTGCTTTATGTTTGAATTTGTATAGAAAAAGTTGTGCAGATTCAAAAATGATGAAAATTTTTGTGTAGGCTCTGTGAAACAAGTAGAACACAGGAAAAATACTAGGTTCCATTTTCTGGTAATTTTTATGTAGGTAAAAATTGTATCCTTTAATTAGTAAATAAAACTTCCATCAATTTTAATAATTTATTGATATGTCCAAAAATCACCAAAATTTGGGGAATGCCTCTGAATATTATTCCCTGGCTTCACACAAAATTTGGTGGCATTGGGATAATGTTTGAATCAAATATTATTATACCCTTAATTAGTAATTTAGTAATAATTCCAAAACAATTAAGTAATAATTAATTTAATCTCTCAAATTAGGATTTGAATGCTTTTGGGATTGTGTGATGACCTGAGGTCATTAAACTTAATGACCTTTGGCATTTAATTATTGTTTGGCATTAATACTTAATTACTGTCATTAATACTTAATTAAGAATTAATTAATGTAAAAATGTTTAGTAGTTAGTTAATTAAGAACAATTATGAATTAAGAGAAATCTTAATTTACTAATGCAACCTCTTGGGTAAAAACACTAAAACGATAAATAACTTTAATTACTGTTAATCTGTCCTTGCACCGAGAAGGAAAGTTGTACTCAACTCGGTCCTTCTTAAATATTTGTCATACGCATATCATGAGCATCCATCATTTTGCGTATAGTGCACGTGACCGAAGGAGCGACCGTTGAACCGAACCCCGAGGTCGGTGTTCCATTCGAGGAAGTAGTTGTTGACACTTGCTAACACCACTTGAATACTAGGTTGTCATCCCTAGCATGACACTAGAGTGTACTATGGTATTTATACGCACACAGATAATCCGCAAGCGCACGGATACCGTTGAAGCTTTTACCCGGTTAAAGGTTTTATCGTATCCATAGGGAAACGGGAGAACCAACTACGCTCTAACTTAACCAAGATAGATAGATAGGTGAAAATAGGAAAGATAGTAGAATCGAATAAGAACAATATTAAAGGTAAGATAACAGTGAGTGATAATATAGGAATAGAGAATAGAGCAATTCTAGTATATGGGCGAGGGTAGCAGAATAGAGAGAATAACTATGGTTTCTCTACTTCAAAGGGGTATGTCTATGTCTGGGACGAACCACGTGATAAGATTACACCACAAAGGATGCTTATCCATAGGCCGATAAACCCTACCCGTCCTACTAACGAGAGGTGGACTACAGAGGACCAACGTAACTGTCACCTACGCGGCCTACCACACGATCCAGCTAGACAGGGGATATCCACAAGTAATCTAGATCTAAGCACCTCGCTTACACCTATACTACAACTCTAACCTATAGCGTCCTATAGATTAGAAGTACTCAAAAGAGTTGTGAACCAGAACATACATAATTATTAATTGCATAATGAATTAGAAGTAGATTACCAGAGTCATCCCATGAGCAAGCTTGATTAGAGCTTGATCATGACGAAGTACAACCGGAGGAAGAACCGACAGGCCGGCCTCTCCTCTAATCCTCCTTCGCTCTCCATCTTGCTACTATCTAGATCTACTCCAGTTTAGAGAAGAGAGGAGAGCTCTCATCTCTAAACCCTAGGTTTTGCTCTGTCTATGAATAATGAATAATGATCAAGGGGTGCCTCCTCTAGGGGCCAGGGGGTCTGGTTATATAGTCTTTTCAGATGAATCTGGGCCGTCGGATCAAACCGACATTGATCGTGTGGTTTTCCTTGAAGTATTAGGTCGGTGGAGCATGATCCGCGAAGTTGAAGCTGATTGGTTACTGTAGCTGGGCGGGCACCCAAGGGACTTGGGCGGGCACCCTGCCCCCGGGCCCGATCGGCCTCCCGTTCGTTCCCGTGGCTTCTGGAGTCTTCTAGATGGTAGAAAATTGCGCGGCACATTAATATCTCTATGTAAACCTGACGTGTGGGCCTTTCTTTCATATTTCCTAATAACCCCCTGTAGAAATAGACAAACACCAAAACTCGTGGAATTCTGTCAGATAAAACCCTAAGTCTAGATGTTGATTTCATTTGGATCCTTTTCTTTGTTTATTTGATAATTAAATTTGATACTTAAGGACCGTCAACAAACTCCCCCAAGCTTATCTCTTGCTCATCCCTGAGCAAGGATAGACTCAGCAATGGATGAGAAGTTGTTGCAATATCTTAAAAATTTGACGGTACACATGCTTTTAAATAAGATCTCATCTCTGAGTTAGAGTAAACTGTCAAGAACTAAAACTTACTTACTTTACCTTTCACCATGGGACTTGTAACCGTCACTTCTGTCTTGAGTAGTTAAAAGATAGAACAGTCTAGCCAAGTGCCATGTCTCTTATTCTTGATCAGCTATAGCTCTTGAGTTTTTGCAGATTTTCAAATAAAACTCAGAGATTCCTTGTATGACTCTCTAAATCTCTCTTTTGTGGTATTTCTGGATCCTTACCAAGGCAGTGATGGTATATGCCTTCTCTCAAGATATGTGGTATTTGTGGTATAAGGCATAGTGACATTGCCTTCTCTCTCACCCTACTCTAATAAGGCTTTAATATCTAGAGCTCATAGGTGGGAGATAAAGTATACATACTTACAAGACATTTATTGTATAGTCAAACCATGGATCCAAAGAAACAAATCAATAAGCCAAATCAAGATGTGCATGTGTGGCAAATGAATGGTGTATGGTGATGATGGTGATAATAATGGTGAAAGTCTAATTCTACTTTTGCTCTTTTGAGGGGATACATACCTTCCTTGCTTTTTGAAACTTTATGAGGAGAATGAGATGCTCTATCTTTCATTTTTCTTTCCTCTCAGGTGGGTATCCTGTACCCCTAATTCTACTGTCGGACACTTGTCCATTTTTACCTCTCGTCTCACTCTTTTTTTTTCTTTCGAGGTTCCGGGCACTTGCCCCTTTTTATTTCCTCGTTTATTTATTTTTTTTCTTTTCTTCTCTTTTCTTTTTTCAGAGCACTCATCTCTTGAGATAATATAGCAAGTGGTAGTAGCAAGATAACTTGAGCATTTATTTCATAAGGGAAAACAGAAATATTTTTGGCTATTCTCTCCCGAATTAGGAGTAGAATATTTTTGGGTGGTTCTGGAGATGAACATGGATGGATATATGTGGATGGTACTTCCGGAGTAGAAGTAGCATATATGAGTGAACGTGCAAGTGAATCTTGATTTAACCACATGACAAGCTCCTAAGGTTCTACATAGCTTGACCACACTCAATGCTCCTAAGCAGTAAATAATAAATATGTGGCTCAAAGTCTAGCAAGCATGTATATATATGGTTGTGGTAGGAATTTAAACTCTCACCATACAGGAACTCATCATGCAATATTTTAAAGATTTTTCAAAGATAAAATTCTCCAGAATTCTAGCATCTCTAGGCTCAACCTTTCCATATCGTATCCGTTAACAACTTAGATTTCAGATCAAGTTTTCATCCCACAAGTTTAGATCTAGAGCAAGCTTTAAATTATAACAGTTATGTCTAAACTTGAGAGAGAACTTCAAATTTGCAAATTAGGCAGAGCAACTATTCATCATATCCATGCTAGAGTTTTATTATTAAGATTCAGATTAGCATAGCCACTTTATTTATTTATTAAACACACTAAGCAAAAGATATATATATAAGCACAAAATCTTTATTTGGTTTTTCATAGTTTATGTATTTTAATATTCTAATATAATATAAGTATAAAGATAGGTAGAAATACTTAGCGAGATAAATGGGGGTGCTCTCCCCCAAGCTGAATTTTGACGTAATTTCTCTTGATGTAGCTAGCAGGTGGCAGAGGTGTATTTGAAAGTCAGCAGTATTCTGACAGCGATTAGAATGTCCTCCGTCTGCTAGTCTTCTTGATTCTTAAATTCTGTGGAGCTCAAATAGACAACAAAGCTTGTGGAACTAATTAAGTGTTAGCATAAATATATAGCCTTCATCATGTTGAGCTTCCTCAACAAATATTACTCTCTGTTTTTATATTTTAATTTTATAAAGCAGAAAAGAAATATTTATTTTATTTTTATGCCACCACAGTGAAGGTACTTATGGGTTTTATGCCACTCGTATACTCACATGGGGCTTAGTATTTTTTAACATTTTTATTTTCTATTCAAGATAGCATGATTAACTAATAATCTATTTAAGGAAAGTAAATAATTAAAGGGAAAAGGGAATGCAGAAAGGATAAATATGGATAACTACCGATCTTACCTTTCGGCGATGGTTCAATGTTTTAAGTCTTTTTAACAAGACTTCTCACCGTGTCCATTCTTCAGGTGCGTCATTTGATTCAGGAGCGGACCTTGACGTCTGCACCTCTTGATACGGTGTCACCCATGTTCTTCGTTTGCCCAGCAGTTCGAAGTGCGGCGTTGGCAGTAACCTGCTCAGTGTGTTTGTGCTCGTAGATCCAGGTCCTTCACTTGGTAGAGTCTGAGAGTTATAAAACTCCTCTGTGTTTTTCTCAAAGTGTACCTGCTCATAGAGACAAGGCAGAGATCAAGTGCATGGGTCCTGTTGGTGGAAAACACCAACAGAACCTAAAGTGTATTTGTTCTTCTCTAACCCTAAGCATAGTGAGCAAGACAAAGTTGATGGATGAAAAGTTCATGAGTGTAGTACTTATAACATTTGTCAGATCAGATCGCTCAACCTTATGGAAAGATAATCTATCTATGTATATGTCTTTTTCTTTATATCTCTCAATGATTGAATGTGTAACATTTTAGCTCATATGATTAGGAGTGTGGGATCATGGAGGTAGTACTAAGAACAAGGATTAAAGGACTAAACATGTTGAATCAGTTGGGTTGGTTAATCTAGAGTTGTAAATCATACATGTTTGTCTCTTTTATTTATATGAACGCCAGAACCAAGGAGAAGCTTATTTTAGTGATAGTCAAGTACCTCAAGATGTTACCTTGCTTGAAGAGTGATGGTACAGTATCACCTTGTGGAAGCTATCCTTTCTTAGCGGTTGTGCATCGTTTTTGTGGCACCCTCCATGGATCATCTCTCTACGATGAATGAGCTATGTCCTTCTTGTGCAAATTGTTAAACTTCATGTGTCACTCTCTTCGTCTCTGATGTGAGTCTATCTCAGGACTTCCCAAATCGATATTGAAAGTTTTTTCTGCAGGGGTTAGTCCGACAAAAATATACCAATGTCTACACAAGCAGTTTTTAGTTCAATAACCGAACTAGACTCCATGTCTAATCACATTAAGGAAGGCTGTTTAACCTAAGCACCATGCTTAATTTAAAAGCCCATAGAAGTATGTGCAGTACTTCCAAACTAACACTTACTAGACAAAGGTAACATGACAGCATTTATAGAGATCTACTCAAGTGGAGATGAAGTAGTGTGATTAGTATTTAACAAATTGAGCATGTCTTAAAGGTAGGGACAACCAACATAGCAACATGGCAAAGGATATTTTTATGTAAAGTACTCCCCCAAGCTTGAATTTTGCAGAATTCAAGTTTGGATGAATTTAATTCAATGTTGCATGATGATTGGTTGGACATACCTTGTACTTGCTTGTCATTCATCTGATCTTCTTGTTCCAATCTTGGAAAGGTTAGTGACAAGAATACCCGAAGGAATATTTTTACAATTATCCTTATATGCTCAATACACAAGGTAATGTTGTAAATAATTAAAAACACATGTTACGATCTGATCAGTGCTTATTTTAGGACACCAAGCTTGTCCTTGGGAAACCATCAATTTATGTCGGCGAAGTAGTTTCCCTTCCAACGCTGACCTAAATCAAGATCAACTCAACGAGATCTGCAATATTTATTATAGACATATGCATCGACAACCGCCCTTTTAAAGTTTTTATAAATAGAAAGGAAGAGGGGGTTGGAGATCTCAAATGTGGTGATGTTGGAGAGACCAATAGATTGGGAAGATGTTGCATGT
The DNA here is from genome assembly GCF_000003195.3 of Sorghum bicolor. NCBI lineage: Eukaryota > Viridiplantae > Streptophyta > Magnoliopsida > Poales > Poaceae > Sorghum > Sorghum bicolor. Next base: position 11,353,949 of record NC_012875.2, read on the forward strand.
GAGCATGGAGTAAACAAAGTGGCTATGAAATAAATTCCATGCTCATTAATGTTATCTTCGTCTCCAATTTGAATGTTCAGAGTTTCGCTTGGATTGGTCTCACTTATGTCCTCTTCTATATTGGATGAATCTCATCTTCAAAGGGAGTCAAGAACTCATCATTTGAAATTGAGCCAAAGTCAGAATCCATTAAGGCTTCTTCCTTATCCATCCATTCTACACATTCTAGCCATTTGGAACTTGTGATCAGGAAAGGGGAGCTGATAGAATTTTCAATATGGCTTAGCTCTCCTTCACTTGATATGTCATCCTCGACTTCTTCATAACAGGAACCAGGACATTCTCTAAGAGAACCATTATTGCGAGGATTTGAATTATCCCTGCTTGAAGGTCTCTTATGGAACCAGAAGTCTAAACCATCAGCATCTGAAAGATTTAAGGTCGGAATTCCTTCCTCCCTTGGAGAATTTTGGGGTATTGATGGTTTAGGATCGATAGCTAAAGTTTGGAATTGAAGTGGTTGTGATCTGGCTATCGAAACTTCTTCTTCTTGTCTAGGAACTGGTTTTGTCTCTTTCTCAGGGATATAAAAGCTAGGAGACTTTCCACTTAATAAATCAATCAAATTCCAAGCTTCACTAGCAGGTAGGTGATAGAAGGATCCTCTAGAGGCTGTATTCAAGGTTTGCTTATTTTCCCCACTAAGGCCCTCAAAAAAATGAATTAGAAGAACTTCTTCTGGAATAGAAAGCTTTGGGCCAGTGAGAGTAAGGTTAATAAAGCGGTCCCATTATTTCCTAAGAGATTCTTCTTCCAGTTGTCTAAAAGAAATAATCTCACGCCGAAGTTCCGCCACTTTGGAGATTGGAAAATATTTAGAAAGAAAACTACTATATAACTCCTTCCAATCTCCATGAACACTCCCTATTTTGAGTTTGTACCAATATATAGCTTTTCCCGTTAAAGAGAACGGAAAGAGCTTCCATTTGAGGGTCTCATCGGACATTCCTTCTATGCGAAGGAGGTCACAGACTTGATAAAACTCTCTTAGGTGTGTGTATGGGTTTTCCTCACCTTCTCCTGAGAAAGGTTGTTTTTGAACAAATTCTATGTATTCGGGGTCTATCTCAAAACTAGATGCTATGATAGGCTTTGAAGATTTTGGTGGTTCGAGATGTGTGCCCGTACGTCTATGAAATTCATAGATAGACATGTTTGAATTCATGAAAGACCAGAAATCAAGGATTAGATAAGAAGAAAGATTAGCAGAGATGAGGCAAAGGATAAAAGGAAAATATATATTTTTTTATTTTTTTAGAAAATGATTAAGCTAGTTCGTAGTCAACTCAGCAACCGTTTCCCCGGCAACGGCACCAAAAATGCTTGTTGACACTTGCTAACACCACTTGAATACTAGGTTGTCATCCCTAGCATGGCACTAGAGTGTACTATGGTATTTATACGCACACAGATAATCCGCAAGCGCACGGATACCGTTGAAGCTTTTACCCGGTTAAAGGTTTTATCGTATCCACAGGGAAACGGGAGAACCAACTACGCTCTAACTTAACCAAGATAGATAGATAGGTGAAAATAGGAAAGATAGTAGAATCGAATAAGAACAATATTAAAGGTAAGATAACAGTGAGTGATAATATGGGAATAGAGAATAGAGCAATTCTAGTATATGGGCGATGGTAGCAGAATAGAGAGAATAACTATGGTTTCTCTACTTCAAAGGGGTATGTCTATGTCTGGGAGGAACCACGTGATAAGATTACACCACAAAGGATGCTTATCCATAGGCCGATAAACCCTACCCGTCCTGCTAACGAGAGGTGGACTATAGAGGACCAACGTAACTATCACCTACGCGGCCTACCACACGATCCAGCTAGACAGGGGATATCCACAAGTAATCTAGATCTAAGCACCTCGCTTACACCTATACTACAACTCTAACCTATAGCGTCCTATAGATTAGAAGTACTCAAAAGAGTTGTGAACCAGAACATACATAATTAGTAATTGCATAATGAATTAGAAGTAGATTACTAGAGTCATCCCATGAGCAAGCTTGATTAGAGCTTGATCATGACGAAGTACAACCGGAGGAAGAACCGACAAGCCGGCCTCTCCTCTAATCCTCCTTCGCTCTCCATCTTGCTACTATCTAGATCTACTCTAGTTTAGAGAAGAGAGGAGTGCTCTCATCTCTAAACCCTAGGTTTTGCTCTGTCTATGAATAATGAATAATGATCAAGGGGTGCCTCCTCTAGGGGCCAGGGGGTCTGGTTATATAGTCTTTTCAGATGAATCTGGGCCGTCGGATCAAACCGACATTGATCGTGTGGTTTTCCTTGAAGTATTAGGTCGGTGGAGCATGATCCGCGAAGTTGAAGCTGATTGGTTACTGTAGCTGGGCGGGCACCCAAGGGACTTGGGCGGGCACCCTGCCCCCGGGCCCGATCGGCCTCCCGTTCGTTCCCGTGGCTTCTGGAGTCTTCTAGATGGTAGAAAATTGCGCGGCACGTTAATATCTCTATGTAAACCCGACGTGTGGGCCTTTCTTTCATATTTCCTGATAACCCCCTGCAGAAATAGACAAACACCAAAACTCGTGGAATTCTGTCAGATAAAACCCTAAGTCTAGATGTTGATTTCATTTGGATCCTTTTCTTTGTTTATTTGATAATTAAATTTGATACTTAAGGACCGTCAACAGTAGTGTCCGAGACTTGGGAAGTCTCCGAGGAACCCTCTCAGCTCTGCAACCAAGGCAAGCCCCGGATGCATTAACCCCTCCTTGAATGTTTTAAATCTTTTATCACTTATGAATTGAAAATGCTGCATTACGTAGTTGAGAATTGGGTTAACCTACTTGTTGCATTTACTACCTTGATATTTGTTATCTTGTCCTTGGCACCTGTTTTATTTTAAAATTGCGTAGTGATGCTTAGCCCTACTACTAGATAGGTTTTCAAACTAGAAAGTTTGAAGGGTTGTTGTGGAATACTCTTATGGTCAATGATGTTTCAACTTGAGACCGGTCGGTGGATTTGCTTTAAGAATGGAGTCTTAAAGTAGTGTCTCCAACTGTGTCGATTAAGGACCGTTCCGTTGATGGCCTGCTGGGTTGAGAATTTATAGTACTAGCCACTTGCCCTCGGTAAGCCCGGTCTTGTGATCCCTCGACGCGAACGGCTACTCGCGCACTGGGCGTAGAGCGATGGCGAGAGTAGTGTGTACCCTCCTGGCAAATGGGCTGGATGGTGGGGTACTGTGCTCTCGGGTGCCGCGAACCGGGTCAAATTTGGGGACAGCTAGATTTGGGTCGACATATGCAAGATTTGGTTCTACATATGTCGGGTGGTTAGGAACTCCAGCTGGATTGCTAAGCGGTTCGAATCGTCGTTGCTCCTCGATTGGGAGACTCAATCCACTGACTCTCATCGTAGTTAAATATGCAACTAAGTGGTAAAATGAGAAAGGGGGAAATGTCTCATGAGGTTCGGATCCCAATTCCCGGACTTAGAGTGACATGAAGCTATGGCCGTTGGATGGACAATACTTTTATTAAGGACTAGAAATTTACACACTTGTCTTTAAAAAGCAAATAGATAGACTGTCCTCGAATTCCTCGGCCTCTCGAGGTGAGCAATTCGTGGCTAAAACTTGAAAGTAAGGATGCACTAGTAGTAAGCTTTTATGCAAAACAACTTGGCTCCTTGCTCAGCCACCCCTTGTCTACCCTAAGCCTGCATTCCTAAGTTCTCCTCTTTTTCCGTCGGGTAAGTCTTGTTGAGTACTCCCGTACTCAGGGTTTTATAACCCTTGTTGCAGGTGCTGACTTGTGCTGCTAATGGTGGTCATGTCGGTGGGCGCGACATGATTTGTCCACCTCTTCTACCTTAGAAGTTTCACCTAAGATGCTTCCGCTACTCTACACACCTTTTGGAAATTTAGTTAAGTTTGTACTTCATCATATTTTGTAAATTAAGTTATAAATCTTCCACACTCCGATGTAAGTTATTTTTGTAACAAATGTTGTAGTGTTGTGGTAACTCCATGTTGATCCTGTATGAGTAAAAAAATGTGGATGATTCAGGGTCCTCTGAGGGCACCCGACAGACTATCCGAGTTATATGACTCTCATGTGCAGTAGTCAGAGGCCTTAAGGACAATGACACGTGCATGTGGGCCATATAATTAGGAGGGTTCTGCCACACTAACCATAGCTGAGCCAGGCACTGCCTACACACCGGACGCACAGACACGGCGTCCGGTGCCTCTGGGCCAGCGTCTAGTGACTTCTCCAATTTTCCCATCGGCGCAATAGAAAATATGCACTTCATTTCTCAAAAAGTTTTGAATCCTGCTGAGCTTGCTCAGCGGGAGGGAGAGAGGAACCCATCCTCTCTCTACCCTTCAAACTCCACCTCCTTCTCAAAGTGTGCTAACACCACCGAATGTGTACCAACAAGTGCACGTGTGTTTGCATTTTCACAATCCTTTTCTTTGAAGGAGTTAAGTTAGCTCACTAGGTTCTAAATGCATGCACATGAATAATGACACCTAGTGGCACTTGATAACCGCTTAGCCAAAGAATTCCCCTCTTTATAGTACAGCTATCTATCCTAAATGTGATCACACTCTCTATGGTGTCTTGATTACCAAAACAAAAACCCTAAGCAATACCTTTGCCTTGAACTCCATAGGGTTTTGTTTTTCTCTTTCTTCTTTTCCAAGTTAAGCACTTGATCACCTTGTGGTCATAAACATCATCACCATGATCATCACTTGCTCCACCACTTGGCATGTACCAACCTCATTAAGTCTACCCATACTTAGCATAGAGGTTAGTACTAGGGTTTCATCAATTATCCAAAACCAAACTAGGGCTTTCACAAGGTGGCTACTCCTACCGATAAGACTGAACTGCAATCATTGATCGGCAAGATTAATTTCATCAAGAGGTTCATATCTAATTTATCGGGCAAGATTAAAGCTTTCAGTCTGTTGCTTAAATTAAAGGTTGACCAGGAGTTTGTATGGGAAACTGAGCAGCAGTTGGCCTTAGATGACATTAAAAAATATTTGACAAATCCTCTAGTACTGGTTCCACCTCAACATAGGAAACCCTTCAGACTATATTTGTCGACCGATGATACTATTATCGGTTCTGCTCTTATTCAAGAATTTGAAGGGAAAGAACGTGTCATTTATTATTTGAGTAGGAGATTGGTCAATGCTGAAACAAGGTATTTGGCTATTGAAAAATTATACTTATGTTTATACTTTTCTTGTATTAAGTTAAGGCATTATTTGCTATCGGCCGAATGCATTGTCATATGCAAAGATGATGTGGTCAAATACATGTTGTCAATGCCAATTTTGAGTGGTTGGATTGGCAAGTGGATCTTAGCATTATCAGAATTTGACCTACACTATGAATCGGCCAAGGCAGTTAAAGGGCAAGTTATGGCTGATTTTGTTAATCAACATTGCAATACAGTGGATTCTTTGGAAGTTGCTCCTTGGATGTTTTTCTTTGATGGGTCTACCTATGATCAGGGAGGAGGTATCGGTGTTGTGTTAATTTCACCCCGAGGAAGGAAGTATGAGTTTTCATTGTCGATTGTTGCTACATCGATAAACAATCGGGCTGAGTATCAAGCTTTGGTAAGGGGGTTGGAATTACTTAGAGAAATACGTGCCGATGCTGTTGAGGTCTTTGGTGATTCTATGCTTGTTATAAATCAATTAATTGGGATTTATGAATGCCAAAGTGAGGTTTTAATTTCATATTATGAAAGGTGCTTGCAATTGTTGAAAGAGTTCAAAGATTTCCATGTTGAGCATATTCCCCGGTTGCATAATGAGGAAGCTAATCGACTAGCTCAGCATGCGTCAGGGTATCAGCTTATCCAAGAGGTGTAAACATCGATAGTCGATGTCGATGATTGGAGAACAGAGATTGTTGATTACTTAAGAGATCCATCCAATAGAGTTGAAAGACGTGTGAGATTCCAAGCTACTAAGTATGTGCTCCTCGATGATGAATTATATTATCGCACTTTGGATGGGGTTTTGCTCAGATGTCTTAGTAATGATGAGTCAAAAAGTTTGATGGGTGTAATCCATGAAGGAGTGTGTAGAGCACATCAGTCAGCTTTTAAGATGAAATGGATAGTCAGGAGAAATGGATATTATTGGCCGACTATTCTTGAAGATTGCTTTAAATAGATTAGACGATGCTAAGGGTATCAAAAGTTTGGCAATATTCAGAGAGCACCTGCATCGGCCATGAACACTATCATTAAACCCTGGCCGTTCCGGGGATGGGCTATTGATGTTATCAGTCAAATTTATCCGCCATCAAGCAAAGGGCACAAATTTATACTTGTTGCCACCGATTATTTCACTAAGTGGGTTGAAGCAATTCCTTTGAAAAAGGTGACATCGGCCAATATGATTGATTTTGTAAAGGAGCATATTGTTTACCGATTTGGTATTCCTCAAACAATCACTACCGATCAGGACAGGCCGAGGCTTCTAACAAAGGGTTCATTAAACTCATTAAGCATAAAATTGAAGAAAACCCTAGGTAGTGGCATACATTGTTAAACGAGGCCCTGTGGTCCTATCGGATGGCGTGTCATGGTGCAACTAATGTATCGCCTTATGAGTTGGTATATGGACATGATGCAGTAATACTTTGGGAAATTAAAACTGGTTCTAGGTGGGTATTTTCTCAAGATCAATTAACGACCAATGCTTATGGTACTCTGATGAAAGATGAGTTGGAAGATTTGGCAGGTCATCGGTTGAGAGCTTTGGTTAGCATTGAATAAAATAAGAAAAGAGTGGCCAGGTGGTATGATAAAGGGTAAAAGCCAAGGAATTTGCCGATGAAGATTTAGTTTGGAAATTGATTCTACCGATTGGGGCTAAAAGTTCGAAGTTTGGTAAATGGTCTCCTAATTGAGAAGGTCCCTATCGAAGGGGTTGAATTTCCCAAAGCGTTAAATGGAAAGTATTTAAAGAAGTACTATCCTAGTATTTGGAATGATGCATAAAATTTTAAGTGCCGATAACAATCCTATCGGCTAGACAAAAGTATCAATGTTTCCAAGAGGTACCGGTGCAGGATACTGCTGATAAAGAAATTTATAAATTTAGCAAAGACTGAATTGTCGATATTGCACGTAGGCGAATTTGGTCAGCATCTTCTATCTCTTTAATGTCTTCATCGGCGGAGCCTTCTGCTGGTTTAAGGTTTTTCTTCATCCCTAAGGCTTTACGGGCTTGAACATCTCTCTCCTATTGAAGGGTCTTGATAGAATCGGGCAACTGACTTTTCTCTTGTTTAGCATGGGCTAATGCTTCTTCAACTTCCTTTAATTCAGCTAGCAGAGCTTCCCTCCTTGCCGATAGGTCTAAGATATTCTGCTTCAACTCGACACCTGAGGTTTGCAAACTGCCAATGCTCTTGTTCTTTTCATCAGCAATATGCTTTACTTGCAGCATCTCTTCTTTAAGTTCAGCCTGGGCAGCTCTATCGGCAATACGTTGAGCAGCCTTTTAATATTGGAGCTGGCGGTTTTCCAAGTGAGCAGCTTGGAAGAGTGCTTCTTCGACATTGGCAGGGACTTGGCCACGGACTGTTTTGAAGATAACTTTTGCCGAGTCTGAATCATCTACCAGCTGAGCTGTGTCTTGATGCAACAAGTTCAGCAGATCCTCCAGCCTAGATCTAACTTCTGCCGATACTGTTCCAAGCGCTAATGAGGAGCTTGCCTCTTCCCCTTCATCATCAGAGATATCGATGGCAAAGGAAAATAGGCTATAGGGAGAGTCTTGTTGCTAAGAAAAGAAAATGAGTCAATTGAAAGCAAGTATGAGTAGTGCAGATCGGTTAAGTCGGATAGCTTACTTGTTTCAAGGCAATCTCTTGACTTTGGCTGGAAGACGCAGTCTGGGTTATGCTCTAATGAGGGTTGGCTGGGTCTGCCCATGGAATATCTTCAGCTGCAGAATTGATTAATGTTGAGAATAATGGCGATTTCTTTGCAGCTTTATCGGTAGTGGATTATTGAAATATGACAATTAATGACATACCTTGTGCGGGCAGAGTGATGGTTTGCTTAGGAGCAGTGGCCGATGACGTGCCTTGATTGGACGGGTCAATTGTTTGTTCAGGTGCATGGACCGGATCAGGTTGACTAGGAGACACCAGCTGAGGTGGAGAAGATGGTGCAACTCTGTGCCGTTTTGGTTGGGCCTTCGTGCCTGTGAGAGCCTTTTGCTTAGATTGTGCTTTAGCAGCTGCTGGCTGGGGGGCATCAGCACCCGATGGTTGAACATCCTGGACTCTTGCCGATGCATCAGTTTGTTGCTGCAAAACAAATGTAAGGCATTGTCGACGAAAGCTAGTCGGCAGTCTACCTTGGGGTATACCCACGGTAGTAGTTTATCGGTAGACGGTGCGCAAGCTACGAACTCGATGGTGACGCAAGACACGGACAAGCTTTTTATCCAGGTTCAGCCGCCGTGTGGGCGTAATACCTACGTCCTGCGTTTTGTTGTATTGATTTGTGTTGAGAGAATAATGTGGCCTAGGGGGGTCCCTTGCCCCTCCTTATATAGTCCGGAGGGCAGGGTTACCGATCTGGAAACTAATCCTAGTCGGTTACAATTGCCATAGATAGTTCGATATCAATTCCTATTCTAACCGTCTAGAATCATGCTTGATCTCCACGTCTTGTTTCCTTGCGCGAAACTCCGAGCGGTCGGATCAAGCTTCGAACTTGTCTCGTAATGGGCCAAGCCTCATGGCCCAAGTCTAGCCGTAAGGGTATAGGGGTTTATACCCCCACAGCTAGTCTCCGAGCACCATGTATTGTGATGTAGCACGCCGTCTTGAGCTTCTTCGATTAGTCAGGCTTGACGTCTTCAATAAGCAGGAAAATCACCCAAGCAGTCGCAACGATGTTTTGACTAACTTAAAAGACAGTTGACCAACGCTGACATCGAAGAAGCAGGTTGTTCGAAGAATGCATGGTGTTCTAAATTGAAAAAGATTTCTTTCCTAGTGAAGTGTGCCCACTTTACTTTTCTGAAAAGTGCAGAGCTCATAAAAGCAAGCATATTCACCGCAAGGTGAAGTGTGCCCACTTAGTCCCCGAGCCTGGTAGTAGGTGGCGTAGACACGTGGTCCCAGGTTCAAAAGAAAAGTCCTCAGAGAAATTCTGAAACCAAGATGCATCACCAGATGCATCGTACCGATGTAGTCCCCGAGCTTGCTGGAAGGCGAAGTATAAGCCTTGTAGCAAAGTCTAAAAAATTAAAATTATCCAGTCCCCGAGCATCTCATGCTCGTTTGCCATCGGATAGACTTATCAATCAGTCCCGAGCAGATAACGCCTTGGTGATTGGTATAGTCCCTAATTCTTCCAAACTGGCGAGCTGGTCGACCAGTCCCCGGGCGTACAGCGCTCGGTGGTCGGTGCGGCCCCCAGATCTCCGAGTTGGCGGACTGGGCGACCAGTCCCCGAGCATACAGTGCTCGGTGGTCGGTGCAGTCCCTAGATCTCCGAACTGGCGGACTGGGCGACCAGTCCCCGAGCATACAATGCTCGGTGGTCGGTGCAGTCTCCAGATCTCCAAGCTGGCGGACTCGGCGACCAGTCCCCGAGCATACAGTGCTCGGTGGTCGGTGCAATCCCCAGATCTCCGAGCTGGCGAAACTGGGCAACGAGTCCACGAGCATACAGTGCTCGGTGGTCGGCGCAGTCCCCAGGAACGTTGATCTTCCACCGATTTTTTTCTATTATTTTATAAAAAGCATCTTACCACATAAATGAGTGATATGACGAGACCTCCTGACACATTGTCAGATGGTTGCATGAAAAGGTGCGCCTGGTAACTGTGCAGCCGCTCTTTGCGCGGTTTCGAGAAAAGGAAACCATCAATTATACAAAAAGGCCGCCGTATTAACTGCCGGTAATTATTAAAAACCGAAGCGCTGCGTTTGCCGTTGGGCCCGCCCACTTCCCAAGAATGCGGGAAGTGGGAGGAGTGGAGTTGTGGTTTATAAAAGCCTGACAGTACCCCCGTATTGCTTACCCTGTCATCGCCTTCAAGCTTTCCGTTCTTGCCTTCTACAACCACCGTCAATCCTCCCAACTCGCAGTCACTCCAGCAACGTCAATGGCGAAGAGCGACTCCAAGAAGAGGGCCGAGCGGATGGCTAAGGAATGGAAAAAGTCCCAGAGCAGCGTGAAGTCCCTCAACGACCTCGTCGACATGGGGCTACCGCACAGCCAAGAGCTCGGCGGCTGGAGGGCGCCAGAGGGGGAGAGCTACCCCGACCCCCGTGCCGGTGAGATCGTGGTTTTTGGGTTCCTGTCCATCCTTTTCTCCAGGGGCTTCTTCTGTACTATGAGATCGTGATCTGCAATCTGCATCCAAACTCAATTCTTCTTTTTTCCACTTTTATCCATCTGTGCGAGGCCTATGTTGGGATAGAGCCGCACTTCGATCTTTTCCGTTATCTTTTCTGTTTGAGGAAGAAGGGAGCGGTTGGCGGCACCAAGATTGTAGGTGGAGTATACCTTAATCTTCGTGACGGGATGAAGAACCGGTATCTAAACTGCCCATGGAACACTTCTCTCACCGAATGGTACAAGAAGTGGTTCTACGTCAGGGAAGAGCCGGGCAGCTCCACGTTCTGCGACGTGGGGTACATTCCCGAGAAGAGGGTCAGTTGGACCGACCGCCCAGAGTTCGCTGGTCAAGTAGCGAATCTGATGAAGCTGATCGACTGGTCGCGTTTGGACGGGCTAGGAGTGGTCGGCAACTTCGTCTGTCGTGGCAGTAGGGCAGATGGCGGCGATGGTGCGCGGGGTACGCTATCTATTGGCGTCGTCGCGTGGCCGCTCTGCTGACTAGCCATCATGACTATTGTCTTCGTGCGTGGAGCTATCGGCCCCTCCACCGAGAGGTTCGCCTGTCCCGTACGGGGTGATGATCGTGCAGTAGTGGTGGGGCGGTGGCGATGCTGATCACGCCTCCTCTTAGGCGGGGAAGCATGGTGGTGAGGCTACCTTGGGGCCTTCAATCGTATGGGCATGATGCAAGCCCCTCCCGGTCCTCTGACTGAGAGTAGGATCATGTCGTAGCCGAAGCCAGTGGACATGAACTCAAGGCTCCCGAACCAGATCACCGTGGAGCGCGGGATCACCGAAACGTGAATAGCCATGAAAAAAATGGGAAATCATCAGTAACATGCAAGGCCCCTACCTGGTGCACCAACTGTTGGTGTTTTGCCCCTGGGGTAACACCAACGAGTGAATTTGTATGCGTGCTCCCTTTTCCAGATGGTTATGCAAGAATGACACAAGTGTTTATCCTAGTTCGGGCAAAGGAAGGCCCTACGTCTAGTGGGGGGGACAGTGTGTATTATCATGCACCTAAGTGCTTGTACAGGGCCGAATACAAGTGGATGCAACTGAGGATTCTAAGTCCTAGCAGGTTGTAGGGATGTATGAACTGTGTTCTACGTATGTTGTTCGGTTCCCTTCATATCGTCCTCAGCATCCCCTTTTATAGTTCCAAGGGGAGGCCTAGGTTACAAGGTATAGGTGTTCTAAGTAGGCCTCGATAGGGGTATGGTGCTGACCTACTCGAGACCTCCGTACCGGTGTGGCCTCGAGCCGTCTTGTTACAGGGTACTTTGGTGATGATGGCACGTGCATTTCCTGAGCTTATCCCCTGCGTATCGACTGGTATTGGCTCGAGCGTGCGCACGCTTGTATGTCACGACAGTCGTCATGTCTGGAGTGGTTGGAGCGCTGACTTTTATTGCTCAATCCTTCCCTGGGAAGGGGCGTGCATGCTCGAGGGTCCGGCAGCACAGGCGGCTCTGTTATACATGAGCACTGACCTTACCGTCTCGAGGGGCGTCTTGATAGGATATTACGCCTACTGCACTGTACCGGATGTACTTTTCTCCAATCTTGAGGATAAAGCTAGGAAAAGGGGGGATTTGATGGGTGCACGTTCCCCTTTCACGTTTCCCATGAGTGTCGGGTTAGGTGGGAGCATGTCAGTCGCATTAAATGCCCTGGCTTCTGTACCCGTGACAGGCGGCGGGGGAGCGCTTTTGCGCTTGAGGCCCACCGATTCGCTCGACACCCTTTCCCTAACCGATGGCTGCGGGTTGTCGAGCCTCTGACCATTTGCTCGACCGTATTTTCGTACTCGAGGCTAGGGTCAACAATGTGCTGTGGGTCGAGCGACGGCTTTGGTGCACCTGTTTTTGCACTAGATCGTCAAGCCTGACCCTCGAGTTGTCTTTGGACCTTTTCATTATGAATGTTTGCTGGGGTACCCCCAATTGACACCCTCGACAGGGGAGTTGCTGATGATGTCCCAGTTGCAGTCGTTATGCCCTGAAAAGATGGTGTAAATATAGATTGAAATCGGCATGATTAAAATAATTAAGGTTGTTACCTTAAATGTTTGCACCAAGGTAGCGGCAGCGACCGAAGGAGTGGCATATGGACGCTTGGTGGTAATCTTCTTAAAACAAGCTCCCCGATGGGTCAAGGCTGCCAAAGTGGGGGCATTGTAGTCGATTGCTGAGATCGGAGACACTGACCGGAGATCAAAAGGTCGCCCACTTTCGCTCATGGCTGGTTCTAGATCATCGACCTTTCAAATGAAAGAGTTAGTTACCGATGGAGTTAAAAATAAAGAAAGGATTAAGTATTGGGAGAAAACTTACTGCGTCATCAGGGATAGCATGCTCGGGGTCGATGAGGTGCCGATATGTGTGAGCCGATGCTGCAAATAGTTGGCCTCTCCACTCTTGCCACCATGACTTGTAAGACCCAGTGATGAAGGAGGTCGGTACCTAGGTGGACAGATCGACGTTGTTGGGTATTCTTAACATCATTACCAAAAGTAGACTTAGTTTTCTAATTTTGATAACGGTGCCAAAAATGCCAAACCTATCCCTCATACCACTTAAGCCAAGTTGTCATCCCCAGCATGATATGAGAGACGCGGTATTGAAATATGCAATTGCTCATCTAAATAAATAATAAATGGGATCTACAAGCGCACAGATTAATACCGATGTAACATTTTAACCGGGAAGTATTCCAGGTATCTTTATTTATATTTTTACCACTGGAAGGGATTAGTAATCATCAATGTTGATTATAGAATGGAATATGAGATTGAGTATCTATCATTGCATGTATAATTGAGAACATTTATCTAACTCTTTCATACAGCGGTAAGTGTCACATAAAGGATATAAAGTAATGAATAGTGATAAAGATAATTAATCTGATCAACATAACTTAGCCACATAATAAATATGATAAGCACCTCAATTAGATATTCTAGCAAGTCATTAGCATGGAATTAGAACGAACTACAAGAATATTTCCTAAGTTATTCTTAACTATACAGTCTAGCATATCATAGTTAGTGCAATTATACTTAGCAATCATTGTGAGACAGGACTACGCCCATGCATAGTGATATTAGCAAGGAATATGAGAAACATCGTAATCACTCCCCTGTAATAATGTTGCTCTGCCAGCCCAATGCATGAGAGGGGGACTATATAAGAAGAAAATGAAGCTGTCACTATCATGAACTACCCCACGATCTGGCATATTGGGTACAATCATAGATAAATACGGTATAAGCATCACGCCTACACAATATCTATCATTTACCCATGGATCCGATGGATAAACGCTATACGATCCTAAACATGTATATTAATCCAATCTAACTAAGCTAAGTATATAACTATGATAAACTAAGAACAATATAATTGCGAATATAAACAAGTAGAGCAAAGTCATAAGCAATATATTGATGTAGAACAAAGTCATATTCATAATATTGAAGAACAAAGATGAACAATTAGAAGAACAATTAGAGATTTACCAAGAATCCTCTTGACAGATCCGGAAACCAATCAAAGATTGACTCCTTCTAGTTCTAATCCTATGTGGCTAAGCTAATCTAGATGTCTAATTGATGTGGTGGCTCTAGGCTTGATCAGAGGCTTCTTCTCCCTTGAGGAATAATGAATTAGGTTTGAGAGGCTCTCTCCTCCAGGGGCCAGGGGGTCTGGTTTTATAGTCCCTGCAAGTGAATCTGGGCCGTTGGATCGAACCGACGTTGATTGAACGGTTATCCTTGATCCTTTAGGTCGGTGGAGCTTGATCCCGAAAGAGTGTCCTCATTGGACTCCAACAGGGGGCGGGCGCCCAGGGCTAGGCCCCGTTTGGCCTCCGCTTCGTTCCTGTGGCTTCTGTTGACGGTCCTTAAGTACCAAATATAATCATCAAATAAATAAAGAAAAGGATCCAAATGCAATCAACACCTAGACTTAGGGTTTGATCTGACAGAATTCCACGAGTTTTGTTGTTTATCTGTTTCTACAGGGGGTTATCAGGAAATAAGGAAGAAAGGCCCACATGTCAGGATTACATAGAGATATCAACGCACTGCGCAATTTTCTACCATCTAGAAGACTCCAGAAGCCACAGGAAGAAAGCAGAGGCCGAAAGGGGCCAGGCCCAGGGCGCCCGCCCTGAGGACCTGGGCACCCGGCCCCCCCTCTGGATGCCAATCGGGACTCTTTTCGCACACGACGTTCCACCGACCTAAAGGATCAAGGGTAACGTAGTACCACATTGCCTGCTGACCCAAAAATGCACAGAGGAGGAGGACTATATAAGCAGACCCCCTGGCCCCTGGAGGAGTCAAGTTTATCATAGAGTTGAGGGGTGCCCTCGAAGGAAAACCTATTCTCTAAATAAAATTTCTTTTTAGGCTCAGCAACCAATGTAAGTAGAAATAGATCTTCTAGTTTCTACTAGATTGAGAGAGATAGAGTGGAGGTGTAGATCGGAGGAAGGCCGGCCTGTCGGTGTCTACTCCGAGGTTGTACCTACGGGATCAAGTCTTCTAACCTGAGGCTTGCTCCTAAGATTCTTCAGTAATTCGACTTCTAATTCTAGTAAGTTCTTGTTTTATTGTTCTTTGGTTTATGAGTTTACTTTAATCCTCTTCCGGTTGAGTATTAGAGTAATCATTGCTAGCGTAAACGTGGTGTTTAGGCTAGGGTACTCATAGATATCCCCTGACTAGCTGGACCGTGGTAGTAGCGAGGAACGTGACATTTCCGAGTTACCTTTGTATCCCATATCTCGTTAGCAGGACGGGTAGGTTTATAGGTGCGGGTCGAACATCCTTTGTGGTGTCTAGATTCCGTAAGCTTCCCCAATAGAACAGTAGATCATCCTTACCAAGGTTAGAACAAGACTACGGTTGCAGTCTTCTCTATACATCACTCACATCGAGAAACATTCTTTGTAGCCTAAAGGGGCAGTAGCAATAGATTTGGTTAGTCAGATGCACCCTTTCTCCCAATGGTAAAAAAATAAATACGATACTCTGCAAAAACCTCCCGGGTGAAATGCTCACCGATATCCGTGCGCTTGCGGATCAGTTCCTTATTGCGTTACCAAATATCAACAAGCATTTATGGCACCGTTGCCGGGGAGAAAGACGGTTTGCTGAGATAACTTTAAGTCTTGCTATTATCTTGTATTTTACTCTTATACTTTTATTCTTTTATCTTTTTATTTTTATGGATAACTTAAATTCCATACCTATTATTGAATTCTTTGCACCTTTGGAGACCAGCCATAGACCATGGGAGTCAGCAAGTCCTGCCCCTAATTATGATCTGTGTCCGGAGTTGATTGCAATAGGTGAAAACCAACCCTTTTCTATAGCCGAGATCCTATCTTTTAATCAAAAAGATAATGCACTTTTAGCTACACCTAGGGAATCTGTTAATCTTTCTATAAATTCTGGTTTAGACCTAGCCCTACAAGACCATGTTTTTTCTCAATATTTTCACATTAATCTTAGTCATATAACCTTTGGTAGAGTCTTTCTTTCTTTATCTATTAGTAAAGGAAGGTATGTCTTCATTTGTGGACATCCTTCTTGCACTAGTCTTCATAAAAATATCCTAGAGATAGAGAAGGAATCATCTCCCAGACAAGGAAAGGAAGTTTCAATAACCGATTTCCAAACATTCCAATCCCATGATTCGGCTATCCAACCCATCTTTGAGCTTAACAATTTCTACTATGCTCTTTCTCTTGAACCTCCCGATGATCCTATGAATCTCTCTAGACATCCCATGCATAAGAGTCACCAAGACCACAAGGAGGATCGGGAAGAGCAACATCAATGGCTTGAGGGCATTAAAAATCCATGTGCTATCACCATTAAATGGATGGATAAAACAAACTTGAGAGACAATGCTAGAGGAATTTTAAGCATTCATGAAGAATCATCCTTGGAGTTTGAGAATGAGAGAAACAACAGTGAGCATGGAAGTTATTTCATAAATACCTCATCAAGTCCTTGCTCATATAAAACATCTCCCCAATCAATTGGTCTCTCTAACCTTACCACATTTGAGATCTCCAACCCCCTCTTCCTTTCTATTTATAAAAACTTTAAAAGAGCGGTTGTCGATGCATATGTCTATAATAAATATTGCAGATCTCGTTGAGTTAATTGATGGTTTTCCAAGGACAAGCTTAGTGTCCTAAAACAAGCACTGATCAGATCGTAACATGAACTTCGAATTATTTGCATCATTGCCTTGTGTATTGAGCATATAAAGATAGTTGTAGAAATATTTCTTCGGGTATTCTTGTCACTAACCTTTCCAGGATTGGAGCAAGAAGATCGGATGAATGACAAGCACAAGGTATGCCCAACCAATCATCATACAACATTGAATTAAATTCATCCAATCTTGAATTTTGCAAAATTCAAGCTTGGGGGAGTACTTTACATAAAAACATCATTTGCCATGTTGCTATGTTGGTTGTCCTTACCTTTGAGACATGCTCAATTTGTTAAATACTAATCACACTACTTCATATCCACTTGAGTAGATCTCTATAAATGCCATCACGCTACCTTTGTTTATCCTAGTAAGTGTTAGTTTGGAAGTACTGCACATACTTCTATTGGCTTTTAAATTAAGCATGGTGCTTAGGTTAAATAGCCTTCCTTAATCTGATTAGACATGGAGTCTAGTTCAGTTATTGAACTAAAAACTGCTTGTGTAGACTTTGGTATATTTTGTTGGACTAACCCCTGCAGGAAAACTTTCAATATCAACCTGGGAAGTCCTGAGATACAAACTCATTGGAGATAAAGGAGACACATGAAGTTTAACAATTTACACAAGAAGGACATAGCTCATTCATCATAAAGAGATCATCTATGGAGGGTGCCACAAACACGATCCACAACTACTAAGAAAGGAAAGCTTCCACAAGGTGATACTATACCATCACTCTTCAAGTAAGGTAACATCTTAAGGTACTTGACTATTGCTTTTATAAGCTTCTCCTTGGTTCTGGCGTTCACATAAAATAAAGAGACAAACATGTATGATTTTAGCTCCAAATTAATGAACCCAATTAATTCAACATGTTTAGTCCTTTAATCTTTGTTCTTAGTACTACCTTCGTGATCCCACACTCCTAATCATATAAGCTAAAATGTTGTACATTCAATCTTTCGAAGATATAAACAAAACATAAATATAGATAGACTATCTTTCCATTAGGTTGAGCCATCTGATCTGACAAATGTTTCAAATACTACACTCATGATCTTATTATCCATCAACTTTGTCTTGCTCACTATGCTTAAGGTTAGAGAAGAACAAATACACTTTTGGTTCTGTTGGTGTTTTCCACCAATAGGGCCCACGCACTTGATCTCTGCCTTGTCTCTATGAATAGGTACACTTCAAACAAAACATGGAGGAGTTTTACAACTCCCAGACTCCACCAAGTGAAGGACTTGGATCTACAAGCGCAAACACACTGAGCAGGATATTGCCAACACCGCACTTCGAACTGCTGGGCAAACGAAGAACATGGGTGACTCTATATCAAGAGGTGCAGACGTCAAGGTCCACACCTAATCAAATGATGCACCTAAAGGATGAAGACGGTGAGAAGTCTTGTCTAGAAGACTTAAAACATTGGATCCTTGTCGGAAGAGGTCAATATCGTCGACTCAAGTCACCTTTCCTAATCAAGAAAGACAACCCTGGTGTTCCAAGCATCGAGTGCACAATCAACGGATACTCTTTTTAGAAGACACTCTATGACACCGGATCTGACGACAACATAATGGCCACAGTCACTTATTAGCTCCTACATGGAACCATGCTCCTACAACCAAGATACATTCAGCTCCAGACGATTTTCAGGTCATTGACATGGGAGAAGACGAGTATGATCCACCCACCATCCTTGGAAGACCGTTCCTCAACACTATCAAAGCCATCATCTATATTAGAACCGGAGAAGTCCACATGTACTTCCCCTCTGAGAAGGTACGCAGCTATTTTAATTTATTGGCCCTAACTATATAGTTGAAGACTCTAAGCAGGTCAGGACAAGAAGACGACGCAACCGCAACCAGAGGAGGAAAATCATCAAGAACGGATGGGTAGACTACGAAGGAGAAGTGATAAGGACTGAAGACATACAGCTTGAACAGAACTGCCCTGAGGAGACCATAGCACCGAGTCAGGTGTGGAGAGAGAAGATACTTATACACGAAGAAGAGGCGCCACCGGAATCACCGACTACGCCACCTAGTGAATCCCAGGATGACTGAAAACACAAGGAGTCCCGTTCGGAGGACTTAAAAACACCGAACGCCTTGCCAAGAGGAAAACTTGGTTGTTATCCTTTTCCTTTCAATTATTCAATTATAGTTTGCTTAGTTAATCAGGTTCATGCTATCTTGAAAAGAAAATAAAAATGTTAAAAAATAGTAAGCCCCATGTGAGTATGCTCATGGCATAAAACCCATAAGTACATTCACTATGGTGGCATAAAAATAAAATAAATAAGTTTTCATCTTACAATAAAAATATAAAAATAATAAGTGCATGATCCTGCTAAATAAGTAACATTTATTGAGGAGGCTCAACATGATAAAGGCTAGATATTTATGCTAACACTTAACCAGTTCCACAAAGCTTTGTTGTCTATTTGAGCTCCATAGAATTCAAGGATAAAAAAAAAAGAGAGACTAGCAGACGAAGGACATCCTAATCGCTGTCAGGGTGCTGCCGACTTTCAAATACACCTCCACCACCTGCTAGCAACATCAGAAGAAATTATGTCAAAATCCAGCTTGGGGGAGAGCACCCCCATTTATCCAGCTAAGTGTTTCTACTCACGTTTATACTTTACTCAAATAATAAAAGATGCATAATCAAGAAAACCCAAATAAAGATTTTGTGCTTTTATATATATATCATTGCTTAGTTTGCTAAATAAATAAATAAATAAAGTTTGCTATGAACCCTCATGATAAACTCTGATATGGAAATGATGATTAGTTGCTCTGCCATGACTAGTTCTTAAAATTGAAATCTCTCTTAAGTTTAGGCATGACTGTTATGAAGTAAGATTTGCTCTAAACCTGAACTTGTGGAAAGAGTACTTTATCTAAAGTCTAAGTTGTTAACGGATATGATATGGGAAGGTTGAGCTGCTATTTATCTGTTCCTAGAGATGCTAGAATTCTGGAGAATTTATCTTTGAAAAATCTTTAAAATATCACATGATGAATTCCTATATGATGAGAGTTTAAAATCCTACCACAACCATATATACATGCTTATTAGACTTTGAGCCACACATTTACTTTTTACTGCTTATGAGCATTGAGTGTGGTCAAGCTGTGTAGACCATTAGGAGCTTGTCATGTGGTTAAAATCAAGATTCACTTGCACGTTCACTCATATACTCATATATGCTACTTCTACTCAGGAAGTACGCATCCAGATACATCCACTCAATTCCATCTCCACATTCACCCAAAAGTATTCTTCTCCTATCCGGGAGAGAATAGCCAAAAAATATTTTCCTATCCCTATTATTCCTTGTGAAATAAATGCTCCAGTTATTTTGGTTACTACCACTTGCTACATTATTTCAGGAGATGAGTGCTCTAAAAAAAAGAAAAGAAAAAAAGAGAGAAAGGATACGAGAAAATAAAAAGGGGCAAGTGCCCGGAACCTCGAAAAAAAGAAAAAGTGAGACGAGAGGTAAAAATGGACAAGTGTCCGATAGTAGAATTAGGGGTACAAAGCTACCCACCTGAGAGAAAAAGAAAAATAAAATATAGAGCATCTCATTCTCCTCAAAAAGCTTCAAAGTGCAAGAAAGGTATGTATCCCCTAAAAAGAGCAAAAGTAGAATTAGATTTTCACCATTGTTATCACCATCATCACCATACACCATTCGCTCGCCACACATGCACATCTTGATTTGACTTATTGACTTGTTTCTCTGGATCCATGGTTTGACTATGCAATAAATGTCTTGTAAGTATGTATTAGCTGTCTCCCACCTATGAGCTCCAGATATCAAAACCTTATTAGAGTAGGGTGAGAGAGAAGGTAATATCACTATGTATTATACCAAAAATACCACATACTTTGAGAGAAGGCATATACCATTACTGCCTTGGTAAGGATCCAGAAATAACACAAAAGAGAGATTTGAGTGAATCATATAAGGAATCTCTGAGTTTTATTTAAAAATCTGCAAAAACTCCAGAGCTATAGCTGACCAAGAATAAGAGACATGGCGCTTGACTTGACCGTTCCATCTTTTAACTGCTCAAGACACAAGTGACGGTTACAAGCCCCATGGTGAAAGGTAAAATGAGTAAGTTTTAAGTCTTAACAGTTTATTCTAACTCAGAGATGAGATCTTGTTTGAATGCGTGTGTACTTTTAAGGCATGAAACCACTGCAGAAACTCTTAAGTCCATCCTTGCTCAGCGGCGAGCAAGAGGTAAGCTTGGGGGAGTTGTTGATGGTCCTTAAGTACCAAATATAATCATCAAATAAATAAAGAAAAGGATCTAAATGCAACCAACACCTAGACTTAGGGTTTGATCTGACAGAATTCCACGAGTTTTGTTGTTTATCTGTTTCTACAGGGGGTTATCAGGAAATAAGGAAGAAAGGCCCACATGTCGGGATTAAATAGAGATATCAACGCACCGCGCAATTTTCTACCATCTAGAAGACTCCAGAAGCCACAGAAAGAAAGCAGAGGCCGAAAGGGGCCAGGCATAGGGCGCCCGCCCTGAGGACCTGGGCGCCCGCCCCCCCTCTGGATGCCAATCGGGACTCTTTTCGCACACGACGTTCCACCGACCTAAAGGATCAAGGATAACGTAGTACCACATCTCCTGCTGACCCAAAAATGCACAGAGGAGGAGGACTATATAAGCAGACCCCTGGCCCCTGGAGGAGACAAGTTTATCATAGAGTTGAGGGGTGCCCTCGAAGGAAAACCTCTTCTCTAAATAAAATTTCTTTTTAGGCTTAGCAACCAATATAAGTAGAAATAGATCTTCTAGTTTCTACTAGATTGAGAGAGATAGAGTGGAGGTGTAGATCGGAGGAAGGCCGGCCTGTTGGTGTCTACTCCGAGGTTGTACCTACGGGATCAAGTCTTCTAACCCGAGGCTTGCTCCTAAGATTCTTCAGTAATTCGACTTCTAATTCTAGTAAGTTCTTGTTTTATTATTCTTTGGTTTATGAGTTTACTTTAATCCTCTTCCGGTTGAGTATTAGAGTAATCATTGCTAGCGTAAACGTGGTGTTTAGGCTAGGGTACTCATAGATATCCCCTGACTAGCTGGACCGTGGTATTAGCGAGGAACGTGACATTTCCGAGTTACCTTTGTATCCCATATCTCGTTAGCAGGACGGGTAGGTTTATAGGTGCGGGTCGAACATCCTTTGTGGTGTCTAGATTCCGTAAGCTTCCCCAATAGAACAGTAGATCATCCTTACCAAGGTTAGAACAAGACTACGGTTGCAGTCTTCTCTATACATCACTCACATCGAGAAACATTCTTTGTAGCCTAAAGGGGTAGTAGCAATAGATTTGGTTAGTCAGATGCACCCTTTCTCCCAGTGGTAAAAAAATAAATACGATACTCTCGAAAACCTCCCGTGTGAAATGCTCACCGATATCCGTGCGCTTGCGGATCATTTCCTTATTGCGTTACCAAATATCAACAGCTTCTAGAGTCTTCTAGATGTAAGATAATTGCACGGTACGTTAATATCTCTAGGTAATCCCGACGTGTGGGCCTTTCTTTCGTATTTCCTAATAACCCCCTGCAGAAATAGACAAACACCAAAACTCGTGGAATTCTGTCAGATAAAACCCTAAGTCTAGATGTTGATTTCATTTGGATCCTTTTCTTTGTTTATTTGATAATTAAATTTGATACTTAAAGACCGTCAACAAACTCCCCCAAGCTTACCTCTTGCTCGTCCCTGAGCAAGGATAATCTCACCGATGGATCAGAAGTTGTTGCAATACCTTTAAAAGTTGACGGTACACATGCTTCTAAAGAAGGTCTCATGTGTGAGTTAGAGTAAACTGTCAAGACTTAAAACTTACCTACTTTACCTTTCACCATGGGACTTGTAACCGTCACTTCTGTCTTGAGTAGTTAAAAGATAGAACGGTCTAGTCAAGTGCCATGTCTCTTATTCTTGATCAGCTATAGCTCTGAAGTTTTTGCAGATTTTCAAATAAAACTCAGAGATTCCTTGTATGACTCTCTTAGATCTCTCTTTTGTGGTATTTCTAGATTCTTACCAAGGCAGTAATGGTATATGCCTTCTCTCAAAAAGTATGTGATATTTGTGGTATAAGGCATAGTGACATTGCCTTCTCTCTCACCCGACTCTAATAAGGCTTAAATATCTGGAGCTCATAGGTGGAAGATAAAATATACATACTCACAAGACATGTATTGTATAGTCAAACCATGGATCCAAAGAAACAAATCAATAAGTCAAATCAAGATGTGCATGTGTGGCAAATGAATGGTATATGGTGATGATGGTGATAACAATGGTGAAAGTCTAAATCTTTTGCTCTTTGAGGGGATACATACCTTTCTTGCTTTTTGAAACTTTGTGAGGAGAATGAGATGCTCTTCTTTTTATTTTCTCTTTCCTCTCAGATGGGCATCTTGTACCCCTAATTCTACTGTCGAACACTTGTCCATTTTTACCTCTCGTCTCACTTTTTCTTTTCTTTTGAGGTTCTGGGCACTTGCCCCTTTTTATTTCCTCGTATCTCTTTTTTTAGAGCACTCATCTCTTGAGATAATATAGCAAGTGGTAGTAACAAGATAACTTGAGCATTTATTTCATAGGAGAAAAACAGAAATATTTTTGGTCATTCTCTCCCGGATTAGGAGTAGAATGTTTTTGGGTGGTTTCTGAAGATGGAAATGGGTGGATATATGTGGATGCGTACTTCTGAAGTAGAAGCAGCATGTGTGAGTGATCGTGCAAGTGAAGCTTGATTTAACCACATGACAAGCTCCTAAGGGTCTACACAGCTTGACCACACTCAATGCTCATAAGTAGTAAAAAGTAAATGTGTGGCTCAAAGTCTAGCAAGCATGTATATATGGCTGTAGTAGGAATTTAAACTCTCATCATACAGGAACTCATCATGCAATATTTTAAAGATTTTCAAAGATAAAAAATTCTCCAGAATTCTAGCATCTCTAGGAACAGATAAACAGCAGCTCAACCTTCTCATATCATATCCGTTAACAACTTAGACTTCAAATAACGTTTTCTTCCCACAAGTTTAGGTTTAGAGCAAGCTTTAAATTATAACAGTTATGTCTAAATTTGAGAGAGAACTCAAATTTGAAAATTAGGCAGAGCAACTATTCATCATATATATCCATGCTAGAGTTTTATTTAGATTCAGTTTAGCATAGCCACTTTATTTATTTATTAAGCACACTAAGCAAAATATATATATAAGCACAAAATCGTTATTTGGTTTTTCATAGTTATGTATTTTTATATTTTAATATAGTATAAGTATAAAGATAGATAGAAATACTTAGCGGGATAAATGGGGGTGCTCTCCCCCAAGCTGAATTTTGACGTAATTTCTCCTGATGTAGCTAGCAGGTGGCAGAGGTGTATTTGAAAGTCGGCAGTATCTTTACAGCGATTAAAATGTCCTCCGTCTGCTAGTCTTCTTGATTCTTAGATTCTGTGGAGCTCAAATAGACAACAAAGCTTTGTGGAACTGATTAAGTGTTAGCACAAATATCTAGCCTTTATCATGTTGAGCCTCCTCAATAAATGTTACTCCCTTATTTTTATATTTTCGTTTTATAAAGCAGAAAAGAAATATTTATTTTATTTTTATGCCACCACAGTGAATGTACTTCTTTCATGCCACTCATATACTCACATGGGGCTTACTATTTTTCACATTTTTATTTTCTTTTTAGGATAGTACAAACATGATTAACTCAACTGTTTACAATTAATTAAAAGGGAAAGGATAACTACCAAGTTTACCTCTTGGCAAGGCGTTCGGTGTGTTTAAGTCCTCCGAACGGGACTCTCCGTTTTCTAGTTGTCCTGGGATTCGTTGGGTGGCGTAGCCGGTGCTTCCGGCAGCGCCTCTTCTTCATGTATGGTTATCTTCTCTTTCCACACCTAACTCGGTGCTACGGTCTCCTCTGAATAATTCTGTTTAAACTATATGTCTTCTGATCTTATCGCTTCTCCTTCATAGTCTGCCCATCCGTCCTTGATGATTTGCCTCCTCTGGTTGCGGTTGCATCGTTTTCTGACCTGCTTAAAGTCTTCAACGATATAGTTAGGGTCAGTAAAATAGCGGCGTACCTTCTCTGAGGGGAAGTGCATATGGACTTCTCCAGTTCCAATGTAGATGATTGCTTTAACGGTGCTGAGGAACGGTCTTCCAAGGATGATGGGTGGATCGTATTCGTCTTCTTCCATGTCAATAACCTGAAAGTCTGTGTAGACAAAATGATCGTCTATTTTGACAGGGACATCAGTTACTGTTCATTTAACTTCTTGAAATGTTTGATCTGAAATCTGGAGCCGAATGTATGTTGGTTTTAAGGGCATGGTTCTGAACAAGAGCCGATAGGTGACTGCGGCCATTATGTTGACGCCCGATCCGGTGTCACAAGTCGTCTTGTAGAAGTTGTATCCATTTATGGAGCAATAGATGCTTGGCATTCCTGGGTCGTCCTTCTTGGTCAGAAACGGTGACTTAAAGTTGGTGATCTTGACCTCCATGAACTACAGTGACCATCTTAGCTGACTCGGTCCACACTTTCTTGTTCCTGTTCCTCCTGTTGGTCCTCTTCCTTGATTCACGTCTAGATTGATCTGGGATTTGTGTTGTCTTGTTCTTGAAGGAAAATGTCTCCTTCCTCCCTTTGATGTAGAAACTGATCTTGGCAGCACTAGCGTAGATGACAGCTCCCGAGGTGTTTAAGAATGGCCTCCCTAAGATGATGGGTGCCCTCTCATCATTACCGGTCTCTATCACCATGAAGTCTGCTGGGGCATATAAGGTACCAACTTGGACACAAAGGTTCTTCAATATTCCTTTTGGAAAACTTAACGCCTGATCTGCAAACTGCAAACACATGGTTGTCTCTAATAAAGGATATGTAAAGATTTTTTCGTAGAGTACCCTGGGCATAATGTTGACGCTTGAGCGAAAGTCGCAGAGTGCTTCTGGGAAGTCCACCATGCCGATGGAGTTCGGGATGACCGGGCGTCCTGGATCGCCTCTCTTGACCGGCAGAAGGTCAGTAGTAACTTCAGTGACGGGGCTACTCCAATTACCTCCATCAAACATGTCTACAAGATTTGCATATTCTAATCCTTCCGGTTGTGATGGTATACTGGGGTTAGTAGCAGAAACAGCAACAGCTATTTGATTTAACTGAGATTCAATCATTTTATTAAAGCTTATTTGATTCTTGATGGCACTAGAGAAATTATCCATTCTATTATTTATATTTTCTAGCATTTTATCATTAGATGCCAATTTCTTAGATAGGTTATCCATTAGCTTTCCTTGATTAGACACTAACTCTCTTAGAGGTGGAAAATTATTATTATTGTTGTAAGAATTGTTACCTTGATAATTACCTGAGTAGTTAGGCCTCTGTTGATTCCAACCTTGATTTTGCTGAGGACGGTTGTAGTAGTTGTTGTTGTTATTGTTGATGTAGTTCACATCCTCAAGCATTTCAGGGCAGTGATTGCCTGAGTGTCCAGTATCTCCACACTCCTCACAAGTCATGTGAGAGTCGTAGATGTGCATAACTTCTTTCTTATCTCCAGCTCTATCATCGAGCTTCTTCATGAGCAGGTCTAGCTTAGCAGACAGGATGTCTACCTCCTTGAGCTGATGCATACCTCCACCTTTCTTGCGTGTTTGGGTCCTCTCTTCATTCCAGCTTTGATTGGACACCATCTTCTCCACAAGAGCTGTGGCTTGTGGTATAGTAAGTGATAGGAATGCTCCTCCAGCTGCAGCATCCATGGTTTCTCAGGCACTGTTGGCGAGCCCATGATAAAATGTCTGCATCAGTAGCCAACTCTACATTCCATGATGGGGACATTCTAGGATGTAGTCTTGGAAGCACTCCCATGCTTCTGGAACGGATTCATCATGTTGTTGCTGAAAACTTATAATCTTCCCACGGAGAGCATTGGTCTTGCCCATGGGAAAGAACTTAGCCAGAAAGTTCATGGAGCAGAGTGCCCACGTAATATTCTTCTCCTTTGTAGCATAAAACCACTGCTTCGCTCTTCCTAACAGTGAGAATGGGAAGAGGCGAAGTAGTATAGCATCTCTAGGGACTCCTGATATGGTGAATGTGCTGCAAATCTCCAGGAAGTGTTGGAGATGAGCACTAGCATCTTCGTGTGCCTTCCCACAGAACTGGTTGGATTGCACCATGTTGATAAGTCCAGGCTTGAGCTCAAAGTTGCCATCGATCTCTGCAGCAGGTCCAGTGCGGATGTTGTCCATAGTGGGAGCTGAGAACTCGTGGATCGATTTGTTCGCCATGGCTTCGAACTCTGAAGACAAGTTCCGGTGATCTTCTTGATTGGATGAAGCTTCTTACTGTAGTGTTGATGATCTCTTCTTGAGCTTGGCTCTTCTTTTTCTGAATAATGCTTCGGGATTGTCAACAAAATTTCCTGGAAGATGTCTTCTATTCATACATTACTCTGCATAAGATAAAAATAGAAAAATATCATGGTAAAACTGTATGAGAGAATTGATAAGCTCAATCATATTAGTGATGCAAATGATAACTTAAACTACTATATTCATTCCTTATTAGTAATCAACCTTCCCTGGCAACGGCGCCAAAAATGCTTGTTGGGTATTCTTAACATCATTACCAAAAGTAGACTTAGTTTTCTAATTTTGATAACGGTGCCAAAAATGCCAAACCTATCCCTCATACCACTTAAGCCAAGTTGTCATCCCAGCATGATATGAGAGACGCAGTATTGAAATATGCAATTGCTCATCTAAATAAATAATAAATGGGATCTGCAAGCGCACTATTTAATACCGATGTAGCATTTTAACCGGGAAGTATTCCAGGTATCATTATTTATATTTTTACCACTGGGAAGGGATTAGTAATCATCAATGTTGATTATAGAATGGAATATGAGATCGAGTATCTATCATTGCATGTACAATTGGGAACATTTATCTAACTCTTTCATACAGGGGTAAGTGTCACATAAAGGATATAAAGTAATGAATAGTGACAAAGATAATTAATCTGATCAACATAACTTAGCCACATAATAAATATGATAAGCACCTCAATTAGATATTCTAGAAAGTCATTAGCATGGAATTAGAACGAACTACAAGAATATTTCCTAACTTATTCTCAACTATATAGTCTAGCATTATCATAGTTAGTGCAAGCATACTTAGCAATCATTGCGAGACAGGACTACGCCCATGCATAGTGATATTAGCAAGGTAAATGAGAAACATAGCAATCACTCCCCTGTAATAATGTTGCTCTGCCAGCCCAATACACGAGAGGGGGACTATATAAGAATCAATGAAGCTGTCACTATCACGAACTACCCCACGATCTGGCATATTGGGTACAATCGCAGATAAATACGGTATAAGCACCACGCCTACACAATATCTATCATTTACCCATGGATCTGATGGAAAAACGCTATACGATCCTAAACATGTATATTAATCCAATCTAACTAAGCCAAGTATATAACTAGGATAAACTAAGAACAATATAATTGCGAATATAAACAAGTAGAGCAAAGTCATAAGCAATATATTGAAGTAGAACAAAGTCATAATCATAATATTGAAGAACAAAGATGAACAATTAGAAGAAAAATTAGAGCATTACCAAGAATCCTCTTGATAGATCCGGAAACCAATCGAAGATTGACTCCTTCTAGTTCTAATCCTATGTAGCTATGCTAATCTAGATGTCTAATTGATGTGGTGGCTCTAGGCTTGATCAGAGGCTTCTTCTCCCTTGAGGAATAATGAATTATAGTTGAGAGGCTCTCTCCTCCAGGGGCCAGGGGGTCTGGTTTTATAGTCCCTTCAAGTGAATCTGGGCCGTTGGATCAAACCGACATTGATTGAACGGTTATCCTTGATCCTTTAGGTCGGTGGAGCTTGATCCCGAAAGAGTGTCCTCATTGGACTCCAACAGGGGGCGCGCGCCCTGGTCTCCTAGAGTCTTCTAGATGTAAGATAATTGCACGGTACGTTAATATCTCTATGTAATCCCGACGTGTGGGCCTTTCTTCCGTATTTCCTGATAACCCCCTGCAAAAATAGACAAACACCAAAACTCGTGGAATTTTGTCAAATAAAACCCTAAGTCTAGATGTTGATTTCATTTGGATCCTTTTCTTTGTTTATTTGATAATTAAATTTGATACTTAAGGACCGTCAACAGACGTCTGTGATATCAGCATCGAGAAGAAGTTGAACCACCTTATCCCAGTCAAAGTCCACAAGTGATTGTTTCCCTTGGTTTAATCACATCGACATAACATAGCTTGATCAGCAGTTGTCCAAAGGCTAAATGGCATGCTACTGCCGATGGGTTGTAAAACTTATAAGTGATGCTAGTATTCTTTCCACTGCTGAATGTGTTGGCCGGAATTGCCTAGGGAGTGATAATAGCCATCATTAGATCATTATCTTTATTCAGCGCCTCATCGGTAAGATTAAAGAGGAGGGGGAATCTAGATTCCTCGTCGATATAGGGCATCTAGGCCCGATGCTCACGAGTGAAAGAATCTGCCAATTTGGTTTTCATTGGCTTTGGTCCCAGGGAATACTATGATTGCATCGCTGAAATTGAGGGGTGGGCGGGTTGCCAATTCAGCATCTGCAAGCTCATAATCTTCGGCAATATCCCATGAAAATTGTTGAGTGAAGAAATTCCACTCTAAACGCTTGTGCATATGAGCATTCAACCACATGTTGACAATCCACCATGGGCCTCCCAGGTTGCCGATGGGTTCACCAAGTAAGAGTTTCTGAGTTACTTGGTGAAGGAGATGATAGGTGGAGCTCAGGAGGTATCGACCGATGGGGAATCTGGCACCGTTGGCTAGTGATTCGGCTGCTGCGAGATAGACACTGATTGGCTCTACTGATCGGGCACAGAAAATAAACTTATCTAACCACATATTCAGGAATATGGCATTCTCCCTTTGGTCAACCAATCCAGTTTTCTGATATTCCTGCATGTATCCTATCCAACCGCTGATGTTGCGAGTGTTTACTTTCTACTCAGCTTTTCTGTTGTAAACCTTGGGGTCATCGGCAGTTGAGATATCTAAGCCTGTGGGCATATACACATCAGCAAGAGTAAGAGTTGCTGGGGCATGGCCAAATATGAAAGTGTTGGTGGTGTCTGACCAAAAATAAGCAGCTGCTATCATCATCGACTCGTTTTTCTGCATATCAGCAATGGAGAGCCTGATGCATTGATCCAATTTCCGTTCTGCCCTGTATACTTCATTTGACCTACCGATCCTCAAATACCAGTCTTACCATCCCTTGGTGGTCTTAGACTAGGATCGGAAAGTATCTTTCCATAGATCTAAGGAGAAATTCTCAGCTCTGAATGGGATTCTATTGGTTTCCGCATTAATTAGATCGGTTGGATCTGGGTCACCCATCGGGCCCAAGCATTGGATATGCGGCTCATCAATTGGAATAACTAGTTATTGCTCTGTTCCTAAGTTTGAAAGATCAAAGAAGTAGAAGAAAAGAAAGAGAAAATCACTAAGCAGATGAACTTGCAAAATTAAAGGAAACTGCAGTAAAAGGGGGTGAATGTAGGACTGACCGCGGGAACATTGAAATTGATCGCCATCAATTCAGTGTGGGATGCAGATGAAGCCAAAGTCTTGAGGTTTCTGCTTGGAGAGTTCTCGCTAGAGGTTGTGCAGCTGCTCATCAAGGTCACTGCCGGAGAGAGTAGGTTTTGGGAGATTGAAATGGT
This sequence comes from Sorghum bicolor, assembly GCF_000003195.3. Taxonomy (NCBI): domain Eukaryota; kingdom Viridiplantae; phylum Streptophyta; class Magnoliopsida; order Poales; family Poaceae; genus Sorghum; species Sorghum bicolor. The sequence continues at coordinate 11,384,522 of NC_012875.2, forward strand.
AAGGTAGAAGATGAGTGTTTGAGGAGGATGTATTTATAGGATAAACTGAGCAGGGGTATTCTAGACTTATCTCTCTGCCATATGCGTAAAATTCGAGGTTGTTCAAATGGATATGGTAACTGTTCGCACAACAATAAAGGGATTGTATGGATGATTTGATGGCAAGTAATCATGATTTGGAGGATATTCCGGTTGTTGACACCGTTTTTGGGCACGTGACCATGATCGGTAAAGTGTAGATCAGCAAGATAAGACGGTAGTGCTTGATCTACAGGGTGAGTTGCCGATGAAGATGGTTGCGGTGGAAGGATGGTTGAACGTGACCAAGTCCATAGGCGGTGATGTGTTTGTGCCGATGGCTATGACAAAGGAGTCTGTCGATGATACGGAGGGGGAACCTGGAAGTTGCCGATCGGCTGGTGGGGATGTTCTGGTTTGTCACGTGAGGATGGTTTTACGTTTTCCTTAGTTATTTAGATCGTTTTGTACACGGATTCTGTTTAAATTTGGAATTCGAATTCTAGTCGTGCCTGGTTGTAGCTCTTTGAGCAGGGTATAAATGTAGACCCTAGGGCCTTGTAATAACTATCAATCAATCAATCAAATACCAGTTTTTACTCATATTCCAGCATCTACTATTTCGACGACTTCATCATACTTTTTCCTTTTTACTACGAGTTCTTAGAAATTCGTCGACTTAAGCTCGGCGTGTTCTCAAGTTCCGTGTGAATACCTCTTGGCCGTGACATCCGGGCGCATCGCTGTTGTTGGGACCAAAGTATTCGAGTTACCACCTTTGCCGATAGTAAGGTCAAATCGGCTGGCACGCCTTAACGTTTAAATCGGGTATTAGCCCTTTGTGTTTGCAGATCAGCTTTTGCATCAACACATCTTTTGGCACGCCTGATGGGACCGATTCAAGATCAAGATCAACATGTCGACTTCCGAGTTTGATCAGGAGAACGTCATCCCCGTGACGGAAGCCAACCTCAAGGATGAGCAGAAGCAAGCTATTGCTAAAGCCATGGAGGATTACAAGCAGCAGTGCCTGAGATCCTTCAGCATAAACAGGAGCGGCGAAGTAATCCAGAAGGATGCACTGCCGATGCCTCGGCAGGTTACTTTTGAAGCCAATCCTGGTAAACTTCAAGAGATGGTTGATAGTGCTATCAACCGTGCTTTGATCAACCAAGCTGGTGTGCTGTCCAATACGGTTTTCAATGCTGTGGCCAGAACCTTCAAGGAAGGACAATTGCCACCAGATTACGTGGGTCCCTCTCTTCATCAGCCGGGGTCGCCGGTAGTCACAGCTCCATCGGCTACTACAGCGGCTGTGGGAACACAGACTACCATTCCTCCAAGCACGTTGGGAGTCACCAATGCACAATCTAGGACGATGACAACCAATCTGCCGACTTTAGATGAGCAGATTAGGCTCACTACAGATTTATTGGCATCGGCAATGTCAGGACCGGTCCCTCCTCCCAACTGATGGGGTTATGGTATGCCCCCGGAATACTTGAAGACACCTGGCACATCTCAGGCAACTGACATGAGAGGCAAGACTCCTATGACATCGGCACCTCCAAATATGCCGATGAACCAGAGTCCCCAGTATACCACGACTACTACCGCAAGACCTTACACTGGGAATTCTCAAGCTCCAACGTTCCAGATGCCTAACGCATCGGCGGACTCAGTGCTGATGCAACAGAGGTTTGTGACTCAACCAGGGTATGTCAATTCAATGATGATGCCCAATTACCAGTCATCGGCCGGACCTATGCTGATGAATGCTAATAGTGGATGGCTTGGGCAGCAAGTCATTCCGCAAACACCCCAACAGAGTCATCAGGCTATAGGGTTCCAGCAAGGCCAGATCCATCTCGGGTTCCAGAATCAGGGAGTGCTCAACCAGCCGGTGAATTTTGGGCAGCAGGTCGGCGGCGGATAGCAGATTGGCGGGCAACAGCTTGGTGGTCCACAGATTGGGGGCCAAATGATTAACCCAATGCTTCATGCAGATCGTGCGTCGCACAGACACGTGGAGGCTTACCAGCAGGTGCTGGATCCACAACCAACTCATCGGCAAGATGTCGATGCTTATTGGGCCGATAAGATTGCTGAAGTAATGAGGGATCAATTTAGGATAAAACCCAAAGTCAACACTTACTCTTATCGGACGCCGTATCCTCCCGCATATGATTTGATCCCGCTTCCAAATCGCACTACAAGGTTTTTACCTTAATCCAACCACTTGTATTTGCAACACCATAAATTTAGTCACAATAGAAGGCTCTATTGCATCATGGGCTATAATTGGTTGCGATACATGTCACTTATTGCATCTAAATTATTGGGTTGTGTTAGTCATAATCTTTGTTGCAATAGGTGCGTGTTATGCCCACGATTAAACTGTTGTTGCAAGTGTGTCTGAATATTGCAACAAAATAAGTTATGTTGTATTAACAATAAATTTATGTTGCGATAAAACATCCTTGTTGCCACCATTCGAACAGTGGTTGCGAGTAGATTTCAATATTACCACAAAAGAACTGTGTTGCCTTTATTTTGGCTGGCGTCGCAAAAGGTCACGCTATATTGCATAAAAAATAATTTGTTGTATGGCATAATGTTCTATTGCTACTTGTAACATATGTTGCAATAGTGTAGTAAATTTGGTTCTAAATTATTAGTCATATTGCCACATGAAGTTGTTGGTTGCACAAACTACTTTGACACTTGGGTTAATTGGATCCATGCCATTACAAAAACAACATTATGAAGACTTTATATAGAATTCATCTAATTGGAAATTTTCTATTGCAATTTCAGCTGTACTCGAGTGTTGCTAGTTTGCCATCAATTGGAACCACCTGCACGTTGTATGCATGTATAGGGAGCTTCGATGTTTTTCTTGTTATTCTAATATAAAAATGATATGCACAAACTATTTAATGAAATTATGACTCTCATGGATAAATAAATAGATGATCACTTGGAAATTAGGATGAAAGAAATCTATTGTTTGTTATTAGCATGCCTCAGGTTCAGCATCTTGATTTTATAAAAGGAGAGGGATTAATAAAGTTACTATCTGATGCAATATGAGAATTAAGCATGTTCGCTCTCCATCTAGACAATTTCACAGTTTAGAAAAAAAGAAAAGAGCACAGGCCAATCTGAAGCATGTTGAGCATGCCAATTTGCTAGTTCAGAAAAATAGAGCACAGTCCAATCTTATCTTGTTCAGTTTCACATTCATAATTCAGATAAAAGAAAAGAGCATAGGCCAATCTGAGCATGTTCATCATGCTAATTTGCAAGTTTCACAATTCAGAGCAAATGTAACTTGGTTCACAGGGCTGACGCCAGTTTCCAATAGACAAAGATGATATTAACTTGGCTCACACACAGCTAACAGAAGAATAGTTTACACACCTAGTTTCAATATAGTTCACATAGCTAACATAAGCAAATGACATAAATTCATTTCACAAAGATAGCTTAAGCAAAAGACACCAATATAGGCAACATAGCTGCCCTCCACTTATTTACTATAGCTGTTGGCATGACACAAGTTCATAGGCTGGCAATAAAGTCTTTGAGGCTTCAGACAAAACTAGGTTGTGGAGTAGCAACTTCCTTCATATGCTTCTTTTTAATTGGGGTTTTTTTCTTTGGTGTCCTCTTTGCTGTAGGTTTCTTTTTGTTTACCTATGATGGTCTAGCATTATCTTCATATGTTTCTCGCCTCTTCCTGTTACACGAATAATATATTTCAAGTCAGTGCACATAACAATAATTTCAGAAAACTAAGAACAACAAGAGGGTGAGAACGAACCTCCTCTTTTAGCCTACAACAACTTCTCCATCATGACCTTGCTCTGGCAGCTTCCTAAATTTAAATTTATACAAAGAATTCATCATCAAGACTGGTGCCTAAAGAGTTTACAGGTGCTACATGTCCATCGTCAATGTAGGTGTCATCAGTATCGTCATCTTCATCATCAATTAAGTCCGCATCGCATGGTTCAGGCATGGGTTGCACATTTTCAATGACAGTTGCATCTCCAGTTACACCTTCGAGGTCAGTCCTCCTCCAAGCTAACAAGTCTTCATTCTGGTTCAAAATATTCATAGCTTCCACCCCTACCTCTAGGGAGTCAATATCAAGCTCTCACTCATTTTCTATGTCTAGTGGTTCAGGCATGGAAAACAAATTTCTAGGCTTTAATCTTACAATAGAGCTCCATTCTGATTTCTTTGCACCTTTCACATAAAAAACTTGCTCAGCTTGAGTCCCCAGGATGTAAGGATCATTTAGATATCGAAAACGAGTTGTATCAACATCTACAATCCCATATTGATCCTTACGGTAACCTCTGCCCTTGTTCTTACTGGGAGCAGGTACATCATACCAATCACACTGAAACAGTACAACTTCTTTTTCACCAGGGAAATCAAGTGTCAATATCTTTTTAATGACACCATACCACTCCATACTTGCAGAACTATCAGTACCCTTAACTGTAACCCCTGAATTTTGTGTATTCAAGGAACCCTCTATAGATGCCGTTCGAAAATAGAAACCATTAATGAAGGACCTGTTGAAAACACGAACATGGTGGTGTGGTCCTCGAGAAAGGGCATATAGTGTATCACTAATCCTCCCTTCTTCATAAAGTTCATTCATCTACAATTGATTTGAACACAGCAAAATAAATATAGACAGTAGTTATTTTAAGTAAGCATGCAGCTAACAACGTTACTCACCTTACGTTCAAACCATCCAACAAATTGCTCCCTGTGACGTCTCTCAACACCATGTGTAGTAATCTTTTTGAGTTCCTCCTTATGCAAACTATATATGTTCAAAACAAAGGTACTCATTTAGAAAACCATTAATCATGGGGAATATTAAACACAAATCAATTGTAATTTCAACTTACTCAATCCATGGAACAACCTCATCACAGTTTGTTATTATGTAGTGTCGCATCTGTTTCAACTCTAAACTAGGAATAGTCTCAACTTTGCAACCTTTCTTACTGTAGTCAATAGTCTGAAATATGCTAAGCCCAGATGGTGGTTCATTCACTACACTGGTTTCATGACGCTCTGGGCGGTTCAGCTTTGTATCAATATCATCTAGGAACCGAGAACAAAATGTCATGCACTCCTCAACAATATATCCCTCTGTTATAGAACCTTCAGGTTGTGCTTTGTTCCTCACATATCCTTTCAGCGTACGTAGATACCTCTCAACTGGATACATCCATCTATAACACACAGGTCCTCCAATTCTAGCCTCCTCAGCTAAATGAACTGGCAAATGCATCATAATATCAAAAAATGCCGGTGGGAATAACATCTCTAGCCGACATAAAGTCTCTCTGATTGAAGAACTTAGTTTTTCAAGCTCACTTTCCACCAATTCCTTTGAACATAATGAACTAAAAAATCTACTTAGTTGAATCAATGGGATAGCAACATCTTGAGGCAATATGTCACGGACAACTAGTGGTAATAGTTTCTGTAATATAACATGATAATCATGAGTCTTTAGCCCAGAAACCTTACATCCCTTCACGTCCACGCATCTCTTTATATTTGCTGCAAAACCATCAAGCATCCTCACTCCTTGTAGGAATTTGCATAACATTTCCTTCTCATCCTTGCCTAAGCTATACAATGCTGGTGGCAAATTATACTTGCCATTCTCCACCATAGGATGTTGATCCTTCCTAATCCCAAGATTCTGCAAGTCAAGCCGAGCCTTCTCACCATCCTTACATTTACCATCAATACCAAGCAATGTCCCCAATATGCTCTCACCAATGTTCTTCTCAATGTGCATGACATCCAAATTATGCCTAATAAGCAATTTTTTCCAGTATGGTAGTTGAAAGAATACACTCTTGTTTCTCCAATTGTGCCACCTAGTTTCTTCTTCACGTTGCTTTCTCTTCCTTGTGGCTTGCCCAAATTTTGGTTGCTCAAAACTGTCATACTCCTGTAGAACCTCTTCACCAGTAAGCGGGACTGGAGCCTCCCTTGTTTCTACCTTGTTATTGAAGCTACTTTTATTCTTGTGCCATCTATGGTTTTGTGGCAGAAAGCGACGATGACCCAAATAGCAATGCTTGCACCCAAATTTCAGCCATAAGTACTCTGTAAACTTATGACAGTAAGGACATGCAAACTTGCCTTTCGTACTCCAACCAGACAACATGGCATATGCAGGGAAATCATTTATGGTCCATAGTAGAACTGCACGTAAAGTAAAATTTTTCCTAACGGTTGCATCCCATGTGTGTACACCCTTTTCCCAAAGATCCTTTAGCTCATCGATCAGTGGCTGCAAATAGACATCAATGTTCATTCCAGGAGATTTGGGCCCTGGTATCAACATTGACATCATCCAGTATGATTGTTTTAAACACAACCAAGGAGGCAAGTTATAAGGGATTATGATGACAGGCCAAGTAGTGTATGCAACATTCAACATACCAAATGGATTGAAGCCATCAGAGGCAAGTCCAAGCCTTACATCGCGAGGCTCAGATGCAAATACACACTCGATGGCATAGAGAAACCTAGCGGGTCAATATTATTACATTCCTTCATCGAAAATACACACTCATCGCTAGTCATTCAGAAGCAAATAAAAAAATAACTACAAAACAATCAAACTAATTAGTACTTGTGGACTCACCAGGATGGACCCTATTGGCTCATTGGCTGATTGGGGTTATCAGATTGGATTGGAGAGAAGCAGCGGACTAGCGATGAGCCCCAAGGCTGGGAACCAGCGACGATGCCGACGTCAACGCAGTACGTAAATGCTGATACGCTGGTACGTGGCCGGTGGCTCTCGACTCAAAGATGATGGACGAGGCTATCGAGGGGACCAGCCGTAGGTTTAGGGCGGCGGCCGGTGAGGGTGATGCGCGTGTGGTCTAGGCGCCGCCAGTATGCTGAAGTTAAGGGGAAAGCCGGCCAAGAGATCATAGACACACAGGTATACGGTGAGGATGGGCCGACCCGTTTTGCTGGTCACTCCAAACTCTTAACGGATGAGTGTTCGTTTTAATTAGTACCACCATGCTAACTCAAGCATGACTAGTGTAGCTTAAAGATTTGAGTCTCTAAACTACAATTGAATTCTAATGAAACTGGCATTATCTTCACTTTGTTCACACTATTGGCAAATCCCATTATTATATGTATAACAACCTCATTTTTATGTATATTTTTGCAAAATAATTATTTCCATTCCTTTTTTATGTGTATTTTCGTATAATAGTTATTTAAGTACACATTATTTGCACATTCTTTTATATAATTTTTGCAAAATAGTTATTTATATAAAAAATATTTGCCCAATTATTTACCTTAGTTCAGCGAGCCTGGATCCACCGTCGGCAGGCCTCTCCTCGTCGATCGGCCACCGTAGCACAATGGTAAGGCTAACGAGGCGAACTGAGCCAAGACTTCAACTCGTTAGCTATAACGAGCCAACTAGAGCTAGCTCACGGCCGCTCGCGAGCCAAATAAGCTACAGTTTTAGGGAAAAAGTCATCATAAATTATATTAGTTTCGTATTACTTCATGTCTTAAACTTTACAAATAGTTGATGTTAGCTCATATGAGTATTTTGTTCGACTTGAGACTATTAGATATATTATTTTTGTATTATTACTATTTTTAGGATTTAGATAAATAGAAATATTATATTTTGTGTACTTTTTATACCTAGCACGCGAGCTTTACGAGCAAGCTCGAGCTCATAACGAGTCGAGCCAGCTTTCTAGCTCGTTAAGATGACGAGTCAAGCCGAGCTAGCTTGTTATCCTAACGAGCCACAACAAGCGGAGCTGAGCCGAGGCGAGCTAGCTCGTTACCAAGCCTTACACACTGGATCCGCCGCCACGGAGTTCCTCCTCGTCGGATTCACCACTGGCAGGTTGCTCCTCGTCGGTTTGCAACCGAAGCTCGCCAAAACCGCCACTGGGAATTTGTCCTCGCCGGATCTACGGCTAGGGAGGTTGTCCTTGCCAGATTCGTGGTAGGTGGAATTCTCCTCTTGGATCCTTACTAGATCCTCCTGCTAGATCCGCCCACTTCCCCGCTCATCGAGCCATAGCCGTGTCGCACTAGGGGTGCGGCCCCTTCCCCACTAGCCGAGCCGCCACTGCCAGGGCTCGAGCTCCTCTCACCAGAGTCACCGTGTGTCTCACTGGGGCGAGACCCCCTTCCCCGCTCGCTGGGTTGCCACCATGAGCGCGGATACTTCGCCTAGTGTGCACCCACTTCCCCACTTGTCGAGCCGCCGCCGCGATGGTGGACCCTGTGGTGGGAGAAGGGCTCTAGGGCGCCGAGAGATCTAAGTGGGGAGTGAGGGAGGAGAGGATGTCGCTGATAATTAAAGCGAGAGGAGAGGGATATCACTATGCTTGTGCGACTGAGGCAGAAGATCAGGCTGAGGCACTAAGATGACTGTCTCTAAAAATAAGCTATTTTTGTAGGCGATAGTTTTAATGTGCCCACCTCCACAAATATATTAATTGAGATGGGCCAAAATGGCTGCCTTGTTAAATAAAATTGTCCGCCTTCATTATTCGTAGGCATTAATATGGTTGAATTTTGTGACCGTCTCTCCGTCTTCTAAAATCATTTGTATAGTAGTTGAGTATAATTCGTGTTTGATGCAGATGCGTGAGCAAGGATAATTTTGGTATCAGCGGATATATGATGACTTAAGGATGTAGATATAGAGATTAGATTACATGTAAGAGATATGCTTCCAAAGTACAAACCAGAAAGCCCTGCCATTATGCATGGGCGTGGCGCCCATATGCAAACTAATAAACTGAAGTATAGTCAGCACATGGCCATGTAACACAATATCTCCGAAGTATATATGCGGCGTATATGGTATATATGCGGCGTATATGGTATATATGCAGCTGGACTACACATACGGCTCCGTAGTTTTTTATAGTCAAATTTTGGAGTAGTGTGCGTTTGTGACCTTTCATATACACATATATACATTATGGTAATACATGACGGAGTAGTGTGCGTTTGTGACTTTTTTATAGTCAAATTTTGGAGACTGATCCGGATCCGTAGTTTTTTTTCTTTGACAAGCCGGATCTGTAGTTGTGGCCGTAACCTGGGGGCTCGGATGCATGTGGACATGCACGTAGTCTGGGCGGCGCGGGCGCCTAAGGCCCGTGGAACAAAATTCGCAAAAAAAAGGCATGTGGCCTTTAACCAGCGCTAACCACGGGATGATTAGTTCTAATCAGCACCCACCGCATGCATCGTTCCACATTATTGCGGTCTGTTCCAAAACCAACCGTGAGGGAGAGGATCGGGGTCTCTTCGTTTTTGCCCTATCTCAAGTCTACTGGCGGCGTCGTCGCCGGACACTGGGACGGGGCATCGATCCTTGCATGGAGGTCGCCTCTGGAGATTCCAGCAAGAGCGCCATGGCGGTGTCTGTGGCCAAGAAGATGCCACTGTCTGCTTCACAACGTGATGGTGCCGGAGAACTTAGGAAACAGCCCGCCAGACCAAACGAACGGCGGCGTCAACCTCATATTCAAGCCGTCGTTGAGGATGAAAATGAAGAGGAACACAGCGGGACACTAAGATTTCGTCACTCCAGGTATGCAGACAGTGTTATGGACTCATAGTCCTGCTGGTCAGCTAGGGTTTATGAGTAGTATAGTTGTTTAGATATATGTTTTATGTTTTATTAGGCCAATCTAATGTCACAAGCACATGGATTACGGATATCATCAAATACTGCTTGTCCACTCCCCACTCGGCACGCCGTGGCGGCAGCGGCGGCGTCCCAGGCTCTATATGTCGTGCATGACTTGCTGCTCCCTCCTGCTATTGCTTCTTGTTTCTCATCTTGCACATGCACGCCGATTTGTTTCTTCAGCTCGCTAGTGCCTACGTCCTCTACTGTGTCAAGAAGATGTGAAAGGGAAGCCAACACTAGAAGAAGCTAATAAGCTATTAAGAATTATTGGAGCAAATGTTACAGGAACATTTAAAAATAAAAGAAACATGTAGGGACTTCCAAAAATTAAGAAAAATGTTAGACTTGTCATGAACAGATGTATTTCGGCAAAATAGGAAATCAATCATTTCAGTAGTTTATTTTCCTAGTGTAATTTTATATAGGTTATGATTTGTACGGTTGTTGATTCTCTGATTTTTAATTGTTGTATTTATGTGAAATTGAGTTGATGAAAATAACTATTTTATACCTGCAGTGATCCAAAGACCGGAGAGGTTTGGACAATATATTTCCAATGCAAGGGGAAGGATCCAGAATATGAATTTGTCGATGTACATTTAGATAAAGCTCATGTCACATATTTTAACTTGGCATGTTTTAAAGAACAACTTGGGTACGGACCTAGGGACTTTATGTACTACAAGATGCGTTGTGGTACTGACGTAGCAAAACTTCAAGCCATGGGTTATACATGAGATGCCGATACTGTGCTACGTATGAATGAGGCTGAGAAGGAAATCAGGTTGGTATTGTCGAAGGAGGAGGAACATGAGAAACATGTTGCAATAACACCGATTAAGCGACCAAGGAGAAGGAAGACAGTGATGACTCAAGTAAACTTGAGGACATTGATGCCTACAAGTTGTGGCTAAAAAAGCTGCAATCCAAAGATCCAGATAATGGTAAGACTGTTCAATGATTCACTCGTTCAAATTGTTTTAGCAAAGTGTTGCTCTAAAAAATGGTATTATATTTTCATCATCACTTGCAGATTTAAGGGATGCCTTTAGGGATGAAACCATTGAAACATATAAAGAATGGCTAAGGCATAAAGGTCATCGTCGACACATGCGTAATTAAATATCTTTACTACTTCAAACATGTTTACTATTCTGGAAATAATAAAACAATTGTTAACATGTGTTGATTTCATTCTTTTTGTAGTATCATTATTGGAAGAAAATACAAATGATGATGACATAACTCAAGGGGAGCAAAATGATAGGCCGAGTCATGCTAGGAAACCAATAAATCTAGGAGACGGTATGTGTTGGTCCTTCTATTTTATATTTTATATTAAAAACTCTTGCTGATCATGGATGTTTCATTATTTCTTAATGTTCAATTAGGAGAAAGTTCCAAAAAACGTGGAAGAGGATGTCTCAAAGGTCTAACAGTAACCAACAAGAGAATTAGGAATCGGACACAAAAATTAAAAATAGAATTTAATCCTAATCCTAGGTTGGGTGGCCCAATTGGTGAGAACCGTCGGTCATTTGTGGATGAGGTGGTAACATTTACCAGGAAAAAGACTCCAGTTATAGGAGTGAAAACATGGAAGGGTGTGGATCCAATAGTCAAAAAGTCAATAGCAGATGACATACTGGTATGACACTATCTTTTTTTTCCATATGTCTTGTTGTCACTAGATGAAATTTTATATTATATTTGTCTTTGCATTGGAGCAGCTTAACTGGGACTTACAAAATGTTGACGAACCTAAAGAAAAGATATGGGTCATTGCCAAGGAGAGGTACAAAGGATGGCGTGCTGCATTCAGTGCTACATATAGGGCCTGTCGCACTGACGCCGAAAGAATGAAACATAAGCCTGAGGATTTGGATAATGTTGAGTGGTACTACTTGCTCCAGTACTTTGGAAGTGAGAGCTTTCAGGTGTGTAAAATGGTTAAATATCCTTTTTTATAAATGATCAATTTAATGTTTTAATCACATCATTTGTAAATCATTTATAGAAGAAGAGCACCAAGAACACAGAAAACCGTAAGAAGCAAAAGACACAACATCTTATGGGATCCAAACCATTTTCCCAAATAAGCTATGATCAGGTAATGACAAGGTTTACTGACTTAGTTATTTTTTACAAAAATCAATACCCCATACTACATGTGTTGCCATCTCAGAGAGACCCGACAACTGGTGAGGAGCCTGCTGATTTGGATCTTTGGATGGCTACTCACACCAAGGGAGGGGACTGGTCAAACCCAGATACAAAGGAAGTATATGTGAGTGATATATATATATATAGTTCTGAGTTCAGAATTGGTTCATGCTTCCTAAAGTTTCTCTATTGAACACTTCTAATTTTAATCCTTCTAATGTGTTAATTTTGTTTCACTTAGGACAATGCTTGTATCAAAATTTATGAGGCAGGATTAATGAAAGACAAAGTTCATACGGTTGAAGAAGAAAATGCAATTTTCCAGAAAAACTACAAAGAAACCACAGGAACCAAAACATACAGATGTCATGGTCTTGGATATTTGGCAAAATATCCAACACGAACGGCTCTATTGAATGAGAGAGAAGAGAATTTAGCCCGTCATTCAGCTGCAGCCATAAAACACCAAGAGGAGGATGAAGATTTAAAACAAAAACTTGCAAATGAAGTTGCTGCAAGGGAAAGAGATAAGGAAGAATGTATTCGACAAATGCAGGATCTTAGAGAAGAACTTCGTTTGCAAGTTGCACTATTGAAGGTAGTAATATATTATATGCTTATTTATTATCAAATTTTCCACTAATGTTGCTTGCCTTTTATATTGCGTGCAGGCTAGCACAGGAACCACCACCTGTTTGCAGCCTCCAAACAGCGCAACTGTGGGCATGAATGACATCACACCACCACGTATAGAAGATGAAGAACAAGAGGTAATAAAAATACAAGATGTTGACATACCAAATGTATGCCCCTACAATATACACCAAATGAATAATTAGAAAATGCTCCGCCAAACTAATCTCTCTGTAGTGCAGTGTGTAGTTCTCTGAGATGAGCGCACCTATGCCAGTTGGAAATTGCTTTACTTTCAGCGTGTAATAATTATACAAATACTACAAATTTAGAATGTTATTATTATTTTAGATTTTCAGCTACATTTGACATTGAACAACCATTTTTTTGCAACTAAACATATGTGTATTAATGCACAACGTCGTTATTATTTTTTTATGTTGGCAGGTTCAACCGGCAAGTGTGATGACCATACTAAAAGAAGTTGATCCACCTACTACCCGCACCACAACTAATACTACTTTAACGAGAAATCTTTTTTCTGCTAACACCAGCAACCTAGCAACAGGTTTAAATTCATCACTGCAACCGATACGGCCTTCTGCAAAAACTCGCTCTCAAAAGAAAAGGCTACAGGTATGAATGGCTATATGTGAAATATGTTTATTCATTTCAATCAAATTGTGTGCCACATATTGGTAAAAGGTTGGTGAGTCATAGATGCTATATATGTTGTTAGCAATACTTTGAGTTTCAGACTCGTTATGATCTTGTCTAATGATAAAAAACTACTACTATACATTGACTAATTATGTTCCTCCTTATAAAATGCAGGAAAGTGTGGAGAGCCCAAATAATTAAAGTACTATGGAATATGCCTGCAAGCATGCTTGTGCTGATGGAACATCATGAGATGAATAAGTGAAACAATACTTCGAGTGAAGGAAGATAAATTTATTTTTTATTGCAAGCATAATTTAAGACTTGTAACTTGAGAGGATATTCTAGTTTTTGCAAACATATTATTTATTATGGTTTAGACATAATTATCTAGTTATTAAATTACTTATTTCATATATGTGTGTTGATGATTGAAATTTTTTCTTTAATACTATTATATCTGTGTTGAAAATATATACAAATATCAAACAGAATAGGCGTACACAACAAAAATCCCCTCACCACAATAGACTAAAATGCACCAATTGTTGTTTGTCGCAATAAACAAAGTTGCAACGGAGGCTCGTGATGCCATAAGACTTAGGAACCACAACTAATGTCTCGTTGCAATACCACTCATGTGCAACGAAAAAATTAAGTGGCAACATAAGTTATTGCAATGAAACATTGTGCGTGGCAATTATGGATATAGCCACCAGATGATTTTTGTTGCAGAAGATTCTATTGCAATGACACACTGTATGTGGCAATTAGTTCTATTCCCACAAAGCAAATGGTATGGCAATATTGGCTCGTTGTTGTAACATAATGTTTGGTGGCAACATAGTTTATTGCCACAATGTGTGTCGTGGCAAGAATTACTAATGCAACAATGCTATTGGTTGCAATATCTACTATTGCAACCATATTGTGTGGCATTTGCTTTTTATGTGCATTGCGATAGGCATAGTATCGCAACACATCAAAATTCAGTCGCAATAACCTATTGCAACCTATATAAATGCCACGACTCCCAACGAAATCGTCTTCGAAGCATTTGTTATGTATTGTAACCAAAACGTCCATATTGCAACAATTTTTGGGTGTCGCATTAGGGTAAAATCGTTGTAGTGTCGGTACAAGGTACCAGATTTTACTAAGTTTTCTGGGCAGGATGACACGTCAACCATGGAGCACGTCAACAGGTTCATCATTCAATGCGGGGAAGCTGGTAACAGGGACGAGTTAAGGGTTCGCTTATTCTCGTCATCATTGTCTGGATCGGCTTTCACCTGGTTTATATCATTACCTCCCAACACTCAGTGATTACTTGGGCCGATCTGGAGAAACAATTCCACAAGTACTTCTTTTCTGGGGTCCATGAGAAGAAGATCACCGATTTGGTCAACTTGAGGCAACGCAACGATGAATCGGTTGAAAGTTTTGTACAGAGGATACGGGAAGTCAAGAACAAATGCTATAGCCTGGTTCTGGATGATCGGCAGCTAGCCGATTTGGCTTTCCAGGGTTTGTTGCCACGCATCAGGGACAAGTACGCATCTCAGGAGTTTGAAAGCTTAAGTCATTTGGTGTAGAGAATTTCTGATCAAGATATCAAGCCTTTCGAGCCCAAGAGAGCATGGAATAAGGTGTCATTTGTGGATGAAGCGGCGAGCTCAGACTCTGATGAAGAACCAGTCATCAGCTTGGCAGAATGGGTGAAAAATAAGAAGCCGATGTCTTGCCCTTTTGGGCATAAGGAGCCAGAGAAGTTCGCATTTGACATCACCAAGGCCGATAGGATATTTGACTTTCTACTTCAGGAAGGTCAGATCAAATTGTCACCAAATCACGTGATCCCATCAGCTGAAGAGTTGAAAAGGATGAAGTATTGTAAGTGGCACAATGCAACTTCTCACAGCACCAATGAGTGCAAGGTTTTCAGACAGCAGCTGCAATCGGCTATAGAGTCTGGAAGGATTAAATTTGACAGTTCCAAGACCCAGAAGCCGATGAAGATTGATCAACATCCTTTCCCAACAAACATGTTGGATGCCAAGGGAAAAGCCAAGGTCTTAACATCGGAAGCGGCTGAAAGAAGTGCATCGGTGGATCCTCAGCATCAGATCACTACCGCCGATGCCAAGGGAAAAGGCTTGGTCCAGAAAGGAGCCAACTCAGGGAGGCCTCCCCGATCTAGTATTGTAATTACTCACAGAAGACCTCGGGAAACCTGGCAGCAACGTGAGGACCGGTATCGGCGCCAACAGGAAGAGTACCATCGGGAAGAGGAAAGACGCCGACAAGAGTGGAATCGGCACAGAGATCATTGGAATTGTCCTTTCTTCATTCATTGTTGGGAGGAAAATATCAAGCTTCCTACCGTCAGAGATTGCCCTGAGTGCAACGGTTATGACCGGTATGACAAGTCTGATCGGCGCCATCACAATGATGATCGGCGGTTTAATGGGCCGATTAGGGGAAGAGCGTCCATTCATGATCGGCTGGGGGGCAGGCTCAGTGTGCACGACAGACTTGGCGATCGTGTTCAGTATTTTTCTAGGAACCAGGAAGAACTTGAAGAGATGGCTAATGCGTGGGTTCCCGATGAGTTCATTTTCTGTCGGGATGCCAATACTTATCGGATGGAGTCAAGAGAGAATCCTCGCCCATCGGTGAGGCAGCAGCAACTTCCTCCATGGTGTCCAAAGGGGTTGACCAGGACACAGAAAAGAAGACTGCAGCGCGAAAGGCGAGAAGAGTTGAGCAAGGGGGAAAACTCTGGACAGTCTGGGGATCAGCAACAATCAGATCCTAAGGGGAAAGGTCCATCGGCAGATGTCAACATGGTATTTATGTTGCTGATGGAGTTCCTTGCACCATCCAGTGATGATGAGGTGGAGTTTTCCGACCAAATAGCTCAGTTGGCTCTGGACCCGATGACGGCTATCTTCGAGAAGCCAGCCGATGATGAAAGGCAGCACCTCAAGGCCCTGTTTGTTAAAGGAAAAGTGGATGGTCAGCCGATGACTAAGATTCTGATTGATGGTGGAGCCGCCATTAATATCATGCCATATGCAGTGTATTGGAAGCTTGGAAAAGGGGATCAGGATTTAACCAAGACCGATATGATTCTTAAAGACTTTGAGGGGAATGTGTCTCCGGTAAAGGGGGAAATATGCGTAGAATTGACCATCGGCAGTAAAACCTTGCCGACAACCTTCTTTGTGATCAGTGGAAAAGGTGCTTACAACTTACTGTTGGGACGAGATTGGATTCATGCTAATTGTTGCATCCCGTCTACAATGCACCAATGCTTGGTCCAGTGGGTAGGTGACAAGATTGAAATTGTCCCAGGAGATTCTTCTTATGTCATCGCATCGGCAGAGGCAGACACCTATGAAAGGACTAGGTGTATTTCAGGAGAGATTTGGGAAAAGGATTTTCTTAAGGTTGCCGATTACGAGATTCCACCGATCCAAGCAGTCAGTTCTGATGAAGGTTTTTAATGGATAGGTTCGCCGATGATGGAAAGTTAGGCCAGGGATTCACATCGGCCGATGATTTGGTAGAAGTAGATATAGGTGGTGGTGATAAGCCTAGACCTACTTTTATTAGTGCTAAGTTAGATTCTGAGTGTAAGCAACAGTTAACTGATCTGTTAAAAGAATATAAAGATTGCTTTGCTTGGGATTATACTGAGATGCCTGGTTTAGACCGATCGATTGTTGAACATCGGTTACCCATCAAGTCTGGATTTCGGCCACATCAGCAGCCAGCTCGCCGATGTAATCCTAACATACTTCCCGACATCAAGGCCGAAATAACTAAACTTATCGAAGCTAAATTTATTCGGTAGTGTCGGTATGCCGAGTGGATTTCCAATGTTGTTCCGGTTTACAAGAAGATCGGGAAGCTTCGGGTCTGCATTGATTTCAGGAATCTTAACAAAGCTACACCGATGGATGGCTACCCAATGCCAGTGGCCGATCTGCTAGTTGACGCTGCAGCTGGACATCGGATTATTAGCTTTATGGATGGCGACGCAGGATACAATCAAATATTCATGGCAGAAGAGGAT
Organism: Sorghum bicolor; assembly: GCF_000003195.3. Classification (NCBI taxonomy): domain Eukaryota; kingdom Viridiplantae; phylum Streptophyta; class Magnoliopsida; order Poales; family Poaceae; genus Sorghum; species Sorghum bicolor. Next base: position 11,401,840 of record NC_012875.2, read on the forward strand.
ATTCCGAAGACTGCATTTAGATGTCCTGGTCATGTTGGGTTGTTTGAATGGATAGTCATGACCTTTGGCTTAAAGAATGCTGGTGCTACTTATCAAAGGGCCATGAATTTTATATTTCATGAGTTCATCGGCAAGCTGGTGGAAATTTATATTGATGATGCGGTGGTTAAGTCTGGAGACTTCACAAAGCATCTTGCCGATCTACGAAATGTGTTGGAATGCACGAGGAAGCATGGTTTGAAAATGAATCCCAATAAATGTGCATTTGGGGTATCGGCAGGGCAGTTTCTTGGTTTCATGGTGCATCAAAGGGGGATTGAAATTAGTCGAAGATCTATTGAGGCCATCAATAAAATAGTTGCCCCTACCAATCAAGAGGCCATCAATCATGAGTTCATCTGAAGGGCTTCCCTTGCTGAGTTGTATCAAGTAAATTTTATCAAGAGATTTATATCTAATTTATCTAGTAAAATTCGTGCTTTCAGTCCTCTTCTTAAGCTAAAAGCCGATCAAGAGTTTGTTTAGGGGAAAGAACAGCAGTTGGCTCTGGATGAAATCAAGAATTATTTAGTGAATCCTCTAGTTCTAATTCCACCTCAGCAAGGGAAGCCCTTCAGATTGTATTTGTCTACCGATGGGATGGTCATCGGTTCAGCTTTAATTCAAGAGTTTGAAGGGAAAGAGCGTGTAATTTATTACTTAAGCAGGAGGTTGATTGATGCTGAGACCAGGTATTCGGCTATTGAGAAACTATGCTTGTGCTTATATTTCTCTTGTATCAAGTTAAGGCATTACTTGTTATCGGCCGAATGCACTGTCATTTGCAAGGATGATGTGGTCCGGTACATGTTGTCTATGCCGATCATGAGTGGCAGGATCGGTAAGTGGATTTTGGCACTGTCGGAATTCGATTTGCGTTACGAATCGGCCAAGGCAGTTAAGGGACAGATTATGGCTGATTTGGTAACTCAACATTGCGGTGCAGTGGAGACTTTGGAAATTGTACCTTGGACGCTCTTCTTTGATGGATCCACGTGTGACCGGGGGGCAGGAATTGGCATAGTATTAATTTCCCCTCGGGGAAGGAAGTATGAGTTTTCCTTGCCGATTGTTGCCACGTCGACGAATAATCAAGCTGAATATCAAGCTTTAATAAAGGGATTAGAGTTGTTAAGGGAAGTTCATGCTGATGCTGTTGAAATCTTCGGTGATTCTATGCCAATTATAAATCAATTGGCTAGAAGCTATGAATGTCGAAGTGAAGTTCTCATAATTTATTACGAAAGGAGTATACAATTGCTAAAGGGATTCAAAGATTTCCGATTAGAGCATATTCCTCGATTGCATAATGAAGAGGCCAATCGGTTGGCTCAGCATGCCTCGGGATATCAGCCTATGATTAATGCAATATCGGCAATCGGTGCCGATGATTGGAGAAAAGAAATCATTGATTATTTGAAGGATCCATCTAAGAAAGTTGAAAGGCGGGTTCGGTTTCAAGCCACCAAGTATGTGCTCCTCGAAGATGAATTGTACTACCAAACTATTAATGGGATTCTTCTCCGATGTTTAGGTGATGATGAAGCTAGGAGTTTGATGGGAGAAATCTATGAAGGGGTATGTGGAGCACATCAGTCGGCTTTCAAGATGAAGTGGATGATTAGGAGGAATGGATATTATTGGCTGACTATACTTGAGGACTGCTTTAGGTATTTCAAAGGGTGTCAAGGATGTCAAAAGTTTGGTAATATTCAAAGGGCGCCTGCATCAGCTATGAATCCTATTATAAAGCCTTGGCCGTTCTGAGGATGGGTTATTGATTTGATCGGCCAGATTTATCCACTGTCTAGCAAAGGGCATAAGTTTATTCTAGTTGCCACCGATTATTTCACCAAATGGGTTGAAGTTATTCCTTTGAAGAAAGTCACATCGGCCAATATGATTGATTTTGTGAAAGAGCACATCATTTACCGATTTGGGATTCCTCAAACAATTACTACCGATCAGGGCACTATGTTCACCTCAAGGGAGTTTGATGAATTTGCAATCGGTATGGGGATTAAAGTGTTAAACTCTTCTCCTTATTATGCTCAAGCTAATGGGCAGGCTGAGGCATCTAACAAAGGAATTATTAAGCTTATTAAACGGAAGATTGAAGAAAATCCTAGAAGGTGGCACACGTTGTTAAATGAAGCTTTATGGTCATACCGGACGGCTTGTCATGGATCAACCAAGGTTTCGCCCTATCAGTTGGTGTATGGGCATGATGCAGTGTTACCTTGGGAGATTAAGGTCGGGTCTAGGCGATTATCTTTTCAAGATCAGTTGGCTGCCGATGATTATGCTACTTTGATGATAGACGAGTTGGATGATCTAGCAGGGCATCGGTTAAAGGCTTTAATGAATATAGAAGAAAATAAGAAGAGAGTTGCTAGATGGTATGATAAAAAAGTAAAGGCTAAGGAATTTGCCGATGGAGACTTGGTATGGAAGTTGATCTTGCCGATCGGGACTAAAAGTTCAAAATTTGGGAAGTGGTCTCCCAATTGGGAGGGTCCCTATCGGATAAGTCGGTCGGCTCCTGGTAATGCCTATATTCTAGAAACTCTCGAAGGAGTTGAATTTCCCAGAGCATTAAATGGCAAATATCTGAAAAAGTACTACCCAAGTATATGGGTGTTGATATTTGGGAACGCAATAAGGAATTGATCCGCAAGCGCACGGATATCGGTGAGCACTTCACCCGGGAAATTATCCAGAGTATCGTATTTATTTTTTTTACCACTAGGAGAAAGAGTGCATCTGACTAACCGGTCTATTACTACTAACCTTTAGGCACAAAGAATGTCTTTCGATGTGAGTGATAAATAGAGAAGACTGCAACCGTAGTCTCCTTCTAACCTTGGTAAGGATGATCTACTGTTCTAATGGGGAGGCTAACGGAATCTAGACACCACAAAGGATGTTCAACCCGCACCTATAAACCCTATCCTTCCTGCTAACGAGATGTGATCTACAAAGGTAGCTCGGAATTGTCACGTTCCTCACTACTACCACGGTCCAGCTAGTCAGGGAATATCTATGAGTACCCCAGCCTAAACACCACGTTTACGCCAATAATGATTACTCTAAACTCTACGCGAAGAGATTAAAGTAAACTCATAAACCATAAGAACAATAAAACAAGAACTTACTAGAATTTAGAAGTCGAATTACTGAAGAATCCTAGGAGCAAGCTTCGGGTTAGGAGAACTTGATCCCGCAGGTACAAGCTTGGAGTAGACACCGACAGGCCGGGCTTCCTCCACTCTACACCTCCACTCTATCTCTCTCAATCTAGTAGAAACTAGAAGATCTATTTCTACCTTACATTGATTGCTAAGCCTAAAAAGAAATATTAATTAGAGAAGAGGTTTTCCTTCGAGGGCACCCCTCAGTCTCTATGATAATTTCTTCATGTCTTCTCCAGGGGCCAGGGGGGCCTTGCTTATATAATCCTCCCCTTCTATGCGTTTTTGGGTCGATAGACGAGGTGGTACCATATTTTTCTTGATCCAATAGGTCGGTGGAATATCCCGAACGAAAGAGTCCTTATTTGGCTCCAGCAGGGGGGCGGGCGCCCAGGCTACCAGGGCGGGCGCCCTGGGCCTGGCCCAGTTTTGCCTCCGCTTCGGTCTCGTGGCTTCTGGAGTCTTCTAGATGATGAAAAATTGCGCGGTGCGTTGATATCTCTATGTAATCCTGACATGTGGGCCTTTCTTCCTTATTTCCTGATAACCCCCTGCAGAAATAGATAAACAACAAAACTCGTGGAATTCTGTCAGATCAAACCCTAATTCTAGGTGATGGTTGCATATTGGTCCTTTCTCTTGTTTATTTGATAATTAAAATTGATACTTAAGAACCGTCAACAAATACCCCCATACTTAGGCTTTTACTCGTCCTCGAGAAAAGGATGGTTAAGAAAAATATCTGGGGTAAACATTTAAAACATTCTATATATTTGCAGGGTGTTAAAAATCCACTGTGTACCATAGTCAGGGATGTTTATGGTTAAGAGTAAAGATCCTTTCTTCTCAATCCTGCCACTTGGAGTTTTTTGTATATTTTTGAAAGAAAGTTAGCATACCTTTGATCCTCATAGGTTCTCTCAGATCACTCATTATCTTTTATATATATCTCACTGAGGTTGTTTTATTTTGCAAAAATTCTCAAGCATTCTTACTTTGCATTTATTGCCTGATCAAAACGAGATCCGAGGAGGGGAATGTCATACTCTTAGATCAAAGACTTTGGAAATTAAAAACTTTGTCATCTCTTGCTGGCATATTGCTTATTAGAGGGACCATGGGCTATCATTTTTTTTAAGTGGATACCGAGGTACCCCTAATTCTACTGCCGGACACTTGTCCATTTTTTCTACGAGGTTGTCAAGCACTTGCTCCTTTTTATTTCCTCAAAATATCTCTATTTTTGTATAGCCCATGCCTCTAATGCAATAATACTTCGGAAGAGTGAATCTTTGTGAAATAATGTCTTGATCTTAGGAGCATGATAAATCTCTCAACAAGGGTCTAACTCATTTTGAACAAACTCAATATAGAGTAGATAGCTTTTATAATCATAATTAGTATTTTCAGTTTTATCAGGCATATAAAACACTGAGGATGGTAGCTAGAATTTTGAATATTTTGAAATAAATTCTCCAAGCAACAATGATATCAAGAATAAGAAACTCATACTCTATCATCACATATTCCAATTGACTTAAGTAACACAGGGTTTTAAAATGATTTTATAATAATTGCAAGTTTTCAGGAAATATCATAGATTGAGATTAATCATGATTAGAAATATTTTAATCTTTTTATTTTATCATGTCGGAAACAATATTCTGCATAATCCAAAATAAATGTATGTATGAAGTAAAGTGTGCAGAGTGTGTACCTGAATCGTGGAGTGGTGTAGTTGGAGTGTGTTTGGCATGTTGAGGGATCTCCCCCATACTTGTTTTCTGCTTTCTTGCACAAAAATAAAGTGGAGACACACAAGACATAATAATAATAGTACTCTTTATTGATCTTGAGGCATTTATTACAAAAGACTAGTAGCAAACTGATGATAATAGTAAACTGATGATAATAGTAAACCTAAACCGAATTTAAAGATAGATAACTAAGATGCGTTGCCTCAAGGTCTAATCTAGATAACTTAGCGGCGCTCTAATTCCTTGATCTTCTTGTTGGCACTGGCAAGATCCTGCCTAAAGCCTAGTATAACGGTGTTGTGGTTAGAGAGCTGCCTAGTGAGGGAATTAATTGAGGACTGGAGGTCTATGATAACTCTATCTAGCCTGTGAACTTCCTCATCAATATCGACTATAGTCTTGCGACGCTTGGGAGGTGTCTCAAAAGCATTGAGAGAGTGTTTCGGGGCTGCCTTTGGAGGGATGAAATGGACTTTGGATGCTCTAATCCCTTCAAAGTAAGGCCTTTCCTCCTCTGTAGTGTAGCGAATACTGCTGATCTCGCCGCTTCGGTTGGTCTTGACTCCAACGACCCTCTCATTGGGTCTAGGTGGAAGGATCCTTGTGCCGGTTGGCACCTTGATAGTGGTCTTCGTCTTGGATGATGGTCCTTTGAGGAGTAGGGGTTGTGGTGGTGCGGTGAGAACTGGTTGAGCATGGTAGGATTGGGCGGAGCTGCGTTGACGTAATGGCATGGCTTCTAGCTGACGCTCTATGTTGGCCGGGACGAGAGCACGAGCATCGGGGTCTTCCACAGGCTCCATGTTGAGGTTGAAGGGGACGACTTCCCAATCGTCGTGGTACTTGTCGGCCATTGGAGTAGCAAGGAAAAATTTTTAATTGAAGTAGAGCTAATTAAGCTCTAATTGAAGGAGAGAAAGCTTGGCGGCTTGGTGTTTGAAAACTGAGGTCAGGGGTCTGTTTATATAGGGGTCAAAAGGATGCCTCTATGGGTTGTTCGGGTTGCTCCCGTCGATGTGCGTGCGAAACTTTCCATCCGAGGGATTATTCGGATCACCCTAAGTGCATTTTCCATAACAGAGAAAGTCGGGACCGAGGGGGAACAGGGGCTGGGCGCCCGCCCACTTGACCTGGGCGCCCGCCCTCTCTCTGGCCCCTCTGTGGGCCCACTTTTCCGAGCGCGTTTCTAGATGCGAAATTATTTAGAAAAATATATATATGCCCCAAAACCATCAGACCAAAAGTATCGGGCTCTAATTCTCCATGGGAAGGTAAAAATGGACTACGTCTATTTCTTCAATTTCCTCATTGGGCTCTAAAAATAATTTAAGACGTTGACCATTTACCTTGAATAACGTACCTTCGCTATTTTGAAGTGTGATAGCTCCGTGGGATGATGAATTGATTACCTTGAATGGTCCTTCCCATTTGCTCCGGAGTTTTCCATGCCCGAAAAGCTTCACCCTGGAATTAAAAAGTAATACCTTGTCTCCGGGTGTGAACTCCTTCTTCTTAATTCTCTTGTCATGCCACCTCTTGACTCTTTCTTTGTAGATCTTTGAATTGTGATATGCCTTCTCTCGCCATTCTTCGAATTCTGATAGTTGCATTCTTCTATAATCTCCAGCAACATCTAGGTCCATATTCCATCTCTTTATGGCCCAGTGTGCTTTGAACTCTAGTTCAACAGGTAGATGGCAAGTCTTCCCGTACACCAATTGGTATGGAGACATTCCGATTGGGGTCTTGTATGCTGTTCGGTATGTCCAGAGTGCATCGGGTAGCTTGTCTTTCCACGCCGTTCCCATTTCATTTACTGTCTTCTGAAGAATATTCTTGATTTGTTTGTTGGAAGTCTCTGCTTGGCCACTTGTCTGAGGATGATAGGAGGTAGCGACGTTGTGACGGATTCCATGTCTTGATAGATATTGCTTGAAGCGTTTGTCGATGAAGTGTGCTCCTCCATCACTTATCACTACTCTGGGAACTCCAAATCTTGGAAATATAATTTCTTCAAACATCCTCTTTGAACTGACGTTGTCGGCATGATTGCAAGGTAATGCTTCTACCCACTTGGAGACATAGTCAACCGCCACCAAGATGTACTCGCACTTCTTTGATGGAGGAAATGGACCCATGTATTCTATTCCCCAGACATTAAAGAGCTCAATCTGAAGGTTGTTGGTGAGTGGCATTGCATCCCTTGTATTTATGTTTCCGTGCCTTTGACATGGCCCACATCTTCTGATATATTGCTTCGTGTCTTCATACATTGTAGGCCAGTAGAATCCACACTGCCAGATCTTTGAATGTGTACGGAATGCTCCATAATGACCTCCATATGGTGATGAATGACATCTGTCGATGATCTTCCATCCTTCCTCAGTGGTCACACATCTCCTGAGTAAGCCATCAGAGCATACTCGGAAGAGGTATGGCTCATCCCATATATGTGAACGACTTTCTTGAATAAGCTTCTTTTTGTTTGCTCCTGGTGGTACATACCCTGAAACCATAAAATTAACAATATCTGCATACCAGGGGTCAGACCTGTTAATCCTGTAGAGCATGTCGTCCCAGAGTGAATCATTGATGGGGGTTTCCTGTGGACTCTTAAAATACATTCTAGACAAGTGATCAGCAACAGAATTTTCTACTCCTTTTTTATCTTTTATTTCTAAGTCAAATTCTTGGAGTAATAAGATCCATCTAATCAGGCGAGGTTTAGCATCTTTTTTAGTGAGCAAATATTTTAATGCAGCATGATCAGTGTAAACAATTATTTTAGCTCCAACTAAATAAGATCTAAATTTATCAATGGCAAAGACAACAGCCAGAAGCTCTTTTTCAGTGGTTGCATAATTAAGTTGAGCTCCTGTCAAAGTTTTACTGGCATAAGCAATTGCATGATGCTTCTTATCTTTAGTTTGTCCTAATACTGCCCCCACAGCATAATCACTAGCATCACACATAATTTCAAAAGGCAACGACCAATCAGGGGGTTGAATGATTGGTGCAGAGATGAGTGCTTTCTTTAATAAATTGAAAGATGTTAGACATGCATCATCAAATTCGAAAGGAGCATCCTTGGCTAGCAAAAGAGTAAGTGGTCTAGCAATAAATGAAAAATCTTTTATGAATCTACGATAAAAACCAGCATGGCCAAGAAAACTTCGAATTCCTTTTATGTTCACAGGTGGAGGTAGTTGTTCAATTACTTCAATTTTAGCTTTGTCTACCTCAATACCTCTTTCAGACACTAAGTGTCCTAGCACTATTCCTTCCCTAACCATAAAATGACATTTTTCCTAATTAAGGATTAAGTGCTTTTCTTCACATCTTTGCAAAACCTTGTCTAAGTTTTCAAGACAACTATCAAAAGTTTTTTCCATAAACAGAGAAATCATCCATGAAAACTTCCATAATCTCTTCAATCATATCAGAAAATATAGACATCATGCATCTTTGAAAAGAAGCTGGTGCATTACATAACCCAAAAGACATTCTACGGTAGGCATAAGTTCCATAAGGGCATGTAAAATTGGTTTTGCTTTGATCATCGGGATGGATCGGGATTTGGTGATATCCTGAGTATCCATCTAAGAAACAAAAGAATGAATGGTTTGCTAATCGCTCTAGCATCTCATCTATGAAAGGTAAAGGAAAGTGATCCTTTCTCGTGGCTTTGTTTAGTTTTCTATAATCTATGCACATCCGCCATCCTGTGACGGTGCGTTGCGGAATTAGCTCATTCTTTTCATTCATAATAACAGTCATGCCTCCCTTTTTGGGCACAACTTGTACTGGGCTCACCCACTCACTGTGCGGCACAGGATATATAATCCCTGCATGCAGCAACTTTATAACTTCCTTTTTAACTACCTCTCTCATAGTGTTGTTAAGTCTACGTTGGGGTTCTCGAGAGGGTGTAACAGAAGGATCTGTTGGAATACGATGGGTACAAATCATAGGACTGATTCCTGTAAGATCTTGGAGTGAGTAGCCGAAAACTGAGTGATGTTTCTCAAGAATGGTCATTAATTGCAGAGTTTGATCCTGAGTGAGTTTATCACTAATGATCACAGGGAACTCAGGATTATTGTTTAGGAAAGCATAGGTAAGACCGGGCGGTAAAGTTTTAAGCTCTATAGGGGGTCTAGGTGTTTCTGCAAACTCATCTAAGGGTTCAGGCTCGGAAGATTCGTCTTCTTCTTCTGTGAAGAAAGGAGTTTCGTCTTCTAAGTCTGGTTCATCTAAAAGCTCCAGAGATGCAGCCTTTACCTCCTCCATAGGATCAGGCAAAAGATATGACTCGGCCTTATTATTTAAGGAGTGTGAAATTATCATTGGGAATTGAAAAGTTTTTCCAAAAGAAATGTGTAGCTTTCCAGTATGACCTTCATAAAGGAGTCTTCTAAAAGGTTGTCCTATCAACAGGTTGAAGTCCCATGTATCAAAGATATAGAAGTTCAAATGAACCATGGAGCCTTCTACTGTAAGAGGTAGGACATTAATAATTCCAAGACTGGGGACTAATCGTCCCGAAGATTCCTTTATGACCTTTGTTGTGGGGGTTAAGACAAGATTTTTAAATAGTTTAAGTGCAATGGATTCAGACATAATGTTGATCCCCACAACAGGATTATAAAGAGCATTAAATCGATCAGAATTATAAGCACAGCGTATAGTTATAGAGGGTGTGTCCAAACGGATCACATCAGAGGAAAGCTCTGATTCCTCCAACCATTCGCTACTCATTACTGAGATAAGCTCTCTCAATTGATATTCACTTGGCAAATAAATGCTAAACTGGCCGTTTTGGGGTTTGTCAATAGAATGGTAGTTTGAAATATTTCCAAAATCGGCAAAAAGATCGGATTCTATATCCAGCATGAAGTCCGGTAGTGGAATTTCTTCCTCTTGTGGCTCAGAACTTGGGATAGCTAAAGTAGATGAAGAATTTGGCAGAGTGTCTACTTCGGCTTCGTAGGTTTCATCATGAAGGGTATTATCCATCTCAGCTTCTAGGATTCTATCTAGGATCACTCTAGCTTCATCAGTAGGGATTCGAAAGAAAGAACCTCTAGACATTGTGTGCAGCATTTGTTTATGATTTTTCTGAAGACCTCGAAAAAAGTGGAATAAAAGAACAGGGTCTTCAAGATTAAGGTTTGGACCAGATTCTAAAAGATCAGAAAAACGTTTCCAGGATTTCCCCAAAGTTTCATTATCTTTTTGTTTAAAAGATAGGACTTCGAGTCTAAGGTCGGCTATACGGTCAAGGGAATAGAAATCTAGACAAAAGTTGGCTCGTAAAACTCCCCATTCACCTTGTTGTTGACTTACCTTCTGACTGTACCATTGTCTAGCTTCTCCCCTTAGAGAAAAAGTAAAAAACTTCCAACGTAAAGTTTTATCAGAAATGCCTTCAATGCGAAGACAATCACATGTTTGCTCAAAATCTCTAATGTGAAGGTAAGGGTTTTCGTCTTCCTTTCCCGAAAAAGATAGGTTTTGAATCATGGCAATCAACCTAGAACTTAACTTATACTGGGATGTTTGGATAGGCTGTGATGATTCCCATGGTAAAAGGTCAGTTGCTAAAGGGATTGCAGACTCATGGATCGATTTAGAATTTTGGTTTTCCATAAGGTAAGAATAAAGAAAATAAATAAAGAATATAAAAGATAAGAAAAGATAAAAGTATAGATACAAGCTAGTAGCAAGACACAGGTTATCTCAGCAACCGTCTTTCTCCCCAGCAACGGCGCCAGAAATGCTTGTTGATATTTGGGAACGCAATAAGGAATTGATCCGCAAGCGCACGGATATCGGTGAGCACTTCACCCGGGAAATTATCCAGAGTATCGTATTTATTTTTTTTACCACTAGGAGAAAGAGTGCATCTGACTAACCGGTCTATTACTACTAACCTTTAGGCACAAAGAATGTCTTTCGATGTGAGTGATAAATAGAGAAGACTGCAACCGTAGTCTCCTTCTAACCTTGGTAAGGATGATCTACTGTTCTAATGGGGAGGCTAACGGAATCTAGACACCACAAAGGATGTTCAACCTGCACCTATAAACCCTATCCTTCCTGCTAACGAGATGTGATCTACAAAGGTAGCTCGGAATTGTCACGTTCCTCACTACTACCACGGTCCAGCTAGTCAGGGAATATCTATGAGTACCCCAGCCTAAACACCACGTTTACGCCAGCAATGATTACTCTAAACTCTACGCGAAGAGATTAAAGTAAACTCATAAACCATAAGAACAATAAAACAAGAACTTACTAGAATTTAGAAGTCGAATTACTGAAGAATCCTAGGAGCAAGCTTCGGGTAGGAGAACTTGATCCCGCAGGTACAAGCTTGGAGTAGACACCGACAGGCCGGGCTTCCTCCACTCTACACCTCCACTCTATCTCTCTCAATCTAGTAGAAACTAGAAGATCTATTTCTACCTTACATTGATTGCTAAGCCTAAAAAGAAATATTAATTAGAGAAGAGGTTTTCCTTCGAGGGCACCCCTCAGTCTCTATGATAATTTCTTCATGTCTTCTCCAGGGGCCAGGGGGGCCTTGCTTATATAGTCCTCCCCTTCTATGCGTTTTTGGGTCGATAGACGAGGTGGTACCATATTTTTCTTGATCCAATAGGTCGGTGGAATATTCCAAACGAAAGAGTCCTGATTTGGCTCCAGCAGGGGGGCGGGCGCCCAGGCTACCAGGGCGGGCGCCCTGGGCCTGGCCCAGTTTTGCCTCCGCTTCGGTCTCGTGGCTTCTGGAGTCTTCTAGATGATGAAAAATTGCGCGGTGCATTGATATCTCTATGTAATCCTGACATGTGGGCCTTTCTTCCTTATTTCCTGATAACCCCCTGCAGAAATAGATAAACAACAAAACTCGTGGAATTCTGTCAGATCAAACCCTAATTCTAGGTGATGGTTGCATATTGGTCCTTTCTCTTGTTTATTTGATAATTAAAATTGATACTTAAGAACCGTCAACAATGGGTCGATGCATAAAAGTTTAAACGCCGATAACACTCCTATCGGCTAGATTGAAACGTGTCTGGGGCCGGACTTAATATTTCAAAAGATGCCGATAACAGTCCTATCGGCTAGACTAAATATCAAGAGAACTAGAAAGCGGAGAGGAGCAAATATCTTGCTGATGAAGGGCTCACATGTTTAGCAGCGCTTGGATGGCCGATATGGCACGCAGGCGGATTTGGTTGGCTGCTTCTATCTCTTTGACGTCTTCATCGGCAGAACCTTCTACCGGCTTCAACTTCTTCTTCAACTGCAGTGCTTTGCGACCATGGACGTTTCGCTCTTGCTCAAGGAGTTTGATTGTCTCTGGCAGTTGGCTTTCTTCCTGTCTGGCTTGGGACAGGGCGTCCTCTACTTGTTTAAGTTCTGCCAACAGGGCTTCCCTTTTTGCTGACAGATCGGAGATTTTGTGCTTCAGTGCATCTCCCGAGGACTTTAGGGTGCCGATGGTCTTATGCTTTTCATCAATGAGAAGTTTTCTTTCATCATCTCCTCGGAGAGACGAGTCTGAGCGGCTCTATCGGCAAGGCGCTGGGTAGCCCTCTGGTACTGCAGTTGACGGTTCTCCAGGTGTGCTGCTTGAAAGAGGACTTCTTCGGCATCGGCGGGGATGTGGCCTCTCAGAGCCTTGAATAAAGCCTTGGCCAGGTCAGAATCATCAACTAACTAGGCTGTGTCTTGGTAGAGGAGAGCCGATAATTCTTCTAGCTTTGCCCTGACTTCTGCCGATGTGATCACAACTGCCCGAGAAGAGCTTGCCTCTTCACCCTCATCTTCGGAGATGTCGATGGCGAAAGAGAACAAGCTGTCAGGAGAGTCCTGCTCCTAAAAAAGAAATAAAACGAGTTATTCTATGGCCAGGTATTGATAAATGATGCAAACAGGGGTTGGATAACTTACCTGTTTCAAGGCAATTTCCCGCCTCTGACTCAAAGATGCCGATGGAGCCACGGGTTGATCGGCCAGAGTTGCCGATGGAACTATGTCAGCTGAAAATTAACAGAAGGGGTTATAAGACCGGAAAATAAGTTCATCGGCAGTAATATTATAATGTGTTACCTTGAGGAAGAGCAGTGCTTGTCTGGATGGAAGAGACCACCGATGCTATAATGGAACCTGCTGGATCGGTAGTTTGTTCATGCACATCAGCCGATGTGTCTTCTGGTTGAGGCTCTTCTAGTTGGGGTTCTCCCACTTGTGGTGCTTCTTGCATTGGAGGGGGAGATGGCCTTTGTTGCATCTAGGCTTCTGGAGAAGAAGGAGAAGATTCCACCGGGATTGGAGATACTGGGGGAGGAGAAGGCGTTGCTACTTTTTGGCGCTTTGTTTGGGCCTGGTACTCTTGGCACCTTTTCTCTTCTGCTGGCTGGACTGGGGGGCATCGGCACCTTTGCTTCTGGTCTTTGCCGATGTGCCGGTCTGCTGATATGGAAAAGATTTATGAATACAAGTGTGGCAGATGTAAAATAAGAATCGGTATGAATGAAAAGGTTTAATAATTACCTTGAACACCTGTGCCAAGGTGGAAGCAGCTACCGATGGAGATGTCTGAGTTCTCCTAGTGGTGACTTTCTTGAGGCGTACATGGCGGCCAGGGTAGGAGCGTTATTGCCGATTGAGGAGATTGGGCCTGATGGAAACATGTCAATCGGCTTGCCACTCTTGCTGACCGATGGAGGGGTGTTGTCAACCTGCAAGATGATACAAAGGTAAATCACCGATAGAAATAAAAATGAGAAAATTGAAACATCAGTTCGAAGATACTTACAGTGTTATCGGGAACTTTGTACTCGGGGTCGATCATGCCGCGATACGTAAGAGCCGATCTGTAGAACAGATGTTCCTTCCATTCTGCCCACCATTGCTTGTATGCCTGAGTGATGAAGGCGGCTGGAACCCACTCTGACAGGTCTACATCTGTATCGGCACTTTATGGCAATTGGGCTACTCGAATCCATTCAAGAAGGCTAGTAATGGTTTCCCTGGGTTTTATCACATCGGCATAACAGAGTGTAATCGGCAGCTGGCCGAAAGCTAATTGACGAGCTAGTGCCGATGGGTTATAAAACTCATAGGTCTGGATGGAGGTTTTCCCACTACCGAAGAAATTCACTAGTATAGCTCTAGGGGTGACAAGTGCCATCTTCACTTCGTGATCCGTGTCAAGAGCATCATTGAACGGGTTGAAAACCAGAGGAAACATGGTGTCTGGATCGTCATAAGCCAACCATACTCGCTCCTCTCTGGTCAAGCCTTCATACAAGGTTTGGAAGAATCGGCTAACCTGGTCTGCATTACCCCTTGTACCAGGTAGAACTATGACAGCTTCACCGAAGTTTAGGGGAGGGCGTGTTGCCGATTCTTCTTCATCCAGTTCATAGTTCTCAGCTATGTCCCTTGGAAAACGCTGTGCAAAAAGGTCAAACTCAAGACGCTTGTGCATATAGAGACTAAGCCACATGTTGATGAACCACCAGGGGCCTCCCAAGTTGCCGATAGACTGACCGAGTAGGAGTTTCCTAGTCACTTGGTGGAGGAGATGGTAGGCTGCACCGAGCAGGTATCGGCCGAGGGGAAATCGGCCACCATTAGCTAAGTTTTCTGCTGCTGCTAGATAGACGGAGGTTGGTCCTGCCGATCGGCCGCAAAACACGAATTTGTCTAGCCACATGTTCAGGAAGCTGGTCTGCTCCTTTATGTTGACAGGGCTAGTTCGTTTATATTTCTGAATATACCCTGACCAACCGCCGATGGAACGAGTTTCTACCTTGGCACTGGGCTTGGTGTCGAAAAAATGGGTGCTATCGGCAGAGGATACATCTAGGCCAGTGAGCATAGCTACATCGGCAAGAGTAGGGGAAGCAGGGCCGTGGCCAAAGACAAAGGCGTTGAGCGTGTCTGACCAGAAGTATGATGCAGCTATCAGCAAAGATTCATTTCTATGCATATCAGCAATAGACAGCCTGATGCATTGGTCTAGTTTTCTCTCGCCCCACTGAACTTCATTTGAGTGGCTGACCCTCAAGAACCAATCCGTCCATCCCACGGTAGGACTGGGCCAAGAACGGAAAGTATTAATTGCGGAAAAGGCATCATTAAGGCTATTGGTTACCAGATTGGGGAAGTTGAGGATTTCGAGGAATCTGCAGAGGAATAGGATCAGAGTTGTTCAGATTAAGGCTGTTGGTTACCAGATTGGGAGCATTAATTGCGGAAAAGGCATCATTACTGCAGAGAATTTTGGAGCATTAATGATTTCATACTCCGAAATTAGGGGGCATGTGTTGACACCGTTTTTGGGCACGTGTCCATGATCGGTAAAGTGTAGATCGGCAAGATAAGACGGTGGTGCTTGATCTACAGGGTGAGTTGCCGATGAAGATGGTTGCCGGTGGAAGGATGGTTGAACGTGACCAAGTCCATAGGCGGTGATGTGTTTGTGCCGATGGCTATGACAAAGGAGTCTGCCGATGATACGGAGGGGGAACCTGGAAGTTGCCGATCGGCTAGTGGGGATGTTCTGGTTTGTCACGTGAGGATGGTTTTACGTTTTCCTTAGTTATTTAGATCGTTTTGTACATGGATTTTGTTTAAATTTGGAATTCGAATTCTAGTCGTGTCTGGTTGTAGCTCTTTGAGTATGGTATAAATGTAGACCCTAGGGCCTTGTAATAACTATCAATCAATCAATCAATCAAACACCAGTTTTTACTCATATTCCAGCATCTACTATTTCGACGACTTCGTCATACTTTTTCCTTTTTACTACGAGTTCTTAGGAATTCGTCGACTTAAGCTCGGCGTGTTCTCAAGTTCCGCGTGAATACCTCTTGGCCGTGACATTCGGGCGCATCGCTGTTGTCGGGACCAAAGTATTCGAGTTACCACCTTTGCCGATAGTAAGGTCAAATCGGCTGGCACGCCTTAACGTTTAAATCGGGTATTAGCCCTTTGTGTTTGCAGATCAGCTTTTGCATCAACACCAGTGTGCGGAAAATTTTATTATGATTGGCAGCATGGTCTGGTATTAAGCCCTTGCCGATGGGCTGCTGCCCTTGTGATTCTAGCCTTGATCGGGACAAAGATGGTTGGGGGTTGTGTGAAATTTATTGAGACACAAGAATCCGGGCTGAATTCGACCATATTCGGCGGCAAGATTTTTGTCAAGAAGAAGATAATTACGTTGTCTGGAGTGAATTTCAAAGCATTAATGATTTTATACTCCAAAATTGGGGGGCATGTGTTGACACTATTTTTGGTAAGGAGTCAAGATAATACAAAATGGACCCATCGGCAGTAAGGAAATTGTTGTATTATGCCGACAGGAGGAATGTTGATGAGGATCAATTGACGGAGATTGTTGCCGATGGAAGGTGATGATTGATGGAAAGGTTGTCTCCTAGATTAAATTAGAAGGTGTTGGTCTAAAAGATCAGAGGTGGTGTTCGCCGATGTCGATTCAAAAGTCGTTACCGATAAAGCATGTAATGATTCGTTGCCAATGTCGATGAAGGAGGACATGAAGACTTCTGCTGATGAAGCTTAACAAGAGACGTGCCGATGGAGCAGGAGCCGATGGGAATTTCATCGTGGTCAGGGCGGACACAAAAGTGGATAGGTGTTGTTTTCTATTCTCCATATTTATTAGAAATATGCCTTATGTAAGAGTCCTGTTTTGTCTTAGAATTAGATCCTAGTCGTATTTGGTTATAATTCTTTAGACCAGGGTATAAATATGGGTCGAGGGACAATGTAAGAATCAATCAATCAATATCAAATCTAAGTTTACTCCTACTTTTGCATCTACTTACTTTTTGACGATTTCGTCAATTTGCATATTTTCTTTTTACGAGTTCTCATCGATTCGGCAAGTTGCACCGTTCTAGTGCAATACTCCATGATCCTTGAATTCTGTGTGAGTACCTCTTGGCCGTGACATCTGGGCGTATCGCTATTGTCAGGACCAAAGTACTTGAGTTATCATCCTTGTCGATTAACAGGTCAAATTGACTGGCACGTCTTGGATATCGGATCGAGTATTAGCCCTTTGTGTTTGCAGATTCACTTTTGCATCAACAACGTGTGCCAGAGATGTTCCACCAGTTGCAAGTGATTGTAAATGAGCTTAAGGCACTTGGTGAAGAAGTAAAGGATATTTGACACATTGATCACCGTGCTAGTCAAGACAACACTTAGTGAATCAACTCCCCAACAAGTTTTTCAAGAGGTGATGACCGATGATGGCTATAGAGAAGATGATGAGAAGGATGAGTTGGTTAAGAAAAAGAAGAAGGACGATGAGAAGAACAAAAGTGTGGCATTCAAGGCCTCCACATCCAAGGGCAAGGCCAAGGTAGAATCATCAAGTGAAGGAGAAGAAAGCTCTTGTGATAGTGATGACGATGAGGAAATGGCTCTTCTTGTCAAGAGATTTGGCAAGTTCATGAAGAAGAAGGGCTATCGGGCAAGAAGGAAAAAGGGCTCCTCGAAGAAGAATGATCATGCCATGAGATGCTTTAGATGCTATAGCAAGGATCATCTCATCGGATAGATTGTCTTTGCTCCTCACAAGACAAGTTTTATGAAGAACAATGGCCAGCATTGCAAAGTGTGCAAGCAAGTTGGTCACATAGAGTAGCAATGCATGAACAAGAAACCCAAAGCTAATGTATCCTCAATTAAGCTTAAATCTTTCTATGTGCTTACCAAGGATACAAAAGGTGTTCATGCTAAGTTCATTGGTGCACCATGGATGGGCTCGAAGAAGAAAGCCATTTGGGTACCAAAGAGCTTAGTCACTAACCTTGGAGGACCCAATAACGTTTGGGTACCTAAAATAAATTGATCTTTTCTTGTAGGTCAATTATAAAGCCGGAGGAAGGCATTGGGTGCTTGATAGTGGGTGCACTCAACATATGACTCAAGAGTCTTGTATGTTTAAATCAATTGATACAAGTCAAAATGGTGGATTTGATTCTATCACTTTTGGCAACAACAAGAAAGGCAAGGTCATAGGGCTGGGTAAAGTTACTATCTCAAATGACATGAGCGTATCAAATGTGTTGCTAGTTGAAAGCTTAGACTTCAACCTATTATCAATTGCACAACTTTGTGACCTTGGTTTCAAGTGCATCTTTGGTAGTGATGATGTTGAGGTGGTTAGTGTTGATGGATCAAACTTGATATTCAAAGGATTTAGACATGGTAGCTTATACTTAGTTGATTTCAATGACAATGAAACCCAATTAACATCATGCTTGCTTAGCAAATCTAGTTTGGGATGGTTGTGGCATAGAAGGCTTGGTCATATTGGAATGAAGCAATTGAACAAACTATTGAGGCATGACTTAGTTAGAGGCTTGAAGGATGTCACTTTTGAGAAGGACAAACCATGTAGTGCTTGTCAAGCCGGAAAGCAAGTTGGAAATGCACATCCTAAGAAAAGTGAAATGAGCACATCAAAGGCATTTGAGTTATTGCACATGGATTTATATGGGCCAACAACATACACTAGCATTGGTGGTAACAAGTATGGCTTTGTGATAGTTGATGACTACACTAGATACACTTGGGTGTTCTTCATCTATGACAAGAGTGATGTTTGTGATCTATTCAAGTCTTTTGTCAAGAGGGTGCAAAATGAGTTTGAGACCACTATCAAGAAGATTAGAAGTGACAATGGTAATGAGTTCAAGAACACAAGAATTGAGGATTTGTGTGATGATCTTGGTATTAGACATCAATTATCTCCAACATACACTCCTCAATCCAATGATGTAGTTGAAAGGAAGAATAGAACCTTGATTGATATGGCTAGATCAATGCTTAGTGAATATAATGTTAGTCATTCATTTTGGAGTGAAGCTATCAACACGGCATACTATTGTAGCAACCATCTCTATTGCCATGGAAAGCTTGGGAAGACATCATATGAGCTATTGAATGGAAGAAAGCCCAACATTGCATATTTTAGTGTGTTTGGTTGCAAATGTTATATTCTCAAGAAAGGCACAAGACTAAGCAAGTTTCAGAAGAAATGTGATGAAGGGTTCTTACTTGGTTACTCAACCACAAGCAAAGCATATAGAGTTTTGAACTTGGCAAGTGGCACATTGGAAGAAGTCCATGATGTTGAGTTTGATGAAACTGAGGGATCTCAAAGTGAAGCTCAAAATCTTGATGATGTGAGAGGAGATCAATTGGCAAATGCAATGAAGAACATGGATGTTGGTGACATAAGGCCGAGGCAAGTTGATGATGATAATGACATTCACATGATCAATCAAGAAGTGCAAATTTATACAAATCAAGCTAGTTCCAGTGGTTCTCATGATGAAGATCAAAATCAAGGTCAGGCTAGTGGAAGCAGTCAACTCCCAATACTCCAACCTACAAGCATAGCAAGGGATCATC
The DNA here is from genome assembly GCF_000003195.3 of Sorghum bicolor. Classification (NCBI taxonomy): domain Eukaryota; kingdom Viridiplantae; phylum Streptophyta; class Magnoliopsida; order Poales; family Poaceae; genus Sorghum; species Sorghum bicolor. The sequence goes on from NC_012875.2 coordinate 11,421,299, forward strand.
CATTAGATCATGTCATTGTAGGATTTCAAAGTGGTGTACAAACTAGATCAAGATTAGCATCTTTTTGTGAGCATTATTCGTTTGTCTCATTTGAAGAACCAAAAAGGATAGAAGACGCTTTGAAAGATTCTGATTGGGTAAATGCCATGCATAAAGAGTTGAACAACTTCACTAGAAATCAAGTTTGGGAACTTGTTGAGAGGCAAAAGAATTATAATGTGATTAGTACCAAGTGGGTCTTTAGATACAAGCAAGATCAAGACGGTGTAGTTGTGAGAAACAAAGCAAGATTAGTAGCACAAGGTTACACTCAAGTTGAAGGTCTTGACTTTGGAGAAACATATTCACCTATTGCAAGATTAGAGGCAATTAGAATCCTATTAGCCTATGCTTGTGCCCACAACATCAAGCTCTATCAAATGGATGTGAAGAGTGCATTTCTCAATGGATACATAAATGAGTTGGTTTATGTTGAGCAACCTCCCAGTTTTGAAGATGACAAGAAACCTAACCATGTTTACAAGCATAAGAAGGCATTGTATGATTTGAAGCAAGCACCAAGAGCATGGTATGAGAGATTGAGAGACTTTCTGCTCTCTAAAGGGTTCAAGATGTGAAAGGTTGACACTACCCTCTTCACCAAGAAACTAGGCAATGACTTATTTATGTTACAAATCTATGTTGATGATATCATCTTTGGATCAACCAATCAAGACTTTTGTGAAGAGTTTGGTAGAATGATGGCAAATGAGTTTGAGATGTCTATGATAGGAGAGCTTAGTTACTTCCTTGGACTACAAATCAAGCAAATGAAAAATGGCACTTTTGTGAGTCAAAGCAAGTACATCAAGGACATGATCAAGAAGTTTGGATTGCTAGAAGCAAAGTCAATGGACACACCAATGGGAACAAATGATCAATTCAGTAGTGAAGCAAGTGGCAACATGGTAGATAAAAAGCTATACCGGTCCATGATTGGAAGTTTGCTCTATGTCACTGCATCTAGGTCGGATGTAATGTTTAGTGTGTGCAAATGTGCAAGATATCAAGCTTCACCTAGAGAGAGTCACTTAAAGGCAACCAAGAGGATATTGAAGTATCTTAAAGGCATGTTGACTCTTCTTAGCATCATTACCTAGGATTGTTAGTCCTTGGCATAGCACTAGAAATGCTTGTGTGACACCAGAAGTGGCAAACGGTTTTACCGCAAGCGGACGGTGGTCAATGCAGCACTTCACTAGGAGTATTCTAGGTATCGTATTTTCCACAGGGAATGAGAAGTGACTAACTAGACCAATTGAGTCATCGGATGATGATCAAAGGGCTTAGGATTGGATGGAGAGGTACTTCTAGTATTTGGCTTCTGGCTAAGCTATCCTAAGTATACTGAGAGTTAACTCCCTTCCTACTGTGGCCGATAGGTGAAAAGGGTGTGGCGAAACACTTCCCTAGGCAGCTACCATGCAGGCCAACTATTATTTGCAACTTGCCTAGCAACACACTGAAGAGAACTCTTATTGTCCAGCAGAGGCCTGTCACGCTTCGCTCTTGGCATTCTTCAGGTGCGACAAGAAGTCCACAAGGGCAGACTTAGTCTAGACACCATGTCTACACTAATTCTACTACTCTAGACCCAGTTAAGGTTTCGAGCACTTCACACAAGGCAAAGCAATGTGCCAGTAGGCCGGTTGTATACTTAAAATAAACTAAGACAAAAGATAAATACTAGAAGTACTCAGATGAAAGGCAACTAGAAGGAAGACTTACTACAAGACAAGCATCCGCTGAGGCGCTCCTAGAAGAAGTTGTTGACGGTCCTTAAGTATCAAATTTAACTATCAAATAAACAAAGAAAAGGATCCAAATGAAATCAACATCGAGACTTAGGGTTTTATCTGACAGAATTCCACGAGTTTTGGTGTTTGTCTATTTCTGCAGGGGGTTATCAGGAAATATGGAAGAAAGGCCCACATGTCGGGATTACGTAAAGATATTAACGTGCTGCGCAATTATCTTACATCTAGAAGACTCCAGAAGCCACGAGACCGAAGCGGAGGCGAAACGGGGCCAGAGACAGGGCGCCCGCCCTGTCCTACTGGGCGCCCGCCCACCTCCTGTGGCCAATCACGCTCAATCTCGCGGATTATGCTCCACCGACCTAAAGGATCAAGAATAACCGTTCAATCAATGTCGGTTTGATCCGACGGCCCAGGTTCACTTGAGGGGACTATAAAACCAGACCCCCTGGCCCTTGGAGGAGGCACCCCCCTTGATCATTATTCATTATTCATAGACAGAGCAAAAGCTAGGGTTTAGAGATGAGAGCTCTCCTCTCTTCTCTAAACTAGAGTAGATCTAGATAGTAGCGAGATGGAGAGCGAAGGAGGATTAGAGGAGAGGCCGGCCTGTCGGTTCTTCCTCCGGTTGTACTTCGCCATGATCAAGCTCTAATCAAGCTTGCTCATGGGGTGACTCTGGTAATCTACTTCTAATTCATTATGCAATTACTAATCATGTATGTTCTGGTTCACAACTCTTTTGAGTACTTCTAATCTATAGGACCCTATAGGTTAGAGTTATAGTATAGGTGTAAGCGTGGTGCTTAGACCTAGATTACTTGTGGATATCCCCTGACTAGCTGGATCGTGTGGTAGGCCGCGTAGGTGACAGTTACGTTGGTCCCCTGTAGTCCACCTCTCGTTAGCAGGACGGGTAGGGTTTATCGGCCTATGGATAAGCATCCTTTGTGGTGTACTCTTATCACGTGGTTCGTCCCAGACATAGACATACCCCTTTGAAGTAGAGAAACCATAGTTATCCTCTCTATTCTGCTACCATCGCCCATATACTAGAATTGCTCTATTCTCTATTCCCATATTATCACTCACTGTTATCTTACCTTTAATATTGTTCTTATTCGATTCTATCATCTTTCCTATTTACACCTATCTATCTATCTTGGTTAAGTTAGAGCGTAGTTGGTTCTCCCGTTTCCCTGTGGATACGATAAAACCTTTAACCGGGTAAAAGCTTCAACGGTATCCGTGCGCTTGCGGATTATCTGTGTGCGTATAAATACCATAGTACACTCTAGTGCCATGCTGGAGATGACAACCTAGTATTCAAGTGGTGTTAGCAAGTGTCAACAGAAGTCTCCCGACAAGCCGGGACTCCTCCTTGGGGTACTCCTCACTCTCTTCCCTCCATTCTCACACTTAGCTAAGAGTAGCTCTTCCTAAGATACATCATGCTTAACTAGGCTCACTAAGGGGGTATTTATAGGGGAGAGATGGAGTAGGGGCTACTCCAGCACCACGTCAGCAATCCACGTGACCCCCAGCATGCACCGTTGGATAAACCGACCTTGGAACCGCCATATGATCAACGGTTAGGGATTTCCATCACATGTCCATCATGGGGACATCGGTGGGAGTGAACCGACTCAATATGGGGCCCACATGTCGGTTGGCCGACCTGCCATTTAGATGACAGTGGGTCCCACTGACCTTCTAGAAGGTCCCTAGGTCGGTGGGAGGCTAGGCCAGGTGGCATGACCCAATTGGTTGGTCGGCTGACTCACATTTGGGGCCCCTGGCCCACCACTGGACTCCTGGTGGTGTCCCCACTTGTCATGTGAAGTGTTGTCCAAAGTTGAGTCTGGTTGCACACTTGCTTGCTTCCATGTGGGCCCAAGGATCCATGTGCTAAGTGTTTGAACTGTTGAGGGCAAGCACACTTGGATCCAAGGGTTGGGATTGACTCCTTGGGTTCATGCCATGGAGGGGATCCCCTGGTGGGCCCAAACCTCGGTCGGCCGACCGAGGTTATGGGGCCCATATGGCTCATTTCCTTCTTCCCTGCATTGAACAAGCTAAGAGTACAAGTGGAACTTTATTAGTGATAAATATGTTCATGTGATGCTTATCTTCCTTCAATCGAGGACTGTTGATGGGCTTTTGAGTATATAGAACTAGGTCTTATTTCCCGTCAACAAGAACCCCCACACTTAAGTCTTTGCTCGTCCTCGAGCAAAGGTTAGAGAAAGATAACCTATGATTATGACACTTTTAAGATATGAGCAAACACAAAGACTACTCAAGACATATCTTATACAAGTGGGTTATGTGGCACTGTCTAACATATATCCTTAGGATGTTGAAAAATGGAACAATTCTCAAAGCAAAGTCATCTTCCCATTTTCATATCCTTAGTACTTAGAGTTTTTGATAAATGTTTTAAAAGAAAGCACATTGTTCATCCTTACCCCTCTAACAGTATTCTCAAGTCACTCAGTAAGTATAGGATTCCTCACCAAGGCATAGCATAAGATTGCCTTCTTTTGTTTCATCCTACATCTATTAGGCTTATGGGGCCCAGGTAGGGGGAAACAAGATAGAATACTTTCATTGTATCTATTGTAAAGTCAAAACAAGGATCCAAGGAGAAGAATGTCATAATCCTATATCAAGATGTGTAAGTGTGTGAAAAATGATTAGAATAGAATGCTCCTATATTTGATAAGATCTCTCTCTCTATTTTATTTGAGACATGGCTAGCTTTTTTATTTTTTTTTCTTTTCTCTCTTTTTTTCAAAAGCAATGGACCTTCATGTGCCCACTTTTTTTACTAAGCATAGCCTTTGTGTCTCATCTTATAACCAATACTTAGAGAGAGATATTCTAAACCTTAAAACATGGAGCATCTATATAGTGGAAATACATGGCATGTTTTTTGCATACTTCAAATGTAGAAGCAGCATATATATGTGGTGTGTGTGTGATCTTGATCTTGGGACTATGACATAATTCTCAACTAGGGTTACAAGGTTTGACTAAAGTCAATACAAGTACAAGTAGCATATATAGAAGGGTTTTGAATAAGGTATGAGCATATATGGCTGTGGTAGGAATTCTCTTACTATTGAGGAGTAAGTGACACTATGGTTTTGTTGACAGTCCTTAATGCTAACATTTAACCGTCAACTAACCATGGAAAAGGACCTATATGCAACCAACATCCAAAATTAGGGTTTCATGTGACAAAATTCCATGAGTTTTGGTGTTTGTCTATTTCTACAGGGGGTTATCAGGAAATAAGGAGGAAAGGCCCACACGTCGGGTTTACATAGAGATATTAACGTGTGCGGCAATTTTCTATCATCTAGAAGACTCCAGAAGCCACGGGAACGAAGCGGAGGCAGAACGGGGCCTGGCCTAGGGCGCCCGCCCTAGGGACCAGGGCGCCCGCCCTCCTGTAGTGCCCAATCAGGGTCAACTTTGCGGATCATGCTCCACCGACCTAAGGGATCAAGGAAAACCGTGTGATTAATGTCGGTTTGATCTGACGGCCCACATTCATTTGGAAGGACTATATAAGCAGACCCCCTGGCCCCTGGAGAACATACCTCTTCTACAGAATCAAAGCTAGGGTTTCAATTATTCATCCAAGTAGAGAGGATCCCTCTAGTTCATCTAGTTCTAGTTCTAGTTCTTCTAGTTCTAGTTCTAGTTAGTTCTAGTTGTAATCTAGAAAATAGGGAGAGAGAAGAGGAGAGCGGAGGAGGAGTCGGATCTGTCGGATCTTCCTCAACATTGTACTTTTGCAGCAACTGGTTCGTTCTTCATCGTTCTCTAAGTTCTTCAATTCATAATTCCTGAGTTCCTTAATTACTTTTATTTACATTCAAGTTATTTACTAGATTCCTGCTTGCATCAAGTGCTCTAGTCTTTATAACGCTAGAGTAGTAATTAATAGATTAGACGTGGTGTTTAGTCTTGCAATTACCTGGAATTGCACCCAATCCTGCGGATTGTTGTGGTAGCCCTAGGGTAGTGACAGCCCTAACGGTCGACGTATCCCACCTCGTTCGGATCGGTGTTTGTAGGACCGTAGTCAGAGCTTCCTAGCGCTCTTCTGATCTCTTTCTGTGGTTAGTGTTCTGATGTCCCGAAATAAATAATCTTTGAAGTAATTCTTGATTCTTAGATCAACTAGAGAACTCTCAGGAAACTTCCTCTCTTTCCACCAAAAATAATTATATAGTTATCCTTGGGCGATCTTGAATCTTAATTAGTACACTCATGTTCCCTATGGAAAATCGATACTCTGGAATACTCCTGGGTGAAAGCTACATTGGTATCCGTGCGCATGCGGATTTTTCTGTTTGCGTTTAAAATACCAAACAAGCTTTCTAGCGCCGTTGCCGGGGAACGGTAGCTGTGCTAGTTTCGAACCAAGTCGTCCGTGTATCCTTTTTCTTTTCCTTTTTTACCACACTCACCTTACCATTTTCATCATACCACATGGATTTCACTCCTATCTATAAATTCTTTGCTCCAAAGAGCGAGTTATTAGAGCCACCACCATCATCACATCCAATTCTTACAGATGGCTACGACCTCGGCCCTGATCTAATAGCCATGATTCAGGAGCAACCCTTCTCTGGGCAAGTAGATGAAGATCCATACACCCACCATAGAGACTTCGAGCAGTTGTGCTCTTGCCGATCTATTTCCGGAATGACACAAGAGACCCTTAAATGGAAATTATTTCTGTTCTCCCTTTTGGGAAGAGCAGAAAAGTGGTATGCTCATTCTGTAGGAGGCGTTAATGGAAATTGGGATGAACTTCGGGACAACTTTTGTCTCGCTTTCTTCCCACTTTTTCGAATCGCTGACCTTAGAATCAAAATTCTTACATTCAAACAAAGAGAGAAGGTAACTTTAGGAGCAGCTTGGGCTAGGTTCACAAGCCTAAGAAATTCTGGTCCAAACCTTGCCCTGCCTAACCATGTATTGTACTACAACTTTTATCGTGGTCTAAACAAGGAAGCTGCTTTTCACCTCGACATTGCTTCAGGAGGCTCATTCACACACAAACTCACAGATGAGGGGAGAGCTATCCTAGAGAGAATCCTTGAAAATACCCCTTACATAGGCATTTATGATGAGTTTCCTGAAGAAGAAAAAGAAGTCGAGCCTGATCCTAAACCAAAAGATGAGGAACTTGCAACCGAGTTAGAAATTCCACCTGACCCATCTATTAATTTGGTTGTAGAGAAACCTCCTGATAAGGGAATGCAAAACTAACTAAGGGATGATGAACCACCACCTTTAGAGCATCCCTTTGAATTCGAGGAAGATCTTTTTGAAGATTATGGAAACACCTTGAATTTTCCTATCCAAACACGACCTCTAGCAGGGACCACTCAGTCCGTTTTAAGAGTAGAATCTGTTGACAAAGAACACATCAAAAGCCTTTCGGCTATTTTGAGTTATGAATGGCTAACAGAAGCAGAGCTGTCTCTTGAGGTAGCTCGGATCATCACTCCTTCAACCATTCTTCTGTGCCAAATTAGAGGGTCCACTAGGAAGGTCCACTACAATCCATATGTTGGGATAAATGTTATTTCCAAAGAGTTAGCTGACACTCTTTATCCCAACGAGTCCATAACCCCATCTCAAAAACTTTTACAAAGTCCATCTAGATTAATTCTAGAAAGCCATGGGGTATTAAGGGCAGTTCCTGTTAGAATCAAGGACTCTGGAATATGTCTAGATTTTCACATTTTTGACAACCAGAGATTCCTCTCTTGATTGGCAGACCAATCATGAAACTTCTACAAGAACAACCACAACGAGGTCATTTAGACTTCAAGGTTGGGAATTCCACTATTGTTGTTCCTCTTGCTAGATCAATTAACATGATAGTGGAACCCAAACTTGAACCAGATCCTATTGAGGAGATCTTAATGCTGACTCAAGAGGAGATGGCCCAACCATTCTTTAATCATAAATACTGTTGGGTATTCTTAACATCATTTCCAAAAGTAGACTTAGTTTTCTAATTCTAGTAACGGTGCCAAAAATGCCAAACCTATCCCTCATACCACTTAAGCCAAGTTGTCATCCCCAGCATGACATGAGAGACGCGGTATTGAAATATGCAATTGCTCTTCTAAATAAATAATGAATGGGATCTGCAAGAGCATAGATTAATACTGATGTAGCATTTTAACCGGGAAGTATTCCACGTATCGTTATTTATATTTTTACCATTGGGAAGGGATTAGCAATCATCAATATTGATTACAGAATAGAATATGTGATTGAGTATCTATCATTGCATGTATAATTGAGAACATTTATCTAACTCTTTCATACAGGGGTAAGTGTCACATAAAGGATATAAAGTAATGAATAGTGACAAAGATAATTAATCTGATCAGCATAACTTAGCCACATAATAAATATAATAAGCACATCAATTAGATATTCTAGAAAGTTATTAGCATGGAATTAGAACAAACTACAAGAATATTTCCTAAGTTATTCTTAACTATATAGTCTAGTATTATCATAGTTAGTGCAAGCATACTTAGCAATCATTGCGATACAAGACTACGCCCATGCATAGTGATATTAGCAAGGTAAATGAGAAACATAGCAATCACTCCCCTATAATAATGTTGCTCTGCCAGCCCAATACATGAGAGGGGGACTATATAAGAATCAATGAAGCTGTCACTATCACGAACTACCCCACGATCTGGCATATTGGGTACAATCGCAGATAAATACGGTATAAGCACCACGCCTACACAATATCTATCATTTACCCATGGATCCGATGGATAAACGCTATACGATCCTAAGCATGTATATAGATCCAATCTAACTAAGCCAAGTATATAACTATGATAAATTAAGAACAATATAATCTTGAATATAAACAAGTAGAGCAAAGTCATAAGCAATATATTGAAGTAGAACAAATTCATATTCATAATATTGAAGAACAAAGATAATTAGAAGAACAATTAGAAACACAATTAGAGAATTACCAAGAATCCTCTTGACAGATTCGGAAACCAATCGAAGATTGACTCCTTCTAGTTCTAATCCTATGTAGCTATGCTAATCTAGATATCTAATTGATGTGGTGGCTCTAATCTTGATCAGAGGCTTCTTCTCCCTTGAGGAATAATGAATTAGGGTTGAGAGGCTCTCAACTCTAGGAGCCAGGGGGTCTGATTTTATAGTCCCTTCAAGTGAATATGGCGTTGGATCAAACCGACATTGATTGAACGGTTATCCTTGATCCTTTAGGTCGGTGGAGATTAGTCCCGAAAGAGAGTCCTGATTGGACTCAGAGAGGGGGCGGGCGCCCAGTGCCTGGCCCCGTTCGGCCTCCGCTTCCTTCCCGTGGCTTCTGGAGTCTTCTAGATGTAAGATAATTGCACGGCACGTTGATATCTCTATGTAATCCCGACGTGTGGGCCTTTCTTCCGTATTTCCTGATAACCCCCTGTAGAAATAGACAAACACCAAAACTCGTGGAATTCTGTCAGATAAAACCCTAAGTCTAGATGTTGATTTCATTTGGATCCTTTTCTTTGTTTATTTGATAATTAAATTTGATACTTAAGGGCCGTCAACAAACACTTTGTTCAAGAAGAAGAAGAGTTGGTAGAACCCGTTGAGCTAGACAAAAATGAACAACCTTCACCTCCTTCGACTGAGTTAAAACCTCTTCCTTCTGGCCTTAGATATGTCTTTTTGCACAACAACCCAAAAACTCCAGTAATTATCAGTGACAAGCTTTCCGATTATGAAACACAACAACTTGTCACTGTTCTTGAAAGGCACAGATCAGCATTTGGCTACTCTCTCGAACATCTCACGGGCATTAGTCCCATTCTCTGCATTCATCGTATCCCTATTGATCCCAATTTTACACCTTCAAGGGAACCATAACGGAGAATTAACAATGCTATGCGAGAGGTTGTTAAGAAAGGTCCTCAAACTCTATAATGTTGGGATTATTTATCCTGTGCCACATAGTGAGTGGGTTAGCCCTGTCCAAGTAGTGCCAAAGAAAGGAGGAATGACGATCATTAGGAATGAGAAGAATGAACTCATCCCTCAACGAATTGTCACTGGGTGGCATATGTGTATTGACTATCGAAAACTCAACAAGGCTACAAAGAAAGATCACTTTCCGTTACCCTTCATTGATGAAATGTTGGAACGGCTTGCAAACCACTCTTTCTTTTGTTTCCTTGATGGTTATTATGGATATCACCAAATCCCAATCCACCCAGATGATCAAGAGAATACTACCTTTACATGCCCGTATGGAACTTATGCATACCGACGAATGTCGTTCGGACTGTGCAATGCTCCAGCTTCTTTCCAACGGTGCATGATGTATATTTTCTCGGACATGATTGAGAAGATCATGGAGGTTTTCATGGATGATTTTACCATCTATGGCAAAAACTTCGATCATTGTTTGGAGAATTTAGATAGAGTCTTGCAGTGATGTGAAGAAAAGCACTTAATCCTGAACTGGGAGAAATGCCATTTTATGGTTCAGGAAGGAATAGTGCTAGGACATAAAGTGTCCGAGCGTGGTATAGAGGTGGACAAAGCAAAGATTGAAGTTATTGAAAAACTTCCACCTCCCACGAATGTGAAAGGAATCCGTAGCTTTTTGGGACATGCAGGGTTCTATAGACGCTTTATCAAGAACTTCTCTCAAATTGTTAGACCCCTAACTAGTCTCCTAGCTAAGGATGCACCTTTCATCTTTAGTGATGAGTGTCATGAATCTTTTCAAACTCTTAAGAAAGCACTCATCTCAGCTCCGATTATCCAACCACCTGATTGGAATCTTCCTTTTGAGATCATGTGTGATGCTATCGATTTTGCGGTTGGTGCCGTTTTAGGACAAACCAAGGATAAAAAGCATTATGCCATATCCTACCCTAGCAAAACCTTATCTGGACCACAGATCAATTACACTACAACTGAAAAAGAGCTTTTGGTTGTTGTCTTTGCTATAGACAAGTTTAGATCTTACTTAGTGGGGGCAAAGATAATCATCTATTCAGACAATGCTACTCTCAAGTACCTCCTCACTAAGAAAGATGCTAAGCCTCGTCTAATTCGATAGATTCTTGTACTCCAAGACTTTGACATAGAAATCTGAGATAGGAAGGGAGTAGAGAATTCCGTAGCTGACCACTTGTCTAGGCTTCAATATAAGGAAACACATGATGAGCTTCCTATAAATGACTACCTAAGGGATGACACCCTGCTTAAGATAACACATGCAGATCCATGGTACGCAGACATCGTAAACTTTATAGTAAAAGGCAATGTCCCACCTGGTACAAACAAAAGGAAGTTGCTTCAAGATAGTCGTTTCCACCTTTGGGATGAGCCATATCTTTTCCGAGTCTGCGCTGATGGACTCTTAAGAAGGTGTGTTCCTATGGCTGAGGCTACTCAAATTATGGAAAGATGCCATGCCTCGCCATATGGAGGACACTATGGAGCATTCCGGACACATGCTAAAATTTGGCAGAGTGGTTTTTTCTCGCCAACGATGTATGAAGATACAAAGGACTTTGTCAGGAGATGCCACCGATGTCAAAAACATGGGAATATCAACTCGCAAAATGAAATGACTCTCACAAATAATCTTCAAGTAGAACTTTTTGATGTATGGGGCATTGATTTCATGGGGTCATTCCCTATGTCCGGCAATTGCGAGTATATCTTAGTAGCTGTGGACTACGTGTCCAAATGGGTAGAAGCCCTACCTTGTCGATCAGCTGATTCAAAACATGCCAAGAGAATGTTCCATGAAGTAATCTTTCCTCGCTTTGGTATACCCCGGATAGTTATAAGCGATGGAGGTTCCCACTTCATCGACAAAATCTTCCGGAAGTACCCATCCGACCATGGAGTTCGACACAACGTCGCAACACCATACCATCCTCAGACTAGTGGTCAAGCCGAAACATCTAACAAACAAATCAAAAATATTTTACAAAAGACCGTAGATGAGATGGGTAAGGGGTGGAAGGACAAACTTCCTGATGTACTTTGGGCATATAGAACTGCATTCAAAATACCCATAGGCATGTCACCTTATCAACTTGTATATGGAAAAACTTGTCATTTGCCTGTGGAAGTAGAGTTTAAGGCTCATTGGGCACTCAAGAAATGGAACATGGATCTCCACCTCGCTAGCGAGAATCGTCTGATGCAACTATCTGAGCTAGAAGAATGGAGAGAGAAAGCCTACCTTTCAAGGATCTATAAAGAGAGAACAAAACGATGGCATGATAAGAGAATCAAGCACAAGGAGTTTAAGCCTGGAGATAAGGTTCTACTGTTCAATTCAAGAGTTAAGCTCTTTGGGCATGGTAAGCTACGAAGTAAGTGGGATGGACCATACAAGGTTATTGACACTTCAACTCATGGAACCATTACCATCCAAAACAACATAGGTAACACTTTTAAGGTAAATGGTCAACGCTTGAAAATCTATCTCGAGCCACAAAACAACCTGGTAGAGGAACTTGATGTGATTGAGTTCATAGAATTCTCACATTAAGCTCTCATAAGCTCTAGATAATTACCTAACCCTTAACATGCTCCACAAGTTTTGTTGTCTATTTGGGTTGTGCAGGATTTTGAGGCTTAAGAAGAGTGAGACCGAGCATGTAGGCCAGAAGAGTGAATGACTATGTCAACATCCAGCTTGGGGGAGGCACCCCCACGTGTATCTAGATAAGTATTACTTTTCTTTCTTGGTTTTATTTACTAGTATTCAGAAATAAATAAATAAAAATGTATAACCATGAAACCAAACAAAGTTTTTCTTTTGAGTAATATACAATAGTTTTGTGTAATCCTAAGTTTTAAATAAAATAAAAAGAAAGTTTGATCTAAGTCTAGGTAATTGACAAACATGATATGAGAAGGTCTGAGCTACTATTTAACTTGTTCCAAGTTTCGCTAGAGTTCTGGAGATTTTATCTTTTAAAATCTAAAAAAATGAGATCCTATTTGACATAATACCTAGAGTCTTATAAGATATAAATATTAAAACTATGGGCACTTGCTTTGTTCAAGCCATTGTTAATTCTTGTAGTTTTGGTTGAGAGAATTATCATGCTCCAAAGATCAAGATCTTTTTGTTTTAAAAATATAAAAGATTCACTCTTCCGAAGTATTATTGCGTTAGAGGCATGGGACTATGCAAAAATTTGATTCGAAAAAAAAGAGTGAGATGAGAGGTAAAAATGGACATGTGTCCGAAGTAGAATTAGGGGTACAAAGATACCCACCTGAGTGGAAAAAAATGGACACGTGTCCGATAGTAGAATTAGGGGTACTTGGTGCCCACTTGAATAAAAAGTGAGAGACTGAAAAAAAGAAAGAAAAAAAATAGCCCATGGTCCCTAATAAGCAATATGCCAGTAAGAGATGACAAACTTTTCAAAAAGGTCAAAGGTCTTGATCTAGGAGTATGACATTCCTCTCCCTTGCTCCGAGCATTGACATAGCAAAATGCAAAGTAAGTATGCTAAAACTTTTAAAGCTCTACTTATATATCTTTCGAGAAGAAGGCAAATGCCTCAGTTTTATTTTGGAAACTTACAAAAAAAACTCCCGAACAAAGGTGAGACAAAAGAACTTGAGACATAGTGCTTGACTTGATCGTTTTGTTTTTCAATCACTTAAGACCTTAGTGATAACTTAAAAACCCTGTAGTAAGAGGCATAAAAGTAACCCCTATTTTCTTGCTGATTTTAGCTTTGCTCAGGGACGAGCAAAGGTTAAGCTTGGGGGAGCTTGTTGACGGTCCTTAATGCTCACATTTAACCGTCAACTAATCATGGGAAAGGACCTATATGCAACCAACATCCAAAATTAGGGTTTCATCTGACAGAATTCCACGAGTTTTGGTGTTTGTCTATTTCTACAGGGGGTTATCAGGAAATACAGAGGAAAGGCCCACACGTCGGGTTTACATAGAGATATTAACGTGTGCGGCAATTTTCTATCATCTAGAAGACTCCAGAAGCCACGGGAACGAAGCGGAGGCAGAACGGGGAATGGCCCAGGGCGCCCGCCCTCCTGTAGTGCCCAATCAGGGTCAACTTCGCGGATCATGCTCCACCGACCTAAGGGATCAAGGAAAACCGTGCGATTAATGTCGGTTTGATCCGACGACCCACATTCATTTGGATGGACTATATAAGCAGACCCCCTGGCCCCTGGAGAACATACCTCTTCTACATAATCAAAGCTAGGGTTTCAATTATTCATCCAAGTAGAGAGGATCCCTCTAGTTCATCTAGTTCTAGTTCTAGTTCTTCTAGTTCTAGTTCTAGTTAGTTCTAGTTGTAATCTAGAAAATAGGGAGAGAGAAGAGGAGAGCGGAGGAGGAGCCGGATCTGTCGGATCTTCCTCAACATTGTACTTTTGTAGCAACTGGTTCGTTCTCCAAGTTCTTCAATTCATAATTTCTGAGTTCTTTAATTACTTTTATTTACATTCAAGTTATTTACTAGATTTCCGCTTGCATCAAGTGCTCTAGTCTTTATAACGCTATAGTAGTAATTAATAGATTAGACGTGGTGTTTAGTCTTGCAATTACCTGGAATTGCACCCAATCCTGCAGATTGTTGTGGTAGCCCTAGGGTAGTGACAGCCCTAACGGTCGACGTATCCCACCTCGTTCGGATCGGTGTTTGTAGGACCGTAGTCAGAGCTTCCTAGCCCCCTTCTCATCTATTCTGTGGTTAGTGTTCTGATGTCCCGAAATAAATAATCTTTGAAGTAATTCTTGATTCTTAGATCAACTAGAGAACTCTCAGGAAACTTCCTCTCTTCCCACCAAAAATAATTATATAGTTATCCCTGGCGATCTTGAATCTTAATTAGTACACTCACGTTCCCTGTGGAAAATCGATACTCTGGAATACTCCCGGGTGAAAGCTACATCGGTATCCGTGCGCTTGCGGATTTTTCTATTTGTGTTTAAAATACCCAACAGGTTTTATGATATTTTCAAAAATAAATCTCTAAGCACTTTGAATAGAAAGGGTATGAATCATTAGCTATCGACCACAGTAGGAAGGGAGTTAATTTCTTGAACACACCATTCTAGTATTTAGCTTCTGGCTAAGCTATCCTAAGTATACTGAGAGTTAACTCCCTTCCTACTGTGGTCGATAGGTGAAAAGGGTGTGGCGAAACACTTCCCTTGGCAGCTACCATACAGGCCAACTATTATTTGCAACTTGCCTAACAACACACTGAAGAGAACTCTTATTGTCCAGCAGAGGCCTATCACGCTTCGCTCCTGGCGTTCTTCAGGTGCGACAAGAAGTCCACAAGGGCAGACTTAGTCTAGACACCACGTCTACACTAATTCTACTACTCTAGACCCACCTAAGGTTTCGAGCACTTCACACAAGGCAAAGCAATGTGCCAGTAGGCCGGTTGTATACTTAAAATAAACTAAGACAGAAAGTAAATACTGGAAGTACTCAGATGAAAGGCAACTAGAAGGAAGACTTACTAGAAGACATGCATCCGTTGAGGCACTCCTGGAAGAAAACTCCCGACAAGCCGGGACTCCTCCTCGGGGAACTCCTCACTCTCTTCCCTCCATTCTCACACTAAGCTAAGAGTAGCTCTTCCTAAGATACACCATGCTTAACTAGGCTCTCTAAGGGGGTATTTATAGGAGAGAGATGTAGTAGGGGCTACTCCAGCGCCACGTCAGCAATCCGCGTGACCCCCAGCATGCACCGTTGGATAAACCGACCTTGGAACCGCCGTATGATCAACGGTTGGGGATTTCCATCACACGTTCAACATGGGGACGTCGGTGGGAGTGAACCGACTCAAGATGGGGCCAACATGTCGGTCGGTCGACCTACCATTTGGATGACAGTGGGTCCCACTGACCTTCTAGAAGGTCCCTAGGTCGATGGGAGGCTGGGCCAGGTGGCATGACCTAATTGGTTGGTCGGCCGACCGACCTTTGGGGCCCCTGGTCCACCACTGGTCTCCTGGAGGTGTCCCCACTTGTCATGTGAAGTGTTGTCCAAAGTTGAGTCTGGTTGCACACTTGCTTGTTTCCATGTGGGCCCAAGGATCTGTGTGCTAAGTGTTTGAATCGTTGAGGGCAAGCACACTTGGATCCAAGGGTTGGGATTGACTCCTTGGGTTCATGCCATGGAGGGGAGCCCCTGGTGGGCCCAAACCTCGGTCGGCCGACCGAGGTTATGGGGCCCACAGGGCTCATTTCTTTCTTCCCTGCATTGAACAAGCTAAGAGTACAAGTGGAACTTTATTAATGATAAATATGTTCATGTGATGCTTATCTTCCTTCAATCAAGGATTGTTGACGGCTTTTGAGTATATAGAACTGGGTCTTATTTCCCGTCAACAAGGCACTCATGATGTTGGATTATGGCATCCAAATGGGTCTAATTTTGAATTAATTGGATATTTGGACTCGACTATGGTGGATGCAAGATTGATAGAATGAGCACAAGTAACACTTGTCAATTGCTAGGAAGGTCTCTTATTTCATGGTTAGCAAAGAAACAAAATAGTGTTGCATTACCAACCGCCGAGGCCGAATACATTAGTGCCGGTAGTTTTTGTGCACAATTACTTTGGATGAAAGCCACCTTGAATAACTTTGGAATCAAATTCAAGAATGTGTCTTTGCTACGTGACAATGAGAGTGCAATCAAGATGACACAAAATCCAGTTCAACATTCAAGAACCAAGCACATTGACATAAGACACCATTTCATAAGAGATCATCAACAAAAGGGTGATATTAGCATTGAAAGCATTGGCACCAAAGATCAACTAGCCGACATCTTCACAAAGCCACTTAATGAGAGGAGATTTTGCAAGTTGAGAAATGAATTGAACATACTTGACTTCTCCAACTTGAGACGAGAGCACCCCCACATTTATATATGACATGCCCCTCCTCCAACAAAGCAAGGTAAAGTTGGTTGTCATAGCATTCATACCTTGCTAAGGACATGATTAGAACATATAGACATGTTTGCATGATAAATAGGCTCATTCATAAAAATCAAATGGAATTTGATTTATGTATGGTACCACTATTACTTCTATGATTGATTGATCTAGTGGTAGCATATGACATGTTTGTGAGCTTGCAAGCCTAGTGTTGAATCTAGAACATAAGCTCATGATGTGTAATTCAACATGGTCAAGATAACCCTTATATTTCATGAGGTGTGAAAAAGCTTGTCCTTGGTTCAAACCGAATTACATGTTCTAGGCAAGTGATCTAGATATATAATATGATAGAGTAGTGTTTGCATGTAGTATATAGAACTTGAATGATGTTTTGAAACCTAGCATAGAGTAGTGTTTGCATGTAGTATCTAGACATATAATGTGATCTCATAAGGTATTTTGAGTTTTTGATGTATGTCTAGCTACATTGGTGCTAAGGATGGTATATATTGGCAACTCCGATTGGTATCACGCTTCAAGGTCCATTCTATATATCTTAGCATCATTTTGGTAGTAATAACTCTCCCAAAACTCCAATCCATGCATATGTGCAAAATTGAAACAAACTCATAGAGGCACATATGTAGGGGGAGCTAGTACTACCAAAACTGAAATTGAAATGCTTGTCCAATTCTATCTCTTGATCAAAATGCTTTGGACAAGCAATTCAAGTTCATTATGATTTCATTTCATATCTTTGTGATGGTTGTCATCAATTACCAAAAAGGGGGAGATTGAAAGCCCAAGTTTGGTTTTGGTAATTAATGACACTAAGTTGCTAATGTCATTGTGTTAAGTGATTTGAGTTAGGCATAGCAGCACATGTGAAGAAGAAGTAATGTGACATGAATGGTGGACACATGATTATAAAGAGAGGAAACATGAAGTGGAGATCATGGTGATAGACAAGGAGTAAAGTGATCAAGGCAAAGGTATAAACATAGGGTTTAGGATAGAGAAGTGATTGACTGGATTTAGGATAGATAGTCGTACTATAAAGAGAGGAAATCTTTTGGTTGCAATGGTTATCTAGTGCCACTAAGTGTGAGTCTCAATTGCATATACCTAGCGCTTAGTGACGTGGTGAGATGCATGAGAAAGCCATGGAAAATTATCTCTGAAAAGCTAACTTAAGTGTCAAATTTATTTTGGATATTTTGGTAAAGTTAGCTACTTGAAAAGGCTTGAAGAAGTGCTGGAAATTCATAGAAGGTGAATTGTTGTCCATTTGGAAAGTATTTATAAGCAGCTGAAATGAGTTGGAAGTAGTTGCAACCAGATAAAACTAGTGCACAATGTAACAACAAGCAAGTGAAGGCAATTGCAAGAAGCTGGAAGCAGTCACAACCAGTTGGAAAAACGAGTTAGTAGTCACGCCCAAATAGCAAGGGGTCGATCAGAATTATTCACTGCCCTACCTGGATATTTTAGTGTTTGTGCCTTGCAACAGAGAGTGTGCTAGAAATTTAGTTGCTCCGAGCTGGAATTTCCGGTGTTGATGCTCACCCACGCCAACGGACAGAAGTGCTTTCACTGGAACCATTTCCTACCCGAGCTGGAATTTTTGGTGAGTGATTGGGCTGCTGCAACGGTTGGATGGCTGGCTGGCTGAGGATAAAGACGGGTCTCTCCGCTCCCTTTCTTCCTCCTCCATCCATTCCCCATTATTGCCCTCTTGAAGAACCCTAGGAAAAGAAAAAGCTCTCTCCTTCTCCTGTCTCGCTCCAAAGGATTTGTGTTCCATTGAAGTGAGAGATTGAGCCCTAATGATTGATTTGAGAAGCTGTAAGTGGATTTCCTCCTCTCCTCTCTCTCTCCCATAGATTTGAGCTGAGATTTCTTAGAGAGATTGAGGACCCTTTGTGGGTGTGGTTGAGAGGTTGAAGATCCACCTTTTCTCCTTCCTCTCCCTCTGATGCTTGGTGGTATTTCGAGTGAGGGAGTGAGCCTAGTGTGTGCATTCGGGATTTGCATTTGGTGGCACTAGGAAATCTTTGTGATTGGAGATTTTTTGTTACTCTTGGGTGTTTCCCGACACCCTAGACGGCTTAGAGAAGTGGAGGTGTTGAGCTCGTGATTGGAGATTGTTTCGAGCCTCACCAAGTGTTTTATGAGGGGTTCTTGAGCCTTCCCCGCAGGAGATCGCAATTGGCTACTCTAGTGGATTTTTCGTGGCTTGGAGGATCCCCATCTTGTGAGTGGATGTGCATCACCCGCTGAGGGTTTGGCTTTGCATCGCCAATTAGCTCGTGATCCATTAAGTGGGTGTATCGCCATAACGAGGACTAGCTTGCTAGGAAGCAAGTGAACCTCGGTAAAAAATTGTGTGTCATCTTGTGCCGAGGATTCTCTATTATGACTGTGTTTGTGATTGATTGGATATATCTCTTCTCTACAACGTCGGTATAATAATCACTCTCTACTCCTTTACTTGCTTACCTTGTTTTTGTTTAGCTTGTGTAGCTTAGTTCTTGTTTAAAGTAGAGCTGTTGTGTAGCCTTTTCTTGTTGTTGTGGCTTGGTGTTTAGCCTTGTTTTAGTTTGTATAGGTGGCTTGCATGGCTTAGTTAAGCTAGTGCTAGAATTGCTTTGCTATTTGTTTTACGAACTCACTTGCTTAGCGAAGTTTACAGAAAATTTAAATAAGCTATTCACCCTCTCTAGCCATTTGGACCTTTCACGCATGCACGTGGAAGTCAAATTTTATAGTCCATACGAAAATGTCGAGGGGTGGTCGGCTGTGAGATTTGGTTTGATTCGAACAATCTGTCCTTCAGGGGTGGCGGTGATCATTAGATCTATATTCAGTTGTTTGAGTTGAATAACCAGGGTTGGTCGAGTAGATCTGTCACGATCAGTAGATGCCTGTTCGGTAGATTGATTTTGCATCAATTCTGCTAGAGTTTGAGCATCAATTCTGGTCGATGGCCCCGAGCAGATCAACGTCGTCGATTTGCTTCCCTCTGTATCAGGGAAGCGGGTGACGTGTTATCGATGTGGTCGGAGATGTAGCTAGAGTGGTCAGAGCCGTAGCCATCGTGGTCGGAGTCATAGCCGATGTCGGTGGAGGAGCGATCGATGCAGATTGGATCTGCGTTCCCTCTTGGTCGCGACAGCAAAGTTGTTGGGGCCGGTGGTCTAGGTGATTTGGCTGGTGGTGAACGTGAGGCTATCTGCAATGATCACGAAGTCTGGGATGATGACGATTTGGTTCGCTAGGAAGCTATACGCACACTCCCTACCTAGCGCGCCACTGTTGACGAAATATAGTCGGCAGTCTACCTAGAGGTATGCCTAAAGTAGTAGATTATCGACAGACATGTGCGCAAGCTACGAACTAGATGATGACGCAAGACACAGACAAGGATTTTTATCTAAGTTCGGCCGCCGTGAGGGCGTAATACTGTCCTTTGTCTGATTGTATTGATGATATAAGATATAATAAGATGAGTTGAGTTGAGGAGGGTCCCCTGCCTATCCTCATATAGTCCGGTAGGCAAGGTTATAAATCTGGAAACTAATCCTAGTCAGTTACAATTGCCATAGACAATCGAATATCAATCACTATTCCAACCGACAAGGATCTTGCTTGATCTCCACATCCACCTTCTTTGCGCGGAACTCCAAAAACAGACCGACCAAGTTACGAATCATCTTCTAATGGGTCAATCCTTTTGGCCCAAACCAAGCTGTAATGGTATAGGAGTTTATACCCCCACAATTCCCAATCGTTAATGTGACATATGGAGCTTAAATGGTAATGTACAAATTTATTTTTTATTCCTTTCCTTTATTTCTTCCTCTTATGCGGTAGATCGGGTTCCCCCGATTCGCATCGCTCTCGAGAGCGTTTCTTGTGCCCACGGCCACACAGGCACCGAGCTTGGGTGGGCAAACTCTGGGAAGGGAAGGCTGTGATAGCAAGCGGCCATAGCACAAGCTGCTCGTGTCGAGGCCTTCATCAACCTTGGCTGTGGCCCTCTCAACATTCCTTGCCATGGCCGTCAAGCACGCTCTCGCACCTCGCATGAGCTCCGTGTGCTCAGCCTCAAGTTGTTGCGTTTTAGTGTTGAGATGGGAGCTCGAGCTTAGGCTCCTCAACGTCGATTGCTTGGACGGAGACCAAAAATGTTGCATGGGAGGAGAAACGAGCGGTTGAACATAGGCCCTTTAGGGCACGTACAACGGGGCTTTAAGAGCGGTCTGTAAGACATAAATTTTTCAAAAAAGCCCTTTAGAAGCAGTAGACAGGCCGAGGCCGTCGTCTCGCGAGACGACGACGATGGCTCGTGCTCCGATGCGTAGTCGCCGGGTAAAGAACCGTTGTACAGGAGCGTCTTCTCAGATCTAACGCACACAGATCCTGCTGTGGTTACGCGCGGTCTGCTGCGGCGCCTTGCTCCTCCAGTTGTGGCCCGCTACGCGTGATGGCAGAACTGACATGAGACAGGGAAAAGAATGAACGGACAAGCGTGACGAGCATAGCTCTTTGTTTATTCGATCGATGTGAGATGATGTGACACAACACTAGTGAAAGTGGTGATGGCCACCCTGTATTGTGTTGATGATTTTTAAAAAAATACTACAATTAAGTTTGATCTTTGTTTATGTAATCAACAAAATAGTATACATAGATGATGTGCACCTCATTAAGACTTGATATGGCAGCGCTATAAAAAATATTACGATTATATATAATATGTGACTTATATTTATGTTTTTTTTAAAAAAATATAATATTTTAAATATTATAAGAATGTTCATCTTATGTATGCTTCATTCGTTTTCTATCAAATAGTAACAGAAATGGTATATAAAATGATATTCACGATGGATCATAGTTGCATATAAAGCATTAAACAGCTTATAGACAGCCAAACAAACAATCTTTGTATGATCTGTCTTTTTAACTGTCTATGTTCACATTCCAAGAACATATAGACAGGAGGGTGTCTGTGGGTTGTACATGCCCTTATATTAGTGGAGATGTAACTCCCCTTCTATTTAAGGCCTTGTTTAGTTTCCACTTAAAAACTTTCATCCATCACATCAAATGTTTAGACACATGCATGAAACACTGAATATAAACAAAAACAAAAACTAATTGCACAGTTTGGTGGTAAATCGTGAGACGAATCTTTTAAGTCTAATTAGACCATGATTAGCCATAACTACTACAGTAACCTACATGTGCTAATGATGGATTAGTTAGATTTAATAAATTCGTCTCACATTTTCTAAGCGAGTTATGTAATTTATTTTTTATTACTCTATGTTTAGTCTTCAAATATATGCCAACATATTTTATTTGGCATCCAAAAATTTTTAGTCTTAGAACTAAACAAGGCCTAAGAGGAGATGAGGTGTTTTTTTGTGGGTAGTCATTTTGAAGGTGTTTTTTTTGTCATGAAGCACTAAATATAAAGTAAAAAATAACTAATTACATAGTTTGTCTGTAATTTGCAACACGAATCTTTTGAGTCTAGTTAGTCTATGATTGGATAATAATTACTAAATACAAACGAAAATGCTACGACAACTAAAACCAAAAATTTTCTCAAACAATGCGTAAACAAGGCCTATCCACCCAAAAATCCAAAAATTTTCAAGATTCTCCGTCACATCAAATCTTTAAACGTATGCATAAAATATTAAATATAGACGAAAATAAAAACTAATTGCATAGTTTAGTCGAAATTGACAAGACAAATCTTTTGAGCCTAGTTAGTCTATAGTTGGACAATAATTACCACAAACAAACGAAAGTGCTACAGTGTTACAAAATTTTCCCCTCACAGATTAATGCCTTGTTTAGATGCGAAATTTTTTTGGATTTCTCTACTGTAGCACTTTCGTTTGTTTGTGGCAAATATTATCCAATTATAGAATAACTAGGATCAAAAGATTCATCTCGCGATTTACGGATAAATTGTGCAATTAGTTTTTATTTTCGTTTATATTTAATGTTTCATGCATGTGCCGAAAGATTTGATGTGACGGGGAATCTTGAAAACTTTTTGGTTTCGAGGTGAAGGCCTTGTTTAGTTTCTTTCCAAAATTTTTTCGCGACACTGTATCACTTCCGTTTATTTGTGGTAATTATTATCTAATCATGGACTAACTAGGCTCAAAAGATTCGTCTCGTAAATTTCGATCAAACGGTGCAATTAGTTTTTATTTTCGTTTATATTTAATACTCTATGCATGCGTGTAAAGATTTGATGTGATGGAGAATTTTGAAAAGTTTTTGGATTTCGGGTGGAAGTAAACAAGGCTCAAACAAGGCCTAAACACGGCCTAAGGCCTTGTTCAGTTCGCAAAAACTTCTGAAAACGGCACTGTAGCACTTTCGTTTTTATTTGACAAACATTGTCTAATCATAGAGTAACTAGGCTCAAAAGATTCATCTCGCGGTTTACAGATGAACTGTGCAAATAGTTTTTGTTTTTATGTATGTACCGCAAGATTTGATGTGACGAGAAATTTTGAAAATTTTTAGAACTGGTCTAAACAAGCGTAAGTGATGCTCTGAGCCTCTGACAAAGGCATTGAATCCGCATCCATACCCTGCTTTCCCCATTCAGGGGCCGGCGACCAAATCCGCGACCCCGTTGAACCCGGCGCCGGCAGCCGCCCGCTCCCGCTTGTTTCCCCAGTTCCGTCCTCCTTCCGCTGCAAGCTCCCGCCTCCAAGTAACCCCAAAATCCCCACATCTCCCCCCCCCCTCCCCCCCCTCCGCGATAGGCCATGCCGGCCGCTACGCTCTAGCCGGCCGCAGCCCCTCCCTCCCCCGCTCCTCGCCGCCATGTCCGTCGTCGCCGTGTCCGCGGACGGGCTCCTCGCGTTGGCCGACGAGGCTGAGCGCCGGTACGACTTCGCCGCTGCGGCCGCTTGCCTCGAGTCCGCGCTGCGTCCACCCCACGCCGCCGCTCTCCTCCCACTCACCGAAGCCCGCGCACGGCTCCGCCTCGCCTCGCTCCTCCTCGCGCCCCGCGGCTCCTCCCGTGCCCCGCGCGCCGGCGCCCCCGCCGCCGCCAAGGCACACCTCGAGCGCGCGCTCCTCATCCTCTCCCCGCTCCCCTCCGCGCCGCCGCGGCTCAAGCTGTTGGCCCACTCCCACCTCGCGGGCGCCTACGCTGTCCTGGGGGCGATGGCATCGCAGAAGCACGTGCTCCGCCGCGGCCTAGGCCTCCTGGATTCCGCATCCGCCTCGGGGCTCCTTCAGCGCGAGCCGGCGCTGCTATGGACCTGCAACTTCCAGGCGCAGCTCGCGTCCGCGCTCACCATTGACGGGGACGCCGCGTCAGCGCTCTCCACCCTGTCCGTGGGTGCATCCGCCGCCGCCGAGCTCGGGAGCCCCCAGCTCGAGCTCTTCTTCGCCGCCTCCGAGCTCCACGTCCACCTCCTCTGCTGGGAGGACAGCGCTGCTGTTGAGAACGCCGTCATTCGCACCTCACTGCTCTGGGACGCACTCGCAGCCGAGCAGGTAGCTGCAGATTAGGGTTCCTTTTAATAATGCATATAACAGCAAAGATGTGGCCTGATGCCTGCTCATTTGGGTGCAGATGGAGCACTGGGTTGGACTCTTCTTCTACACGCAGCTGCTGCAGACTTTCTACCTGCTCAGGATCTGTGACTACAAGGCTGCCTCACAGCGCGTAGAGAGGTTGGATACAGCTGTGAAGAGCGAGATGCAGAGAGGACGGCAAATTAAGGAGCTTGTTAATGATCTCAGCACAGTGGAGAGGACGCTAGGACAATCCGGGTTGAAGGAGCGGGAGAGGTCGGCATTGTCGCACAAGCAAAGGCAGCTCAAGGCTCAGCTGCGAGCATTGTGTGGCTATGACTCATTGAATGATGTCTTGGATTATGGGGATAAGCTGCTTTTGGCACCACCGCTGATGCATGGGGAGTGGCTCCCACGGACGGCGGTGTTTGTGCTCGTAGATCTCATGGTCGTTATGGTAGGTCGCCCGAAAGGGATATTTAAGGAGTGTGGGAAGAGAATAAATTCTGGACTCCGGCTCATCCATGGTATGCATTGCTGAATTCTTTCCCATTCAAACTATTTTTTCGAACACCAACAAATTTTTAGCTAAGAATGCCTGCTACACAATTCTAGATGTGCCAAAGTTGACAGGCGGTCACTAGATAGTTCACATCTATATTGAAGCATGTGCACATCAAAATGAACTGATGTTTCCTATTTGGAGGTGCCAACTAATCCATCCATTCATTTAGAAGACAATTAAATTGGCATTTTCTTCTAAGATTTATTTTTTAAGCTACATATCTTGATTAAGTATTTACAATTAGCTAGTAATGCTGTAAAATACTTTTCATTACTTGTTGACGTCCGAGTACTGTGCAACTGTACACATTGCGTATCGTTGTGTTGCCCTTGTGAGCAGTTAAAAACTTCCCGCATTTGTACCTATTCACATGCATGTTTCCTTGGTTGATGGATTCCTCACTTGTTTATAGTCGTTTTCCACTACATCTTCCAGAAAAGTACCTTAGCATTGCAAATTGTTTCATGCCACTATGATCCAGGGAAATAGTAAACCAATTTTCAACAATTACTTCATAATTATACTCCAATGAACAAATTCCTCAATATAATTCATTTTTCATCACTTTCTAATGCATGTTGGTAGAGAAGTTGTAGAAGCTGGAATTTGAGATTCTGAGCTCAACATTGTGTTCACCAACACATATAGGGTCTTCCCTTATTGGTTGTAACCATATTTGGGCCTTGTTTAGTTCCCAAAAAATTTTTAGATTCCCCGTCACATCGAATCTTTAGACGTATGCATGGAGTATTAAATATAGGCGAAAATAAAAACTAATTGCACAGTTTGCTCGAAATTGACGAGACGAATCTTTTGAGCCTAGTTAGTCCATGATTGGACAATATTTGTCAAATACAAACGAAAGTGCTACAATGTCGATTTCCCAAAAAATTTTGGAACTAAACAAGGCCTTGGTTTGGCGCGCAGGCATCCTTAGAAGGTCCCTGCAGTTATATAAATTTGACCGGTGAGCTTGTGTTGCATGACACTCGACATGCATTAGCCAATGCTATGTGAAATTCAACTAGATGTCTTGTTTTGTTGCCTTGGCCTCAAAGGAGAGTGTATTTACAAAGACTAGTGACCATGTTTGTTATGGTTTGTTTGAGAGTTGAGGCACATGATGTAAAGAGGTACGGAGTACGATAAATAAATATTTTAGTTAGAAAAATTACTGTTCTACTTTCCTGAATTCTTATTTTTTGCACTCATCCTCTGTGGGTTAGTTGTTGCAGTGTGACCTTTTTACAGTTATGTCATAGTATTGTTACTATTTTCTCGTATGACGTTCCATCTATGAATTCCTTTTCAGCCCTTAGTTGTCACTTTTAGCATGGTAAGATTCTGTGTAACTGTAACTTACAATGCTAAAATATGTCAAGACCAATTGTGACCAGACTGGTCATCGGAATGAAAAAAAGGACCGACTGTCTTGCAATATTGATTGTATCTTGGATCTTCGAGAAGTGAGGATCCTGACAGATCTTTTCCTATGCATATAAAGGTGGAAATCCATAGAAATTTGTCTCTTTTCTGTACTTATTGTGGTTTCGTCTTGTTTTCCACAGATGAACTTGTGAAGCTTGGCATTGTGGATGGTGTGATGGGTAATTATTTCTTATAAGTCCTGTTACACTTTTTTAGCATCACAACTGTATGCAATGGCTAATGCATTGCCTTGATGGGTTTCTAATATCCTCGTTATTATTTATGGATCCCATCCATTATTTTGTTTTGTGATGTAATGTGAGCACATGGTTCGTTAGAGCTATTTTTTCAATTCGTTTGTTTGTATAGTCTTTTATATGCTATGTGGACTGAACTGGACTACTAAGTACTACTTCCTCTGTTTTATAGAATATAGGACCACGTTGCACTTTTTCACACAAATTAAGTTCTTGATAAGAAAACAAGAAATGCCTACCCTTACTGTTTGGATCGTTGGTAGTAGTGGTACCATTAGTAAGGATGAAATAAGATAAAAACCTTATTAACTTACATCAACCTTGATTTTCATACCTGCTTAATAAATATTGAAAAACAAGCCAAGATGGGAAGGAGCCATGTAAAATTGAAGGAGTATGAATGAGCAAATATGCATAGAAATATATCAGTCATAATGAAGCATACTATCTTATGGTTGCCCTTTTTGCGGCCTGCCTTTATTCCACTTGCTAACTGCTGAACACTATGGTCAGAAAATCAGGAATTGTTACCCAGTTTTCAGCATTTTATATCTACCCATAGTTACATAGCCATTGTTTTTTTTCTTTGAATGACATAGGAGAGCTGGGTATCATTTCATTAAGAGAATAAAAAAATGTAGGGCTATGTCTTCGATTTTTTCCCTTGTGAAACCTTAATACTTCTTGGTTTAGTTAAAAACTAACAGAAGTTGCGGATCCCACCCGTTGTTTTATTTCTTTTGATTTTGTACCTTACAGAAAGAATGAATTTAACCAATTTAGCCCTAACTTGTCCACTTTTTCTGTTCATCTTATATGACTTTAGTGGAGTCAGATTTATTTTCATTATTTCAACTGCCATTGCTATGCAGAGGCAAATTTGGAACACTCAACAATATGGACAGCAGGGTTGTACTTGATCCTTTTAGTTCAGTTTCTGGAAAACAAAGTTGCTGTGGAACTTACAAGGTCAGAATTTGTTGAAGCCCAAGAGGTAAAGACACATGTATATCCATAGTTAAATGTATAAATGTATGCTTGGTAAATGATCATGTATTTCTGTCAATTAGTTTATTGCACATTATTGAAAAGTTGTTTTGTGATGGGCATTGATCGGATTGGGGTGACGGCGGGGTGGAGTAGGCGCAGATGACGGAGAGGTGGTGGCTAGGGCAGCAGGGCTGCCAAGCGGCCATAGGCAGGGAGGGAGGAGGCGCAGGGGGCAGGGGAGCACGAGAGCGAGAGAAGGATTCCTCAATTTTTTGCTTAATCATAACGAGTACATTATGCAGCAGGTTTGACAGCAGTAGTGAACTGGTGATGTTGCCGGGAGAAGTTCCAGAGGATGCTGTCGAGGTCAGCCATCCATGGCATGCCAAGGATGATGTCGATGTTGCCGCTGAGGTCCACTAGGAAGGGGTCGATTTGGAATGTCTCGATATTGATGTGTAGGGGCATGTTGAAGCAGGCTCCTCGGCAGGCAGTCTCATTGTTTCTGCCAATGTGTATCGTGATGTCGATGTGGCGCTCCATGAGACCAACTAGGTGAGAGTGAAGTTGATGATGATGTTATGCACGTCGCTGATGTCAATGAGGATGTGCACATCATGTTCGAGGATGATCCTGCCAAAAACATGGTGTACCATCCGCGCATGCTAGAGTTTTGGGTGATGTCAAAGAGGTGCTTGCACTTGTGGCCGTGGGTCAATTGCTCATCACAGTTCAAGCAGAGTCCCATGCAACAACATTCTGCCATCTCCTAGACGGCGAGGCGCTTGGAAGCGCGAGTCCTGGTCGTCGATGGTGGTGTTATCGCTGGTGCTGGTGCAACAACTGTAGTCAAAGCAGAAGATGGCGCCTTCAGTAGTGAAGGATGAGGTGAGGCACGAACAGGGTTATAGTTGTTTTGGTGAGGACGGGGACGACTAAGGCACATCACTTGCATGCTCTGGCCATCAACATGGCCATTACCATACCCCGTGTTTGGAGCTCAACGTCTGTCTCAAGCAGCTCTAGCAAACTTACCATGTAGCTGTTGACCTACTTCTACTCGTCGATGGGGCCTGCCCGTGCCACATGCG
This sequence comes from Sorghum bicolor, assembly GCF_000003195.3. Taxonomy (NCBI): domain Eukaryota; kingdom Viridiplantae; phylum Streptophyta; class Magnoliopsida; order Poales; family Poaceae; genus Sorghum; species Sorghum bicolor. The sequence goes on from NC_012875.2 coordinate 11,450,019, forward strand.
CCAAGAATCTCTCGGTGTAGTTGTCGACAGTCCTTGTCTTGCTTAAGGATGCTAAAACGACAACATAGGGTATACCCACGATGGTAGATTGTACGGAGTGATGCGCGTGAACAGGAACTAGATGGCAACAGAGACAAGGTTTAGACAGGTTCAGGCGTCAACTCAACGTAACACGCTAATCCTGTGTTCTGTTGGTTTGTATTATATGTATGTGGGATAATGAGACGATGAGATCTGTTTCGAGGGGTCCCCTATGCTGCGGCCCATGTCTTGATTTTGTGGCTAGACTGTCCCCGATGGTGTGGCCCATCTCTCGCGCCATAAGTACCAAGGATTATACCCCCCACAATTGGTTAGGTTGAAGAGTGGCTGCTACAATTGTTGTAGTGGTAGCGCCTGCTGCTGTTTTGGTTGCGCCGCTGTGGTGACGGTGCTGGTGTGGCAACGATGGGTATAGGAACTGGCAGGGTGAGCACCATTTGCGATGCTTGCCCGCTGGGCATGGTGAAGGTGATGGTGCGGTCACCCTGCTGGGACCATATCTCCAGTGATGCGAAGTTCTAGAGGATGCTATCGAGATTGGTCATCCATGGCATGCCAACGACGATGTTGACGCTGAGATCCACTAGGAAGGCGTCAATCTGGAATGTCTTAGTATCGATGTGTAGGGGCATGTTGAAGTAGGCTCCTTAGTAGGTAGTCTCATTGCCGCTGCCAATGAGTATCGTGATGTTGATGCGGCACTCCATGAGACCAACCAGACAATCGAAGTTGATGTCAATGATGTTATGCATGGCCGGTGTCGATGAGGATGCACACATCTTGTCCTAGGACGATGCCTGCCAAGAACATGGTCCGCCATCCGCGCACACTAGAGTTTTGGGTGATGTCAAAGAGGTGCTTGCACTAGAGGCCATGGGTGACTACTCGTCACGGTTCAAGTTGTTGTAATTATGACACACACACACACGAGGGGTTTTGGTACTGTCGGAGGGCAGGTTTGGCTCTAGGCCTTGTATTCATTATATAACATAAAGCAAACTTGGGATACAAGAAGCTCTCTAGAGCATATTCGGGAATATTACTTAAGCCAACTTGGCTGCCAAGAAACTACATGACAGTAAAAACGGTTAACTAGATAAATGGTAACGTAGCACTAGACTTAGCAACATTTCTCCCCCTAAGACTTGTTGCTGCTTGACTTGGTGATCTTCTTCAGTCCTATCCTTCCCCTCTCTCTTCAAGCTTAGCCTTACCGAGAGACTTGGTCAGGATATCAGGCAACTGATCAGCTGTGGGGATGAAGTCAGCCTTGATGCTTCCCTCCTCAAGACAGTCTCTGATGAAATGGTACTTGGTCTCTCTTGTCATGGAACACAGGGTTCTTGGCAAGAGCAATAGCAGACTTATTAACTTTCAACTCCACCACCTCAACTCTTTTGCCAAGAAGTTCTACAAGCAGCCTAGATAGCCACAGAGCTTGAGTTGCAGCTGTAGTCATGGCCACATCCTCTGCTTCACAGCTTGATAGGGCCACCACCTTTGCTTGATGGACTACCAACTTCTAGTTGTGCTCTTGCTTGAGTCAATGTCATTGGCAAGGTCTGAATCATAGTATCCCATGAAGCGAGCTGCGGTGGGTGCCTTGGTGAAGTGAAGGCTGAAGTCGAGGGTGCCAGCGACATAACGAAGTATGCGCTTGTCTGCTTGCTGATGCTCTACAATGGGCCGCTCCAGGAACCTGCTCACAAAGTCGACAGTGAAGGCCTGGTCTGGATGGGTGTGTACAAGGTAGCGCAGACTGCCGATGAGCCGCCGGTAATGTGTCGAATTGACCTCCACTGTGCTGTGCTTGCTCAGGCGTAGACGCTCTTCCATCGGAGTAGAGGCTGGGTTGTAGTCAGCCATCCCGCTGAGCTCCAAGATGCGCTTGGCGTAGTGGCTCTGGCGGAGAGTAATGGCAACGGCATCCTGATGGACCTCGACCCCGAGATAGAAGCTTAGGAGGCCAAGGTCAGTCGTGTTGAAGGTGGACTTCATCTGCACCTTGAACGCTTCCACGTCTGGCTCCCTTGCTTCGGTGATGATGTCATCGACGTAGACATTGGCGAGCAGAATACTCGCGGCTGCTCTGCTCAAAGCCCGTTTGCTTCAGGGTTGCATCCAGCTTGGCATTCCACGCCCTTGGCGCCTTTCGCATGCCATAGAGTGCCTTGTAGAGGCGATAGACCTTGATTTCTTCTCCGGCGATGACAAAGTCAGGCGGTTGCTCGACAGACTTCTTCCTTGAGCTTGACATTGAGGAAGGTGAATTTCACGTCCATGTGGTGGACGCGCCAACCCTATTGTGCTGCCAGCGCGAGTAGGACATCGACGGATTCCATCCTGGCCCCCGGTGCGAATGCATCTTCATAATCAATTCCTCATTGCTGAACAAAGCTACGTGCCACGAGCCTAGCCTTGTGCTTGGTCACGGCGTTGCGCTCGCCCTTCTTCAGCTTGTACACCCATTTGAGGGTAATAGGGTGGTGGCCGGCGGGGAGATGCACCAGCTCCTAGGTGCGGAGCTGCTCAACGGCACACATCTCCTACTCCATTGCGGCCTGGCAAGCAGGATTTCCCCAAGCCTCGGCGGAGGAAGCAGGTTCACCAGCGTGCGTGAGGTGCAGCTCGGCGAAGAATCGTGGCACCGACGGTTGAGTTGGCTGCTCACCTAGGATGTTGGTGTCCGTCCTATAGCGGAGCGGTTCATCGTCGTAGTATGCGTCCAAGCGATCTTCATCGTTGTCCAGTGGAGTGGCGTACTCGACTTGGGCGCCAGGCGAGGCTGGTGGCGGAGTTGGTCAGGCAATCACCGTGTAGGGGAAGCCGGTGGTGGTGGAAATGCAACAGCTGTCGCAGCTGCTCCGGTCTCTCCGGAGTCGATGATGATGAGTGGGGTAGCGGCGGTGAAGAGGCCAGTGCTAGTGAAGGCCACCTCGACACCGTCTGGGATGTGCCCTGCGTTTCTCTAGTTCCTCGTGGCCAGGCGAATTCGATGGTGAAGTCACTGCCGATTGCTTTTGATGGTTCGGGCTTCAGTGAGGCCCAATCCCATCCGCGACCTTTATTGAAGATGACATCACGACTTGACACGCTATGTCGTCGGATCAAGCATGTGGCAAGCCTTCACCCCTTCTGTGTAGCCGATGAACATGCCGGCCTTGACGCGGTCATCGAGCTTGCCAAACTGGGGCAACTCCATAGTGTAGGCGACAGCCGAAGACCTTGAAGTGGGCGGCCGTTGGCGTGCACCCGTGTTAGGCTTCATAGGGCCTTGCCCTGCAGTGTGTGTGTTGGTGAGCGGTCGAGGAGGTGTACCGCTGTCATCACGGCCTGCCCCAAAACCTCATCGGCATCCCCCTCTGCTTCAGCAGTGACCTCGCCATGGCCACTTTGGTCTGGTTTCTGCGCTCCACGACGCTACTCTGCTGAGGAGAATTTGGGGCAGAGAAGTGGCGCTTGATACCTTGATCACCGCAGTAAGAGGTGAATTTGGTGACAGTGAATTCGCCACCATTGTCGGTGCGTAGGGCCTTGAGCTTGCGGTTGCTCTCCATCTCAGCTGTGGCCTGCACCTTCTTGATCGCGTCCACGACAGCGTCCTTTGATGGCAGAGGGACCCCATGAATCGCGTCGCATCATTGCTGGAGCCCTGTAGTATCTCACCTTCACATGGCTTGTTATTGCATATGCAGTTCAACAGGTATGCCTCCATACGCATGATCTGCGTGAGCCTCATCTAGCAGCATTGAAGTGCATCCTGCGCTACATTCGTGGCACCTTGGACTTGGGTCTTCATCACCATGTTTCTAGTCAGTCCGAGCTTGTGGTCTACTCAGATGCCGATTGGGTCAATTGTCGTGACACTCGTAAGTCTACATCGGGCTATGTTGTTTTCCTTTGGGACAACTTGGTCTCCTAGTCCTCCAAGCGGCATAACATTGTCTCCCGCTCCAGTGTTGAAGCTAAGTATCGTGCTGTAGCCAATGCCGTAGCTGAGGCTTCCTGGTTGTGCCAGCTCCTGGCTGAGTTGCACACACCTCTCTGCCAGGCGACCCTGGTCTATTGTGACAATATCAACACCGTATACATGTCTTCCAACCCCGTTCAGCATCAGCGTACCAAGCACATTGAGATTGATCTTCACTTCGTTTGAGAACGAGTGGCCCTTGGAGCTGTCTGTGTCCTTCACGTCCCGACGTCTCAGTTCGCCGACATTTTCACCAAAGGGTTGCCCACTTCTGTCTTCACGAAGTTTCGATCTAGTCTCAACGTCCGACTCGTCGACGCTGCGGCTACGGTGGCGTGTTAGAATTGGTACGTGCTGTGTATATGGTAGGCCTAAGCCTGGTATAGCCGCCCGGCCCTGTATTTGGTTAGAGAGATCTGTTGGTTCTGTTTCTATAAACCACGAGATCTCTCCCCTATATTGTTGGCACAGAAACCCTGCACCGAGGTGAGCAGCACCTGCTCTCCTCCCCTCTCCCTCTCCCCTGCTCCAAGGTAGAAGAAGAGCCTTGAGCTACTTCAGCCACACACGCACAGCACACACTCAGTTTCAGACTTGAACTGAAATTGAAACACTGAATATGTGGCAATGAACTGCCCTTTTCCATTGCAATAGGTAGAGTATATATACACAAAACATGTACCTGCTGGTACAGTACTTGGATGGTGACTACACAACTCCATACAACTTCTCTACATGGCTTATATCAGCCAAATACCTACTCTTGTACCTGCCTATACCAGCCCACTACTCTAGCTAGTGTACTTCTACCAACTATGGAAGACTAAATGGCCTATTGCCATACTTCTACAGTGTCAGCTTGAAGCTGACCACTTGATCCTGCCAACGCAGGACAAAAGCAAAAGAGGAACAACATATTATATCTTACAATCTTCCCCTAATCCTGCTGTTTACTCTTGACCTCCTCCATGCCAATCTTGCTCCTTAGTTCCAAGAACCGAAGTCGCCCAACTGACTTAGTGAAGATATCAGCGAGTTGTCAACCGGTCTTGACGAACTCTATGACGATCTGCCTCTCCTCGACGCAATCACGGAGGAAGTGGAACTTTGCTTCGGTCGTGGAGGACAGGGTTCTTTGCCAGCGCAATTGCTGGCTGATTGTCCACCTTGAGCGCAGGCGGTCGGGGCTCAATGCCTGTGAGCTCCCCCCGCAGCCGGCGCATCCACACCAACTGGCATGCTGCGGTGGCGACAGCAACATACTCCGCCTCGCAAGTCGATAGTGCCACCGTCTTCTGCTTCAGCGACTGCCAGGCGACAGGTGTTGCGCCGAGGAGGATCAACACGCCTGAGGTGCTGCGCCGTCCGTCGGCATTGCCTGCCATGTCCGCGTCACTGAAAGCCGCGAGCTCTAGCTCGCCTCCACCAGACCCACCGCTTTTAGGGAAGATGAGAGCCTGGTCCACCGACCCCTGGATGTAGCACAGCACCCGCTTGACCGCCATCCAGTGATCTTCCCGCGGATCTTTCGTGAACCGGCTCACATACCCGACCGCGAACGCGATGTCCGGTCGAGTATGGGTGAGCCAGCGTAGCCCGCCGACGATGCTCCGGTAGCACGTCGTGTCCACCTTTTCCGCCGTGCTCTGCTTCGACAGCTTGATCCGCTCTTCGATTGGGGTCGCCGCAGGCTTGCAATTTGCCATGCCAGCCCGCTCCAGTAGCTTCCGCGCGTAGGCGCGCTGCCCTAGCGTGACTGCCCTGCTTCCCTGCCTCACCTCGATGCCAAGGTAGTAGCTTAGCGCACCGAGGTCGGTCATCTGAAACCGTGCAGCCATCTCGGCTTTGAAGGATGCGAAGTCCTCCCGCGCACCGGTGATGATCAAGTTGTCCACGTACACCCCGACGACGAGTTCTTCCTTCCCTCGTCGGCGGGTGTACAAGGCGTGCTCTGTTGCGCACCATGTGAACCCGAGCTCTGCCATGGTGGCGTCGAGCTTGGAGTTCCACGCCCGCGGCGCCTGCCGCAAGCCGTAGAGCGCCTTCCTAAGGCGGAGCACCTTGTGCTCGGCCCCCTTTACAATGAAGCCTGGGGCCTGCTTGACGAAGACCTCCGTCAAGTCGCCGTTGAGGAAGGCGGATTTGACGTCGAGGTGGTGAACTGCCTAGTCCTTGGCCGCCGCCATAGCCAGCACGAGTCGCACGGACTCCATGCGTGCCACCGACGCGAACACCTCAAAATCGATCCCCTCTCGCCGCACAAACCCCCGAGCGACGAGCCGCGCCTTGTGCTTCACCACCGCGCCGTGCTCGTCCTTCTTCACCTTGTAGACCCATTTGAGTCCAATCGGCCGGCATCCAGCCGGTGGATCGACCAAATCCCAGGTCCGATTTGCTTCAATCTGCCGCATTTCCTCGAGCATAGCACGCCGCCACTCCGGCTCGCGTTCCGCAGCTGCGAAGGTGGCTGGCTCCTCTGTGCTCATCATCATGAGCTCCTCGTCCAGCAGCCGCGCTGCCAAACCTGGAGTTGCTGCATCACCAAGAACGTTGTTCACGCGGCGGAATTGTACCTCCTCGCCGTCGTGGAAGGCATCCACGAACTCAGTGACGTCTGGTGGTGGAGTAGCATACTTGATTTGAGCCGTCGTCGGAGTCCTCTGCTCCTGTCCTAGAGCAGAGTGAGACGGAGTGCCGCCCGTCGTGGTGGGACTGCGCGGCTCAGCTTCCCTGCTGCTGGCGCCCCATCCGTTGCTTCCCCTGCTCCAGGGGCAGCCGCTTCCATCATGATTCCTGCTGGCGCGTGGACCTGACTGGTGATGACCAGTTGCTCAACGACGAAGGACCCGCTGATCCCGTGCGCGCCCTCTCCTTCCGCCGTCTCTCCTTCATCCCATATCCATGCTGCCGCTTCGTCGAACACGTCGTCGCGGGACACTGTCACCCTCCCGGTGACTGGATCGTAGAGCCTGTAGGCTTTTGATCCTTCCTCGTAGTCGAGGAACACCATCTTAGTGCTCCTGTCTTCAAGCTTGGTGAGGCCAGGCTTGGTGTTCTTCACGTGCCCGATGCACCCGAACGTGCGCATGAATGCCACGCTCGGCTTGCGGCCATGCCAAGCCTCGAATGGTGTTCTCCCGTTCAGTGCCTTTGTCGGAGCTCTGTTGAGGATGAACACTACCGTATTCACTGCCTCACCCTAGAACGCCGCTGGCAACCCCTTGGCCTTCAGCATGCATCTTGCCATCCCGACGATGGACTGATTCCAGCGTTCCACCACGCCATTCTGCTGCGGTGAGTAGGGCGCCGTGAGATGGCGTTCCACCCCCTCCTCCGCGCAGTAGGTGGCGAACTCCACCGCCGTGAACTCTCCACCACGGTCCGTCCGCAACACCTTCAGTCTCTTCCCAGACTCCGCTTCCACCTTCGCCTTGAAGTGCTTGATGGCGTCTGCTGCCTCGCCCTTGCTTGCCAGAAGCCGCAGCCACATAGCAACTGCAGTCGTCCACCAGCAGGAGGAAATACCTCCGTCCGCCGTGCGTGGCCGGAGTGATAGGCCCGCATAGGTCGCCGTGAACTAGCTCCAGTTTTTCCCTGGCGCGGTACCTTGCCTCCTTGGGGAACGGCAGTCTTCTCTGCTTCCCCACCAGGCAGCTGTCGCTGAGTTCACTGGCGTGTTGGATCTTGGGCATCCCCTTCACCATTGTCGCCAGCCTGCTTAGCGCGTCGAAGTTCAAATGCCCGAAGCGGCCATGCCACAACCATGGCTCCTCCGTGCACTGTGCAGCCAGGCACACCGGCTGTTTGACCTTCAGGTCCAGCAGGAACAGCCGGTTCTTCGACTTTGTGACCTTAGCCAGCAACCGCCGCTCTTGGTCACAAATCCGCAGCACACCGCCCTTGATCACCACCTCAGCACCGCGCTCGTCCAACTGCTCGAGGCTGATGATGCTTGTCTTCAGCTGTGGGATCCAGTAGACATTCGTTAGTGCCCGGTGTTCGCCGTTCCGGCACCGAAACAAGACAGTGCCACGGCCGCGGATCGCCACCTAGGAGCCATCGCCAAACTTGACGCTCCCAGTGGTTTCTTCGTCTAGCTCGGAGAAGACATCGCGATTTCCCGTCATACGGTTGCTCGCGCCGGAATCCAGGTACCACCTCTGCTCCAGCTCGTCGCCGATCGCCCCCAGTTGGACCTGTGCCCGTGGCTCGTCAAGATCGACGGCACGTGCAGCAGTCCACTGCTTCGCGTCCGCCTCCCCTGTTTCACCTTGGAGCGCGCAGTACTCCCCCAACATGAGAGCGTGCTCGTCGTCGTCGCTGTCCGCAGCCACTAATTGCGCCTTCTCCTCCTTGCGCTCCGGGCACTCCTTGCGCTCCGGGCGAGTCGGAGATGGTTTGGTCTCGTCCGAGGCCTGAGGGTTAGTTATCGGGCGAGGCGGAATTGGTAGGCCTGTCTCGGCTTTACCGAGGCTTAGCGATCGGGTCTTGGGTGAAGCGAGGGATGTCTATTTAGCCTTTCCGGTTTATTATTTTTAAAAGGGGAGAATGAGGTTCTTAGCTCTTTGCGTTGGGTACCCCGGCATATGATACCCGACATTAAGGGACTTGACTTCCAAGCAATCTGTAGGTAGAAATGCTGAAAAAAAGCAATCTATAGGTAGAGAGACCATATAGATTTGGACTCTTCTTTCGGGGATCGGCCTGTGTCAGGTTTCCTAGATTTATGGTATATATGCAGATTATGAATTTTGATGTAATCATATTGCTCATTGTGATATCTTACAGTTGATCTCATGATCTTCTTGTTAGCTAACTCATTGTCCTTTCTATTGGTCACCTTTCTGTAGGCTTTAGCTCAGATGAAAAACTGGTTTACTCGCTTCCCAACAATTCTTCAAGGTTGTGAAAGCACCATTGAAAATTTAAGGGGACAGTATGCACATTCTGTTGCCTGCTTTGATGAAGCAGCTTTCCACTTCCTTGAAGCAAAAAAGGTAATTTTGGCTGATCTTTTATATACTGTTTCCAGATTGCCAAAGGAATAACATGTATATCTTTCTATATTAGGCGAAGCTTGTTAATGTTTGTTTGCCTGTAATGATCAGCTGACAGAGAGTAAATCAATGCAATCGATGTGCGAAGCCTATGCCGCTGTGTCGTACATTTGTAAAGGTGATGCAGAATCGTCTTCACAGGTACAGGAGAGCTTGATAGCTTATCATGCTATGTAGTTTGAACCTATCTACTCCTGGTGGTAACTGACATGACTGAATATTACCTGCCTGTTTTATTCTTTAGGCACTAGAATTGGTTGGTCCTGCTTATAGAACAATGGACTCATTTGTTGGTGTGCGAGAGAAGACCTGTATCATTTTTGTTTATGGACTATTACTTATGAGACAGCATAATCCACAAGAAGCACGGTAAGTGTGATGATTTAATAAACTCCATTCTTCATAGAGTTATTATTAGTGCTCCAAGCTGCATTTGTGACATGACTATATAAATGTCATTTGGGGCTGCCGTGAGTTACATGGTGACCGGCTGCGTGGTAACCAGAAGGCGCGTGGTGACCGCGCCCACATGGTGCCAGCAGTAATCAAGAAGCAGATGGCGCCAGCAGCAATCAAGGAGCATGCAGATCAGCCTGCAAGGAAGGCAAGAATTAGGGGATTTATGGGGAGTTATGGAGTCCTTTTATTTAGCAGGCCAAGTGCCTATATATATCCATACACCAGCTCTCATGGGGATTAAGAAATATCAAGACAATTCTAATCCCAGTCTCCTTCAACATAGGGCGCCGATGGGGAAAACCTCGCCCTGAATCCAATTCCCCCTAAAATGCTCTAGTCTCCCTCCACGCCGACTTTGCTCGGCCTTCCTCCTGGCAATGGTTAACCCCTCTATCCCCCAAATGAACTAAGGTTCACGACAATAAATGTTTGCTGTGTGATAGATTAGGGCATAGGTTTCTTCAAGCATATATTATATTTTAGTTAATATTCTGCACTATTCGTTTCCTACTGTTGTCTTGTCACACTCCCTCCGTTTCAAATTATAGTGTACTTTGGCTTTGTTCTCAGTTAAACTTATCTAACTTTTGATCAAGTTTCTAGAAAAAATATATTAGCATCTACAACTTCAAATAAATGCACTTTCAAATTATATTCCATGTAAACTTTGATGAAACAAATTTGATATTGTAGATGTTTTTGTGTTTTCTACAAACTTGGTCAAAGTTAAAGAAGTTTGACTTAGAACAAACCCAAAGTGAACAATAATTTGGAATGAAGGGAGTAGCAATTTTATTCATCTTCTGAGCACACAATTAGCATGTTCATGCATTTGTATTTCATAAATATTTAATGCTTATGTAATACCAGGAACCGCCTTGCAAGTGGTCTGAGAATAGCGCACCAACAGTTGGGTAACATCCAGTTAGTTTCTCAGTATTTGACAATACTGGGAACATTGGCGCTTCAGCTACATGACGCAGGACAGGCCAGAGAGATCCTGAAGTCTTCGTTGACCTTAGCTAAGACGCTATTTGATATTCCAACCCAAATCTGGATCTTGTCAGTATTTACAGGTATGCCATTTAGGTTATGTGGATTTGTTTTCAAACCATGAAAACAATTTTGCAGTACATGGTATCCTTTTCACTCATGACATATTCTGGAAATACAAGTTGATACAAAACGGTTTCTGCTTTTACGACCTGGTTATTAGTTGTCATGTGCATGTCTTTAGAGGTTGATGCAAACTGATGTCTGATTTCAGAGTGTTTTATTTCATTACAAATTATTACAGAGTTATATCGCGAACTGGAAGAGAAGGAAAATGAAATGGAGAACTCTGATTATGAAAGAAAAAAGGAAGATGATCTGCAGAGAAGGCTTTCTGAAGCTTATTCTCATGCTTTTCACCAGGAGCTGGTACGTTTAACAGTAGAGATTTGAAGTTAAGCTAATTGCATACTTGCATCCTCTCACAAAACTGCAAAGTTTTGAGCCATCCAGATGCAAGCATAAGCCTGGAAAATGCAGCTGGCCTAGTCAGGACTTTGGGTCCTTGTAATCTTCTGTGGCACATTTATACTCAAGTGCCCATCAAATCAAATATCAGTTCCCATTAAATTGAATATATCCACAAGGTACATGAGGCAGTGTTTAACTGGAATGCTCTTTTAGGTGGAGAAATCAAGAATCCAGCCGCTGCATATGTCAAGTAAGCAGCCAGAGATGGCTGTTCCAACAGCTAATGCTGATCTCGATATCCCAGAATCAGTGGGGCTTTCCGCTCCTCAGCCGTTCCTCAAAAGACTTGTTGAGTCTGAGCCAGTGAGGCGCAGTACCAGGAGGCGGCAATAGTAATGAAACTTGTCCTGACGCCTCATGCATTAAAATCGGGGTGCTGTATTTTAATAGTGTAGTTATTACTTGTAACATTTAGCAGTTTAGGTTTTTATTTTTCCGTTTGTTGTGTTAATTATTTGTATCTTGGGTTAAAATGTGTAGATTTGGAGCACCGCTGGATTACAGTGTGTTGGGGGCGGCGCTGGGTGCCCTTTTTTCTTTGTTTCGCATGATCATTTCCCAACTCTTTACATGTGCAGACATCAGCACGAAGGTTTCAGCGAAACCATCTTTGGATAACCGATAAGTGTGTCGGAGTTTGCGAGAGCCAGTTATATACGTAAACGGTCACATATGAACACACATTTAGGCCGTGTTTAGATCCAAAAAGTTTTTGGATTTTGACACAGTAGCATTTTTATTTTTATTTGACAAACATTGTTCTATCATGGAGTAACTGGTTTTAAAGATTCGTCTCACAATTTATAGGTAAACTGTGCAATTAGTTTTTGTTTTTATTTATATTTAATGATTCATGCATGTGCCGCAAGATTTAATGTGATGAAGAATCTTAAAAAGTTTTTTTGTTTTTAATAAACTAAATAAGGCCTTAGTGATATGATGCATCTATGTACACTCTATCCCTAAGAGTATCTTTTATAGAATTGAGTTGGATCGATAAATGTCAAGATTGATTAGAGAAATGTGAGCATTTGTGTCAAGTCAGAGACTTGACCTGGGTGGACAGGTTTGATCACAATAGACTAAACCAGTTGCTCAGTGGTTCAACAAAGCTATCTTCACGTATCTTAGGCCCCTTTGCTTTTCCTATAGAAATGAACTGTTTCCTATGGAAGTTCTTTTATAATTCTTGTGAAATTCCAGGGTTCCAAATTATAGGTGTGATTGAGGCTTTGTTTACTTTGTGAAGAAAATTTTTAGATGTCATGTCGGATGTGTCGTAATTAAAAAATAAACTATGTAACTTGTCTGAAAAAAGCGAGATGATTTTATTAAGCCTAATTAATCTGTCATTAGCACATGTGTGTTACTGTAGCAATTATGGTTAATTATGGGCTTATCAGGTTTAAAAGATTCGTCTCACGATTTTACAACCAAACTATATATTTAGTGCTGTATGCATGTGCCTAAAGATTCAATATGATGATGAAAAAATTTTAGGTGGGAACTAAACGGGGCTTGAGTAGAAGGGTCTGCCGAAGTCATCCATGGTAGTGGTGGAAATATATGTCTGGAAATTGGAATTATCCGAATTCGTGTCTGTTAAAATTTGTAACATGGTGTTGGCACCGAAATTTGGTTCAGATAAAAGCTAGGAATTACAAAGGAAAATGGTATTCATTCAAATCGGCTAATCTAATTGCCAGATCAGCCAGTGAGATGATATTATCACGGGAAATATCCATCGGCAGGAGCGACAAGGTTCAAAGCAAGAAGAACGCCGACTTCACAAAAGGGGATTGGAGTCTATGTTACCTTAAATTAGGAAGTTCTCATCTTCTTTTTCTGAGTTTTATACTTGGTCTTATTTGACTAGGATTCGTAGCCAGCCATCAGGTATAAATGTTGAACCCCCGGTTATTATAATGAACATCTATCGATCAATTAAACAACCAGTACCTTTACCTTTCGGCTCCGGCCATTCGAGTAAGAGTAGAGTAGATTTTGGCAAGTTCTTCAGGGAGAAAAGGCTGCATTGGTTAGGTTCAACCTCGGGTTTGTATGTAAGTATCCATCATGACTTGTATCTTGTTTGTAGGCTACATTGGTTAAGTCTGACCTCGTGCAAACTTGGTATATGTTAGTTATAGTCTGTTAATCGTAAGCTTGTCTCGGTTAGATTTGATCTTTTACATTTGTTGATAGTTACCCTATCAAATCCCGTACGGCTGCATCGGTTAGGTCTGATCTTGTATAGATTCTGACAATTATCCGCCCGACCAAAATTGTGTTAGATTGGCTCTATTTATCTCTGTGAATCGTCATCTTACTGCTTTTACATTGTTAGCATCTTGTACTGACGATAATGCTCGCTATCTTTGCCATTCTAACCCGATCTTGATCGAAGATAGCATGTAGTCAAAGGTATGCTTAACCTTAGATAAGGCTTGCTGGTCGACTAGATCCATTCTAGAAGTATTATTAAAGCTATATTGGTTAGGTCCAACCTCCACTGTTAGTAACATAGATTTTAGATCGTCGATTAGTAAGTCTCGTCTATCGTCAAGCATCATCTCTGACTACATGCTATGTCTGAATCGGCTGTTTAGCCAATCGCTTATGCTTTCACAACCATAGTGTGTCTTTCATGATTCTGTTAAGGGTGCGTAGATTTGTATGCTTTGAGGATCTAATTCGTTATCTTTATTAAGGTTGCATCGGTTAGGTCCGACCTCCACTGTTAGAGATGATAGACAGGGTCCGATGGGTGTACGAGTTTATTCACGCTTAGCGGTTGAGTGTCTGCACAATGTGACCCAATCTTTCACTGGAATCGGCAAATTAGCCGATAGCCTACCTTTTTACTTGTTCATACCTTGGTTAAAAGCTAATATGTATCTCAATTCACCTGTACATGCTTCCACGCTCTACCTTTGTATACGTTTTTACCATGCTTTCATGATAATCGGCAGGTGAGATCTATTTTATCAAATAAGGCTTTGTTTAGTTCACCCTGAAAACCAAAAAGTTTTCAAGATTCTCCGTCACATCGAATCTTGTGGCACATGCATGAAACATTAAATATAGACGAAAACAAAAACTAATTAGACAGTTTAGCTGTAAATCACGAGACGAATCTTTTGATCCTAGTTAGTCTATGATTGGATAATATTTGTCACAAACAAACGAAAGTGCTACAGTACCGAAAAATTTTCACTTTTCGAAACTAAACAAGGCCTAACTAATAATTGTTGATATGCCTGTTTTATATATCATATCTCATGAACATGCTGGTGTTGGCGGACCCTAATTCATATTTTCACCCACCAACTTTACATAAAATTTATATAAACAAACACCAAAACTTAGTAAATAGGGTCTCACACTAACATATTCCACAAGTCTTGGTGAGATGATCATTTTCAGAACATAAAGTGGAATACATAAGAAATCCCATCAAAAGGCGCAAATAAGAAAGCATATTTCATAAGTGCACAAGGGAGGAGAATGAAGAAGCCGACCTACACATCAAATTTGGGCCAAGCACCGACAAGGGGAGTGTCCAGGCCCACCCAGGAACCGACCACAGTGTGATAGAACCGTCCAATTTATACAAGTTCAAGTACAACTGTCTCTGTTTGACATGTTGACTCGCGCATACTCCCACTTATATAAACCCAGTAGTTCGCCGAGTGTCACGAAGGACCTCAGTAAATCAACTTCACAACCAAGATAGCATGATTAAGAGCAACTCCAATAGTTTGCTAAAACTCAATTGGCAAATCTATAGTTTTGCCAAGTCTTAAAACCAAATGTCAAGTAAAAAAAGAGGCCTTCTCCAACAGTTTGCTATTTGAGCTTGGCAAAAGAACTTGGCATCCTAGGATTTTTGCCAAAATCACAAAATTGAGCCTCCAACAAGTTGGCAAAACTAGTTGACAAATTGGGATACATGTGATGCCAAGTGATGGAGGACTTGGCATATTTTCCAAGCGAAGGGGGAATTTTGCCAAGCTCACAAAATTGCCAAGTAGTTTTGTCAACTTGTTGGAGGCTGTTTTTTTATGGTTTTGGTAAAAATCCTAGGATGCCAAGTACTTTTAGCAAACTGTTGGAGTTGCTCTAAGCAAATACACATCACATACACAGAGTTGCAGAGGAAATAAAATTACAAATGAGTTCACAAATAATAGTACAAGTTTGAGTTTCAAAATCGATTAGTGAAAACAACGTAGCTTGCAAATGATTACAATAACATAAGTTCTACATACATTGCTAGCATAAGTGATATCCTCCAACAATAGGAAATAGATGACTGTTGACGTTAGATAAGTATCAATTTTATATCAACAAGAAACAGGGTTTGAACTAACAGATTTCCACAGGTTTTGGTGAATGTCTGGAAATGGCCCATGGAGGCCCACATATCATGATTACGTAGAGAAAAACAAGATATCTACGTCACGTATGGAGAAGAAGGATCTAGAAGAGTCGAGAAGCCACCAGAACGAAGGAGAACCAGAGGGGAGGTGGGGCCAGGGCGGCCAAGCAGGGCGCCCGCCCCCTGGACCAATCAGGTGTCAGGCCTCGGATCGTGGACTAAACCGACTTAGAGGAGTAAGGATCTTCGTCCATTAAGGTCGGTTTGATCGAAGGGCTACGAATTATCCCACCAGCCTATATAAGGAGGGTTAGACCCTCGGATTTGAAGGCATCACATATCATTCTCATTCAGAGCTCTAAATTTAGAAGCATAGCTACATAGAATAGATCTAGTTGGAGGCAAGCATTGCTTGGTTTCCGGATCCGTCAGAGAGTTTACTCGATAATTCTTATAATCTTACGCCATTGACTCCCCGCACATACCTACTACCAACCGGGGTGCGCACTCAAACAGAACGGGGTATCCGGCCTGAGTTGACTCATAGGCTTCGTGGTCGGAACGACTTATCCGGCCAACTAAGTGTCAGGCATGCGTTCAACATGACAAGAGGACGTACAACGTATCGGTCCTTAAACGACACAGACAGGGATAGATCCACACCCAAGACCTCCATGCCTTGTTGCTTCACAATCGTCACCCCGCCCGGTCTCCATTCATCATTAACACATGGTTATTTCCACGATAGCAAATATAGCCAACCGCGATCAGGTATCCACCTATCTCTCGCAGGTGACAGGAAATCACCTGACTTCTACCGAGCTAAGTATAGCTAAGCATAGAATGTCTTTCTTATACTAGTAAGGGTTCAGGTAGTTTTATATAGTGGACAAGGTAGGAAATATGCACCAACGGTTTCATTCAACTCCTATCACCTAATGCATCATACAAAGTTATACTCTTGTGCTTTTATAAAAAGAGAGGGTAGGAGACTTAGAATGCTCTGGGGCTTGCCTGGAATCCGACACAAGTCAGTTAAGTTGGCTTGCTCCGTCTTGATTCCATCTAAGGTCAGAACACTTGTGTAGTCCTTCCATCATCCAGATAGGTCCACCATCACGTCCTTCACATGGTTTATCTAGCGTACCTAAATGAGATGCAAGATGCAAGTGTATGAACACATAGAAGTGCAATAGAAAAAGCATCACACACAGGAAGCAAGGCACGAGCATGGTTCCAGTAAACATACTTAAGCACATCTCATTGCTCAACTTAATGATTACACAACCAACATGCTAAGACAACAAGGAATGCAACATTAAGCATATTAGACATGGCATACATGTTCCACAAGATCTCAGGTGTATTAATTTGGCCATCATCAAAGGTATGAGTCACTTAGCAAAATACCAAGCAACAGCAATAAAAGGAATCTGCCATTTTTAGGACTGTTAACAGCAGCTGAGTAAATAAATCATAACTAGAGTTCGACACATCCAAAATCAATTCAACAAGACATTATGGAAAGCTTATAAAATTTTATACAATTCATATTTAATCATCTCAGCATGATTAGTAAGCTAACTAAGTCAAACATGCATATTTACAGAATCTGGTCCAGGAATTCCAGAGAACAAGCTTTTTGTAAACTTTATACCCTTATAACTCACAAACCATTTAGCCAAAAGATATGAAACTTTAACACAAGCTATATAAAAGATTTATCTACAACTTTTATATAGACAAGTTTTACAGCAAACATCATTTATACCAAGGAATTAGTTGCACAATCAAAACTGCTCATGTTGCCCCAAAACAGTAGGGTATAAATAAAGACAGAAAACTGATAGACACTTCAAGCAAGTATAACTGGAGTTACACAACACCAAAAGACATGCAATAAGACATTCTAGAAAGCTTAATAAATTTTCTATATTTCATCTTTAGACATCAAAGCATGATTCATAAGTTTGGCAGGTCAAAATGTTAGGATTACAGAATCAGGTCCTAACAAGACAGAGAGCAACCATTTCTAAAACCCAACTTTGAACAGCCATAACATACAAACCACATAACCAAATGCCACCAAATTTTAACATCAGGTAGATAAATGAATTATCTACAACTTTGCTATAAACAAGATTCCCAGAAAACATCATTTAAATAATGCAATCTAAATAGTTCCAGAAACTGGTTAGAAACAACAATTGCAAACAATTAATTATTAACTTATATTTTAAACATGCACTTGGGCAAAACCATTACTACTAACATGTTCCACATATCTAAACAACAGTAGAACACATAGTGGTTATTACCAAATAAATTTATTTAATGTCTTTCTTAATTTATTTGGATAATAAGGTGAATTAAAGAACATATACCAAACTGCACAGTAAATTCTACAAAAATTACAGTGGCCTCTGAATACCATCAATAGACTACTGTATAAATTTCATGGTATTTGACTAAACATAGCATCATCTATGAAAAAGGCAAATTGCTATTGCAATTAACCAAGTGAGCGTAAGACAAATGTACAAATCATATTTTCTTCAAACACATGACCATATTATATATCAACATGATACAACAATATCATAGGATTGTACTGGAACAACATTTTCTATTTTTACATTTTTATTTATAATTATAAACCATTTATCAAGCCCCATACAAGTTAAATCAATAACTCAATCATACTACAACAACAAATCATGAAACTTTTACCATGCATCAAGCATCACATGAATAGCACGCCACAAAAATTTCACTTTACTAGGAGGATTCCCCGCGCGTTGCCGCGGGTATGAAGGAGGAATATAATAAAGATATAACTCTTTTATTAGCATAATCATTGGAAATTGTATCTATAGTGGATGATGTGTCTCGCTGATGTGGATGTCATAATTCTTGTGCTAGTTAACTTTAATATTAACTTTAATACAAATGATAGTAGATTGCTGAGGTGGACAGCTTGCATGTCAGAAGAAATTGATAGAGGCAAATGATAGTGGACTGCTGAGGTGGACGCTTTGCATTTTAAGAGAAATAGATAGTGGGGATGATAATGGACTGCTGAGGTGGACGCATTGCATGTCAAGAGAAATAGATAGTGGGGTTTTGCTTTATAAGAGTTATAGATTTGGAGCTGTACAGCAGCAGTTATAAAAAAGACAAACTCAACTAGTATTAAAAACCTTGCTGCCACTACAAGGATTTTACCCTAATGCGACACCCAAAAATTGTTGCAATATGGACGTTTTGGTTACAATACATAACAAATGCTTCGAAGACGATTTCGTTGGGAGTCGTGGCATTTATATAGGTTGCAATAGGTTATTGCGACTGAATTTTGATGTGTTGCGATACTATGCCTATCGCAATGCACATAAAAAGCAAATGCCACACACAATATGGTTGCAATAGTAGATATTGCAACCAATAGCATTGTTGCATTAGTAATTCTTGCCACGACACACATTGTGGCAATAAACTATGTTGCCACCAAACATTATGTTACAACAACGAGCCAATATTGCCATACCATTTGCTTTGTGGGAATAGAACTAATTGCCACATACAGTGTGTCATTGCAATAGAATCTTCTGCAACAAAAATCATCTGGTGGCTATATCCATAATTGCCACGCACAATGTTTCATTGCAATAACTTATGTTGCCACTTAATTTTTTCGTTGCACATGAGTGGTATTGCAACGAGACATTAGTTGTGGTTCCTAAGTCTTATGGCATCACGAGCCTCCGTTGCAACTTTGTTTATTGCGACAAACAACAATTGGTGCATTTTAGTCTATTGTGGTGAGGGGATTTTTGTTGTGTACGCCTATTCTGTTTGATATTTGTATATATTTTCAACACAGATATAATAGTATTAAAGAAAAAATTTCAATCATCAACACACATATATGAAATAAGTAATTTAATAACTAGATAATTATGTCTAAACCATAATAAATAATATGTTTGCAAAAACTAGAATATCCTCTCAAGTTACAAGTCTTAAATTATGCTTGCAATAAAAAATAAATTTATCTTCCTTCACTCGAAGTATTGTTTCACTTATTCATCTCATGATGTTCCATCAGCACAAGCATGCTTGCAGGCATATTCCATAGTACTTTAATTATTTGGGCTCTCCACACTTTCCTGCATTTTATAAGGAGGAACATAATTAGTCAATGTATAGTAGTAGTTTTTTATCATTAGACAAGATCATAACGAGTCTGAAACTCAAAGTATTGCTAACAACATATATAGCATCTATGACTCACCAACCTTTTACCAATATGTGGCACACAATTTGATTGAAATGAATAAACATATTTCACATATAGCCATTCATACCTGTAGCCTTTTCTTTTGAGAGCGAGTTTTTGCAGAAGGCCGTATCGGTTGCAGTGATGAATTTAAACCTGTTGCTAGGTTGCTGGTGTTAGCCGAAAAAAGATTTCTCGTTAAAGTAGTATTAGTTGTGGTGCGGGTAGTAGGTGGATCAACTTCTTTTAGTATGGTCATCACACTTGCCGGTTGAACCTGCCAACATAAAAAAATAATAACGACGTTGTGCATTAATACACATATGTTTAGTTGCAAAAAAATGGTTGTTCAATGTCAAATGTAGCTGAAAATCTAAAATAATAATAACATTCTAAATTTGTAGTATTTGTATAATTATTACACGCTGAAAGTAAAGCAATTTCCAACTGGCATAGGTGCGCTCATCTCAGAGAACTACACACTGCACTACAGAGAGATTAGTTTGGCGGAGCATTTTCTAATTATTCATTTGGTGTATATTGTAGGGGCATACATTTGGTATGTCAACATCTTGTATTTTTATTACCTCTTGTTCTTCATCTTCTATACGTGGTGGTGTGATGTCATTCATGCCCACAGTTGCGCTGTTTGGAGGCTGCAAACAGGTGGTGGTTCCTGTGCTAGCCTGCACGCAATATAAAAGGCAAGCAACATTAGTGGAAAATTTGATAATAAATAAGCATATAATATATTACTACCTTCAATAGTGCAACTTGCAAACGAAGTTCTTCTCTAAGATCCTGCATTTGTCGAATACTTTCTTCCTTATCTCTTTCCCTTGCAGCAACTTCATTTGCAAGTTTTTGTTTTAAATCTTCAACCTCCTCTTGGTGTTTTATGGCTGCAGCTGAATGACGGGCTAAATTCTCTTCTCTCTCATTCAATAGAGCCGTTCGTGTTGGATATTTTGCCAAATATCCAAGACCATGACATCTGTATGTTTTGGTTCCTGTGGTTTCTTTGTAGTTTTTCTGGAAAATTGCATTTTCTTCTTCAACCGTATGAACTTTGTCTTTCATTAATCCTGCCTCATAAATTTTGATACAAGCATTGTCCTAAGTGAAACAAAATTAACACATTAGAAGGATTAAAATTAGAAGTGTTCAATAGAGAAACTTTAGGAAGCATGAACCAATTCTGAACTCAGAACTATATATATATATATCACTCACATATACTTCCTTTGTATCTGGGTTTGACCAGTCCCCTCCCTTGGTGTGAGTAGCCATCCAAAGATCCAAATCAGCAGGCTCCTCACCAGTTGTCGGGTCTCTCTGAGATGGCAACACATGTAGTATGGGGTATTGATTTTTGTAAAAAATAACTAAGTCAGTAAACCTTGTCATTACCTGATCATAGCTTATTTGGGAAAATGGTTTGGATCCCATAAGATGTTGTGTCTTTTGCTTCTTACGGTTTTCTGTGTTCTTGGTGCTCTTCTTCTATAAATGATTTACAAATTATGTGATTAAAACATTAAATTGATCATTTATAAAAAAGGATATTTAACCATTTTACACACCTGAAAGCTCTCACTTCCAAAGTACTGGAGCAAGTAGTACCACTCAACATTATCCAAATCCTCAGGCTTATGTTTCATTCTTTCGGCGTCAGTGCGATAGGCCCTATATGTAGCACTGAATGCAGCACGCCATCCTTTGTACCTCTCCTTGGCAATGGCCCATATCTTTTCTTTAGGTTCGTCAACATTTTGTAAGTCCCAGTTAAGCTGCTCCAATGCAAAGACAAATATAATATAAAATTTCATCTAGTGACAACAAGACATATGGAAAAAAAAGATAGTGTCATGTCATCTGCTATTGACTTTTTGACTATTGGATCCACACCCTTCCATGTTTTCACTCCTATAACTGGAGTCTTTTTCCTGGTAAATGTTACCACCTCATCCACAAATGACCGACGGTTCTCACCAATTGGGCCACCCAACCTAGGATTAGGATTAAACTCTATTTTTAATTTTTGTGTCCGATTCCTAATTCTCTTGTTGGTTACTTTTAGACCTTTGAGACATCCTCTTCCACGTTTTTTGGAACTTTCTTCTAATTGAACATTAAGAAATAATGAAACATCCATGATCAGCAAGAGTTTTTAATATAAAATATAAAATAGAAGGACCAGCACATACCGTCTCCTAGATTTATTGGTTTCCTAGCATGACTCGGCCTATCATTTTGCTCCCCTTGAGTTATGTCATCATCATTTGTATTTTCTTCCAATAATGATACTACAAAAAGAATGAAATCAACACATGTTAACAATTGTTTTATTATTTCCAGAATAGTAAACATGTTTGAAGTAGTAAAGATATTTAATTACGCATGTGTCGACGATGGCCTTTATGCCTTAGCCATTCTTTATATGTTTCAATGGTTTCATCCCTAAAGGCATCCCTTAAATCTGCAAGTGATGATGAAAATATAATACCATTTTTTAGAGCAACACTTTGCTAAAACAATTTGAACGAGTGAATCATTGAACAGTCTTACCATTATCTGGATCTTTGGATTGCAGCTTTTTTAGCCACAACTTGTAGGCATCAATGTCCTCAAGTTTACTTGAGTCATCACTGTCTTCCTTCTCCCTTGGTCGCTTAATCGGTGTTATTGTAACATGTTTCTCATGTTCCTCCTCCTTCGACAATACCAACCTGATTTCCTTCTCAGCCTCATTCATACGTAGCACAGTATCGGCATCTCATGTATAACCCATGGCTTGAAGTTTTGCTACGTCAGTACCACAACGCATCTTGTAGTACATAAAGTCCCTAGGTCCGTACCCAAGTTGTTCTTTAAAACATGCCAAGTTAAAATATGTGACATCAGCTTTATCTAAATGTACATCGACAAATTCATATTCTGGATCCTTCCCCTTGCATTGGAAATATATTGTCCAAACCTCTCCGGTCTTTGGATCACTGCAGGTATAAAATAGTTATTTTCATCAACTCAATTTCACATAAATACAACAATTAAAAATCAGAGAATCAACAACCGTACAAATCATAACCTATATAAAATTACACTAGGAAAATAAACTACTGAAATGATTGATTTCCTATTTTGCCGAAATACATCTGTTCATGACAAGTCTAACATTTTTCTTAATTTTTGGAAGTCCCTACATGTTTCTTTTATTTTTAAATGTTCCTGTAACATTTGCTCCAATAATTCTTAATAGCTTATTAGCTTCTTCTAGTGTTGGCTTCCCTTTCACATCTTCTTGACACAGTAGAGGACGTAGGCACTAGCGAGCTGAAGAAACAAATCGGCATGCATGTGCAAGATGAGAAACAAGAAGCAATAGCAGGAGGGAGCAGCAAGTCATGCACGACATATAGAGCCTGGGACGCCGCCGCTGCCGCCACGGCGTGCCGAGTGGGGAGTGGACAAGCAGTATTTGATGATATCCGTAATCCATGTGCTTGTGACATTAGATTGGCCTAATAAAACATAAAACATATATCTAAACAACTATACTACTCATAAACCCTAGCTGACCAGCAGGACTATGAGTCCATAACACTGTCTGCATACCTGGAGTGACGAAATCTTAGTGTCCCGCTGTGTTCCTCTTCATTTTCATCCTCAACGACGGCTTGAATATGAGGTTGACGCCGCCGTTCGTTTGGTCTGGCGGGCTGTTTCCTAAGTTCTCCGGCACCATCACGTTGTGAAGCAGACAGTGGCATCTTCTTGGCCACAGACACCGCCATGGCGCTCTTGCTGGGATCTCCAGAGGCGACCTCCATGCAAGGATCGATGCCCCGTCCCAGTGTCCGGCGACGACGCCACCAGTAGACTTGAGATAGGGCAAAAACGAAGAGACCCCGATCCTCTCCCTCACGGTTGGTTTTGGAACAGACCGCAATAATGTGGAACGATGCATGCGGTGGGTGCTGATTAGAACTAATCATCCCGTGGTTAGCGCTGGTTAAAGGCCACATGCCTTTTTTTTGCGAATTTTGTTCCACGGGCCTTAGGCGCCCGCGCCGCCCAGACTACGTGCATGTCCACATGCATCCGAGCCCCCAGGTTACGGCCACAACTACAGATCCGGCTTGTCAAAGAAAAAAAACTACGGATCCGGATCAGTCTCCAAAATTTGACTATAAAAAAGTCACAAACGCACACTACTCCGTCATGTATTACCATAATGTATATATGTGTATATGAAAGGTCAGAAACGCATACTACTCCAAAATTTGACTATAAAAAACTACGGAGCCGTATGTGTAGTCCAGCTGCATATATACGATATACGCCGCATATATACTTCGGAGATATTGTGTTACATGGCCATGTGCTGACTATACTTCAGTTTATTAGTTTGCATATGGGCGCCACGCCCATGCATAATGGCAGGGCTTTCTGGTTTGTACTTTGGAAGCATATCTCTTACATCTAATCTAATCTCTATCTCTACATCCTTAAGTCATCATATATCCGCTGATACCAAAATTATCCTTGCTCACGCATCTGCATCAAACACGAATTATACTCAACTACTATACAAATGATTTTAGAAGACGGAGAGGCGGTCACAAAATTCAACCATATTAATGCCTACGAATAATGAAGGCGGACAATTTTATTTACCAAGGCAGCCATTTTGGCCCACCTCAATTAATATATTTGTGGAGGTGGGCACATTAAAACTATCGCCTACAAAAATAGCTTATTTTTAGAGACAGTCATCTTAGTGCCTCAGCCTGATCTTCTGCCTCAGTCGCACAAGCATAGTGATATCCCTCTCCTCTCGCTTTAATTATCAGCAACATCCTCTCCTCCCTCACTCCCCACTTAGATCTCTCGGCGCCCTAGAGCCCTTCTCCCACCACAGGGTCCACCATCGCGGCGGCGGCTCGACAAGTGGGGAAGTGGGTGCACACTAGGCGAAGTATCCGCGCTCATGGTGGCGACCCAGCGAGCGGGGAAGGGGGTCTCGCCCCAGTGAGACACACGGTGACTCTGGTGAGAGGAGCTCGAGCCCTGGCAGTGGCGGCTCGGCTAGTGGGGAAGGGGCCGCACCCCTAGTGCGACACGGCTATGGCTCGATGAGCGGGGAAGTGGGCGGATCTAGCGGGAGGATCTAGTAAGGATCCAAGAGGAGAATTCCACCTACCACGAATCTGGCAAGGACGACCTCCCTAGCCGTAGATCCGGCGAGGACAAATTCCCAGTGGCGGTTTTGGCGAGCTTCGGTTGCAAACCGACGAGGAGCAACCTGCCAGTGGTGAATCCGACGAGGAGGAACTCCGTGGCGGCGGATCTAGTGTGTAAGGCTTGGTAACGAGCTAGCTCGCCTCGGCTCAGCTCCGCTTGTTGTGGCTCGTTAGGATAACAAGCTAGCTCGGCTTGACTTGTCATCTTAACGAGCTAGAAAGCTGGCTCGACTCGTTATGAGCTCGAGCTTGCTCGTAAAGCTCGTGAGCTAGGTATAAAAAGTACACAAAATATAATATTTCTATTTATCTAAATCCTAAAAATAGTAATAATACAAAAATAATATATCTAATAGTCTCAAGTCGAACAAAATACTCATATGAGCTAACATCAACTATTTGTAAAGTTTAAGACATGAAGTAATACGAAACTAATATAATTTATGATGACTTTTTCCCTAAAACTGTAGCTTATTTGGCTCGCGAGCGGCCGTGAGCTAGCTCTAGTTGGCTCGTTATAGCTAACGAGTTGAAGTCTTGGCTCAGTTCGCCTCGTTAGCCTTACCATTGTGCTACGGTGGCCGATCGACGAGGAGAGGCCTGCCGACGGTGGATCCAGGCTCGCTGAACTAAGGTAAATAATTGGGCAAATATTTTTTATATAAATAACTATTTTGCAAAAATTATATAAAACAATGTGCAAATAATGTGTACTTAAATAACTATTATACGAAAATACACATAAAAAAGGAATGGAAATAATTATTTTGCAAAAATATACATAAAAATGAGGGTGTTATACATATAATAATGGGATTTGCCAATAGTGTGAACAAAGTGAAGATAATGCCAGTTTCATTAGAATTCAATTGTAGTTTAGAGACTCAAATCTTTAAGCTACGCTAGTCATGCTTGAGTTAGCATGGTGGTACTAATTAAAACGAACACTCATCCGTTAAGAGTTTGGAGTGACCAGCAAAACGGGTCGGCCCATCCTCACCGTATACCTGTGTGTCTATGATCTCTTGGCCGGCTTTCCCCTTAACTTCAGCATACTGGCGCCGCCTAGACCACACGCGCATCACCCTCACCGGCCGCCGCCCTAAACCTACGGCTGGTCCCCTCGATAGCCTCGTCCATCATCTTTGAGTCGAGAGCCACCGGCCACGTACCAGCGTATCAGCATTTACGTACTGCGTTGACGTCGGCATCGTCGCTGGTTCCCAGCCTTGGGGCTCATCGCTAGTCCGCTGCTTCTCTCCAATCCAATCTGATAACCCCAATCAGCCAATGAGCCAATAGGGTCCATCCTGGTGAGTCCACAAGTACTAATTAGTTTGATTGTTTTGTAGTTATTTTTTTATTTGCTTCTGAATGACTAGCGATGAGTGTGTATTTTCGATGAAGGAATGTAATAATATTGACCCGCTAGGTTTCTCTATGCCATCGAGTGTGTATTTGCATCTGAGCCTCGCAATGTAAGGCTTGGACTTGCCTCTGATGGCTTCAATCCATTTGGTATGTTGAATGTTGCATACACTACTTGGCCTGTCATCATAATCCCTTATAACTTGCCTCCTTGGTTGTGTTTAAAACAATCATACTGGATGATGTCAATGTTGATACCAGGGCCCAAATCTCCTGGAATGAACATTGATGTCTATTTGCAGCCACTGATCGATGAGCTAAAGGATCTTTGGGAAAAGGGTGTACACACATGGGATGCAACCGTTAGGAAAAATTTTACTTTACGTGCAGTTCTACTATGGACCATAAATGATTTCCCTGCATATGCCATGTTGTCTGGTTGGAGTACGAAAGGCAAGTTTGCATGTCCTTACTGTCATAAGTTTACAGAGTACTTATGGCTGAAATTTGGGTGCAAGCATTGCTATTTGGGTCATCGTCGCTTTCTGCCACAAAACCATAGATGGCGCAAGAATAAAAGTAGCTTCAATAACAAGGTAGAAACAAGGGAGGCTCCAGTCCCGCTTACTGGTGAAGAGGTTCTACAGGAGTATGACAGTTTTGAGCAACCAAAATTTGGGCAAGCCACAAGGAAGAGAAAGCAACGTGAAGAAGAAACTAGGTGGCACAATTGGAGAAAGAAGAGTGTATTCTTTCAACTACCATACTGGAAAAAATTGCTTATTAGGCATAATTTGGATGTCATCCACATTGAGAAGAACATTGGTGAGAGCATATTGGGGACATTGCTTGGTATTGATGGTAAATGTAAGGATGGTGAGAAGGCTCGGCTTGACTTGTAGAATCTTGGGATTAGGAAGGATCAACATCCTATGGTGGAGAATGGCAAGTATAATTTGCCACCAGCATTGTATAGCTTAGGCAAGGATGAGAAGGAAATGTTATGCAAATTCCTACAAGGAGTGAGGATGCCTGATGGTTTTGTAGCAAATATAAAGAGATGCGTGGACGTGAAGGGATGTAAGGTTTCTGGGCTAAAGACTCATGATTATCATGTTATATTACAGAAACTATTACCACTAGTTGTCCGTGACATATTGCCTCAAGATGTTGCTATCCCATTGATTCAACTAAGTAGATTTTTTAGTTCATTATGTTCAAAGGAATTGGTGGAAAGTGAGCTTGAAAAACTAAGTTCTTCAATCAGAGAGACTTTATGTCGGCTAGAGATGTTATTCCCACCGGCATTTTTTGATATTATGATGCATTTGCTAGTTCATTTAGCTAAGGAGGCTAGAATTGGAGGACCTGTGTGTTATAGATGGATGTATCCAGTTGAGAGGTATCTACGTACGCTGAAAGGATATGTGAGGAACAAAGCACAACCTGAAGGTTCTATAGCAGAGGGATATATTGTTGAGGAGTGCATGACATTTTGTTCTCGGTTCCTAGATGATATTGATACAAAGCTGAACCGCCCAGAGCGTCATGAAACCAGTGTAGTGAATGAACCACCATCTGGGCTTAGCATATTTCAGACTATTGACTACAGTAAGAAAGGTTGCAAAGTTGAGACTATTCCTAGTTTAGAGTTGAAACAGATGCGACACTACATAATAACAAACTGTGATGAGGTTGTTCCATGGATTGAGTAAGTTGAAATTACAATTGATTTGTGTTTAATATTCCCCACGATTAATGGTTTTCTAAATGAGTACCTTTGTTTTGAACATATATAGTTTGCATAAGGAGGAACTCAAAAAGATTACTACACATGGTGTTGAGAGACGTCACAGGGAGCAATTTGTTGGATGGTTTGAACGTAAGGTGAGTAACGTTGTTAGCTGCATGCTTACTTAAAATAACTACTGTCTATATTTATTTTGCTGTGTTCAAATCAATTGTAGATGAATGAACTTTATGAAGAAGGGAGGATTAGTGATACACTATATGCCCTTTCTCGAGGACCACACCACCATGTTCGTGTTTTCAACAGGTCCTTCATTAATAGTTTCTATTTTCGAACAACATCTATAGAGGGTTCCTTGAATACACAAAATTCAGGGGTTGCAGTTAAGGGTACTGATAGTTCTGCAAGTATGGAGTGGTATGGTGTCATTAAAAAGATATTGACACTTGATTTCCCTGGTGAAAAAGAAGTTGTACTGTTTCAGTGTGATTGGTATGATGTACCTGCTCCCAGTAAGAACAAGGGCAGAGGTTACCGTAAGGATCAATATGGGATTGTAGATGTTGATACAACTCGTTTTCGATATCTAAATGATCCTTACATCCTGGGGACTCAAGCTGAGCAAGTTTTTTATGTGAAAGGTGCAAAGAAATCAGAATGGAGCTCTATTGTAAGATTAAAGCCTAGAAATTTGTTTTCCATGCCTGAACCACTAGACATAGAAAATGAGGGAGAGCTTGATATTGACTCCCTAGAGGTAGGGGTGGAAGCTATGAATATTTTGAACCAGAATGAAGACTTGTTAGCTTGGAGGAGGACTGACCTCGAAGGTGTAACTGGAGATGCAACTGTCATTGAAAATGTGCAACCCATGCCTGAACCATGCGATGCGGACTTAATTGATGATGAAGATGACGATACTGATGACACCTACATTGACGATGGACATGTAGCACCTGTAAACTCTTTAGGCACCGGTCTTGATGATGAATTCTTTGTATAAATTTAAATTTAGGAAGCTGCCAGAGCAAGGTCATGATGGAGAAGTTGTTGTAGGCTAAAACAGGAGGTTCGTTCTCACCCTCTTGTTGTTCTTAGTTTTCTGAAATTATTGTTATGTGCACTGACTTGAAATATATTATTCGTGTAACAGGAAGAGGCGAGAAACATATGAAGATAATGCTAGACCATCATAGGTAAACAAAAAGAAACCTACAACAAAGAGGACACCAAAGAAAAAAGACCCCAATTAAAAAGAAGCATATGAAGGAAGTTGCTACTCCACAACCTAGTTTTGTCTGAAGCCACAAAGACTTTATTGCCAGCCTATGAACTTGTGTCATGCCGACAGCTATAGAAAATAAGTGGAGGGCAGCTATGTTGCCTATATTGGTGTCTTTTGCTTAAGCTACCTTTGTGAAATGAATTTATGTCATTTGCTTATGTTAGCTATGTGAACTATATTGAAACTAGGTGTGTAAACTATTCTTCTGTTAGCTGTGTGTGAGCCAAGTTAATATCATCTCTGTCTATTGGAAACTGGCGTCAGCCCTGTGAACCAAGTTACATTTGCTCTGAATTGTGAAACTTGCAAATTAGCATGATGAACATGCTCAGATTGGCCTATGCTCTTTTCTTTTATCTGAATTATGAATGTGAAACTGAACAAGATAAGATTGGACTGTGCTCTATTTTTCTGAACTAGCAAATTGGCATGCTCAACATGCTTCAGATTGGCCTGTGCTCTTTTCTTTTTTTCTAAACTGTGAAATTGTCTAGATGGAGAGCGAACATGCTTAATTCTCATATTGCATCAGATAGTAACTTTATTAATCCCTCTCCTTTTATAAAATCAAGATGCTGAACCTGAGGCATGCTAATAACAAACAATAGATTTCTTTCATCCTAATTTCCAAGTGATCATCTATTTATTTATCCATGAGAGTCATAATTTCATTAAATAGTTTGTGCATATCATTTTTATATTAGAATAACAAGAAAAACATCGAAGCTCCCTATACATGCATACAGCGTGCAGGTGGTTCCAATTGATGGCAAACTAGCAACACTCGAGTACAGCTGAAATTGCAATAGAAAATTTCCAATTAGATGAATTCTATATAAAGTCTTCATAATGTTGTTTTTGTAATGGCATGGATCCAATTAACCCAAGTGTCAAAGTAGTTTGTGCAGCCAACAACTTCATGTGGCAATATGACTAATAATTTAGAACCAAATTTACTACACTATTGCAACATATGTTACAAGTAGCAATAGAACATTATGCCATACAACAAATTATTTTTTATGCAATATAGCGTGACCGTTTGCGACGCCAGCCAAAATAAAGGCAACACAGTTCTTTTCTGGTAATATTGAAATCTACTCGCAACCACTGTTCGAATGGTGGCAACAAGGATGTTTTATCGCAACATAAATTTATTGTTAATACAACATAACTTATTTTGTTGCAATATTCAGACACACTTGCAACCACAGTTTAATCGTGGGCATAACACGCACCTATTGCAACAAAGATTATGACTAACACAACCCAATAATTTAGATGCAATAAGTGACATGTATCGCAACCAATTATAGCCCATGATGCAATAGAGCCTTCTATTGCGACTAAATTTATGGTGTTGCAAATACAAGTGGTTGGATTAAGGTAAAAACCTTGTAGTGTGCATAAATCTATTTCTACAGCTAAATCTTTAAACTAAAACATGGCATATCATAGATCTAATGCATAGAGAATTTCATAAGGATTCCAAAAAGTCCACATTTGCTATTTTACGACATTTCTAGCATTTTCTATGCATTAACAAAGTTCAACCAGAAATCTGAAAAAAACAAAAGAAAAGGAAAACACATCTTGCATCGGGAACCCTAAGTTTTTCACGAATCAACCGCAGCCCATAAGCACTATTCATATGAGTCTGTGGTTCGCATCCTGAGGTTTACTCTATTTGAACCCGAGGTCGCGAATCAAGAGGACTGTCGGACTCGTGATGTCAGGCGACGCCATCACCGGAGATGGCCACAGCGGAGCTGTGCGTTCACCAATAGAGACGTGTGCAGCCACTGGGCATGCAGCAGAGGAGGAGGAGAGGGAGCAGCGCCTGTAGCAGCGGTGGTGGCTCGAGCTCCGGCTCTGCCATGTCGATGGCGAGCGCTAGAGGGAGGGAGAGTGCGCGAGGGGGAGCTAGAGGGAGGAGTGGGGAGTACTCAGGTGCCATAGCCTCTCCCCATCGGCACAGGAACGGCAGAGCCGCGTGGCAACAATGGTGAAGGCGCGCACTGGTGCATGGCGGCCACGCAGGCATATCATCGAGGACGTGGCGGGCATCAAAGTAGCCGAGGTGGGACGCTAATTCGGACCACTTCTGGGCCGAATTGGACCTTGGGCCAAAAATGAAGTTTACTTATCTCGTCGTGCTGTACAACTTTTATTAAGAGTGCTCAGCCATTAGATCAACAGATTAAGAGATAATTAGATACCAAATCACGAGTGTCAACGTATTGATAGTGATTAGTAAAACCAAGAATTGATGACCAAAACGAAGTCAAACTGGTGTCATCTTTCGGTATGCTTTTGTCCACAATATGTACTCCAACTTCTATTTTGGGACCCAAACAAGTTGTTTAGTAAAATTTGGAGAACGCGGAATGCCAACGTGATGAACTGCAATCACAGACTTAGAAATTCGAAGTGCTGGAGATTACAGCAGATTCAATCTTGTGACTATTATTTGACATGCTTAAAAGAAGATTTAGACTTGGTAACTTTAACAAATTTTGTAGCATACAAACTATACTACAACTTTTATTAAAGGGCCTTATACTGTTTTGTCCTGGTTAGTAAGATACAAGACTCCCAACTTGAATACCCAAAACTGAAACACAGTTTTGACTTAGCCAATTTCTGGAGTTCCAAAACAGCACTGCATTGAATCTTGTAAGCTCAATTTGACTAGGTTAGGGACCAAACTGCTCTTGATAATTAAACAAAGCCTGCTCTACGGAAGCTAAACTACAACTTTCATTAAAGGTCAAACCTCAGAACTAGTATAGAAGTCAAACTTTCACTTTGGTCAATGCAGCAACTTGATAAATGTTGATTTAAGGTTTTAGAGCAATTGAGGCATTTTCTGGGTACAAGCTCAACATGAAACCTTCATGACTTTTGTTGTAGAGTTCATCTAGAGTCATTTGGGAAAGGTTGCAAGGATTGGTTGATGACCCATGGTTCTATTCACTTAATAAGGCTATTCCAGCAAGCATGTAACTTATCATTTTATGTGATCTTTTGATTCCAAACTTCATGAAACATTTTGAGTGCTCAATATAGGTAGTGATGGATGTAGGACATATGAAAGAGGTTCCATTAACATCACCCAAGCATGCATTTTCAAAATAGGCTATATGTAAGCAAGGGTGCATTATCCAAGTTTAACTTGAGGCTCACTTTCATGGGTTGACCTTAACATGATCATCACCACTTATCTTGGCATGTTTGAGCTCAAAACCTAAAGTCTAAATAGTGGCAAAAACCTGGGGTGTTACATCACCGACGGCGAGATCCGGCCGGTTAGCGGCTGTGGACACGCTGGGTGCTTGACCGGTGGGGTTGGCTGACCCACAGGTCCCACCTGTCAGCGTCACTAAGGGCCAGATCTGGGGTGCGCGTAGCGTTTTGAGTTGGTTTTGTTTTATAAATGTTTTTCCAGAAATGGTTTAAATCTTGGGAAATTCATATCTTGAGTTGTAGGGCTCCAAAAATGGTGAAACAAATTTTGTTGTGCTCCATAAATCTAGATCTACAGTTTGATGTAATTACATGGCATGTTTGGACATATTTCCTGTGTAGATTTATTTAATACATGTAATTGTTGTTTTCTTAGAAAATGCATGGAAAATAGAATATGTACCAGAAAAAATGTGATTCTTATTTCGCTAGCTTTGTATGATTGTATAGCTGCTGGAAAAAATATGAACATGATTATTTGCTGTATTAAATGATTTATGGTTAATTAAATGCTTATATGCCAATGGTTTATGATTTTTAATAAATAATCTGTACGTGCAATTAATCTGAAAATTTTTGTGAACCTTTCTTGTGTTACTAAGTAATTTAGAAAAATATGAAATCTGTTGTTTGACACTTTTGCATGAGTAGGGTATTTTCTCTCATTTATGTTAATATACTTGTGAATTTTGTGTGGGCGGTGTCACTTGCCCAAATGCTATGAAAATTTTGTGGTAGAGTTGAAATATGCTCTGTGACCTATTGTAATTTTTGTAGGATTTGTTGAAGTACAGAAAAGTATACTACTGCTATAGGCCTAGTAATTAATAAATAATTAAACAATTGTTGTGCATGGAATTAATACAACTAAATGAGTTTGGTGTATCTTTGAAGCACTATGTAAGTTTGCTGATTTAGTAGTAGCTTATAGAAGAGAATGCAATAGATGGTTTAATTAGGTTACATCTTCTTGGATGATGTTGACTACTTAGTAGTAGCCAATTCTTTAATTCCTGTAGCATGCTCTTCTCTACCGGAGAGGAGATATGTACATACTCGATAAGTATCATATCTTGATCATCTTTCCTTGGCTTGCATACTACTGGACCTCGAACATCCCACACCTCCACTTGTTGAAAGGTCCTAATATGGCTAGAGGGGGGGGGGGGTGAATAGCCTATTTAAAAATTCTACAAACTCACTAGAGCAAGGGGTTAGTATATAACAAAGCGAAGCTTTTGCTCTAGCTCTAATGGAATGTTTGCAAGCCATCTAACCAACAATTCTACTTGCTATAATCACTAAGCACACAAGAGCTAAGTCTCTACTTACACTAGAGAGCTACCTAAAGTTTCTATACAAGGAAGCTACTCTAGTTTGCGAGAATGTAAAAGAAGGTAATGCAAAGTTGAGTTAGAGATGTTATACCACTGTGTAGAGGAGATTGATCCAATCACAAGAGAATATCCAAGATAACCAAGAATCCAATCAATCGCCAAATAACCAAAGGAGACAAAGTGTAACACCCTAAAAAAATTGTTTTCTCGGAAATAGAGTTAAAATAATTTAATTATGAATTTTTGGTGCTCATGAAACATAGGAAATAATATTCTTCATCAAAATAAAATTTATCATAGGGTGTAGCAACATTTTGTGCACTCATGCTCCTGCACTCAAGACTCCAAATGATTTAAAAAGATTTTTAAATGAGTTTCAAATGGCTTTTGGAATAAAAGAAAAATGAAAAAAATAGAAACTCTCCCTCTCCCTGTTCCCGGCCGAAAGCCCAGCTCCCCTCCTCTCTCGGCCTACCTCTGTTCTTTCTCCACGTTGGCCTGGTGGTCCAGTGGCGCACGGCCAGCCCTTTTCCTTTTCTTCCCCGCGGCCCACACTCCCCTCTTAGGCCCAACTCACGCAGTGGCACCATCGCGGCCGAAATCGGCCCAAGCCGCACACCCCACCCTTCCCCTTTTCTTCCCCCTCGCTCCGGCCCAACGCGTGGCCCGTGGACGCGCGCTGCCTCTTTCTCTCTTCCTCTCGCTGCCAGCCGGGCCCCGCATGTCAGCCGCGTCGTCATCTCTTTCCGCTCGCCGTGAGCAAGGCGGACTCAACCGGGAAGATAACCAAGCCTGATTTCTCTGGATTCCTTGCAAACTCGCACAACACCGAGCCCTATAAAGCTCTTTCCCCACCCCGCAATCTGTTTTCGCATCCGAGTCGATCAAACCGAACCCTAACTTCGTATATCGCGAGTTTTGGATCTCGCCGAGTTATCTTCCGCCGCCGCACATTGCCACGCCCCTCCGAGCCTTCTCCGACCTTGAGAACACCCTTGGTGAGCTCGCCTCTTCCTTCTCTTCCCTCCAATAGCTTCGGTTTTGTTTTTGGTGAACTGCAGCATGGTTTTAGCGAACTCCAGTGAGAAGCTCGACGCCAACAATGGTGGTCCGCCGCGGGCGCCACTGTTCCGGCCGCCGGCGGCTGACCCTTCCCCCCATATCGATCTCGGCCCTTCGTTCGTGATCCGATGGTCGCCAAGTCCCGATACCCTTTCGGCCTGGAGGATGTGCTAAAGAGCCCCTGACATTTTTAAATATAAAACCCGCAGTCCAAAGCGGATTTCCAACAATGCGCCTTCTCTTTCAGAAAACGTAAAAGCGTCGGATTGAATTGAAATACGCTTTCTCATATTCACAAGATTGCCACTGATTTTTTTAGTTCATAAAATCTTCGTTTTAAGTCTGATTTGACCAATTCAAATTGTGTTAGGTTCGTTTTCATGAGCTCTACATGTTAGTAAACTTCATTCATCAGTTTGAAACTTTTTAATTTTGTGACTTTAATTAATTAATTACTTTTCTATATAAAATCTTAGAAAATTCATATATTCTCCGTTTCAACTCCGATTTTCGTGATCTTTACGTCTATGAAATCGTAGCGATGCGTAGAATCATTTTCAAACTTTTCATACTGTTTTTATATGATTGGTGTACTGTTCTAATTGTAGCCTTGTTTGCTTCATGTATGTTTTCTCCGATTATTTGTGTGTTGGTGATCGATGATCGAGTTTAGCTTGTGAGCAATTCGTGGTGATCAAGAGTGCTTCAGTGATCAAGATCAGAGCCTTGGACAACTAGCAAGATCAGCAAGAGCATTTGGATCAAGGCAAGTATAGCATTTGGATTTTATTTCTGTGACCATGATCCTGTGACTAGATTAATGTTAAGTAATGAACGATAAAAATGACTTTTTAGCCACTTGATGATTAGTCTGTACGTGATCACCCAGGACAACAGTGCAACCATGAGGTCTACAATGGCTCTGGCTTTAGTTAAGTATGAGTAACTTTTCTAGCTCGTTAGCGGTTACCCGTTGTGGCGCAATTGGGGAATAGCAGACCGTGGATTCCTGTGGGTGAATCACACGGACTGACTAATGAAACCAAGCGGCCCTAACTTGTTAGACGAACCTTTGAAAGACTTCATAGTGATCCCTGCCGACTGTTGACGGTCCTTAATGCTCATATTTAACCATCAATTAATCATGGAAAAGGATCGAAATGCAACCAACACCTAGACTTAGGGTTTTATCTGACAGAATTCCACAAGTTTTGGTATTTATTTATTTCTACAGGGGGTTATCGGGAAATACGGAAGAAAGGCCCACACGTCGGGTTTACATAGTGTGGGGGGATAGACCCCTATACCCTTACGGCTAGACTTGGGCCAGGAGGCTTGGCCCATTACGAGACGAGTTCAAGGCTTGATCCGACAGCCTGGAGTTTCGCGCAAGGAAGCAAGATGTGGAGATCAAGCAGGATTCTAGTCGGTTAGAATAGGAATTGATATCGAACTATCTATGACAATTGTAACCGACTAGGATTAGTTTCCAGATCTGTAACCCTGCCCTTCAGACTATATAAGGAGAGGCAAGGGACCCCCCTAGGACATACGATTCTCTCAACACAAATCAATACAACCAGACGCAGGACGTAGGTATTACGCCAACTCGGCGGCCGAACCTGGATAAAAAGCTTGTCCGAGTCTTGCGTCACCATCGAGTTCGTAGTTTGCGCACCGTCTACCGATAAACTACTACCGTGGGTATACCCCAAGGTAGACTGCCGACCAGCTTTCGTCGACAGTGGCGCGCCACGTAGGGGGTGTGCGTACAGCTCTCCCGACGAACAAGATGGCCATCATCCCCGACTTCGCGGTCATGGCGGGCGGCTTCATGTTCACCGTCAGCTTCAACAGCTTCACCACCACGACCGCGAAGGAGGCGTAGATCCAATCTGTGCCGATCACTTCTTCACCGACGTCGGCTGCAGCTCCAACCACGCTGGCTACGACTTCGACCACACCAGCAACGTTTCCGACCACGCCGACAACGCGTCGCACGCTTCCCTGCTACAAAGGGAGGCAGATCGACAATACCGACCTGCTCGGGCCATCGACCAAATTGTTTGGCCTACTTGCTCTGACCACCAGTCGCAATAATAATCGCCGCGAAGAACGACCCTATGACAACAGCGACCACCGTCATGACAAGTCGAAAAGCTCGAGGGCCGGACAATTTTGTCGTCACCGACTAGACTTTCTTTCAAAGATAAGTACACTTCTAATATTTTATTTATTTTTGGCATAATATTTTCAATATTATTATTCTTCAAAACAACTTTTTTAGCCGACTAGTTTTTTCTCCTACACGAGCTTTCCAGAGCCGGTACTGTCTCCGACTCCTCCCTACACGTGCACGAGATCCGCCCTCTGCGTTCCGGGTGGTCGGCAGTACCTCTCTGACGTGGCTGACAATCCTACGCGTGCCTAGGTTCCGCACCTCATGCTGATTGTTGGCTAGACCAGAGCTGGTACAAGCTCTAGGATGAATTAACAACTCGTGCTAATTTTATAACAAAAAATCTAAAACTTATCTCAGTACTGATTTTTTATCTAAAGTTTATTTATACATCATGTACTACCTATTTTTTATATTTATTTTTCAGGAGTTTGGCCCAGTCGACAAGCTACGCTCAGGGACTCGTCGACTATTCCTTACGCTGTGCCCGGGGACTGCTCCGACCACCGAGCACGTTTACGTTCCCAACCACGCTCGGGGACTTGTCGACTAGTCTCTATGCTGTGCTCGAAGACTGTGCCGACCACCGAGCACGTTTACGTTCCCAACCACGCTCGGGGACTTGTCCACTGGTCCCTATGCCGTGCTCGGGGACTGTGCCGACCACCGAGCACTATACGCTCGGGGACTGGTCGACCAGCTCACCAATTTGAGAGTTTGGGGATTGCACCGACCACCGAGCACTATACGCTCGGGGACTGGTCGACCAGCCCACCAATTTGAGAATTCGGGGACTGTACCGACCACCGAGCGTTATATGCTCGGGGACTAGTCGATTAGTCTATTCAATTGCAGATGAGCTTGATATGCTCGGGGACTGGTAAATTCAATTTTTTAGACCTTGCTACAAGGCTCATACTTCGCCTTCCAGCAAGTTCGGGGACTACATCGGTACGATGCATCTGGCGATGCATCTCAGTTTCAGAATTTCTTTGAGGACTTTTCTTTTGACCCTGGCACCACGTGCCTACGTCACCTACTACCAGGCTCGGGGACTAAGTGGGCACACTTCACCTTGCGGTGAATATGCTTGCTTTTTTTTAGGTCCATGCTTTTCAGAAAAGTAAAGTGGGCACACTTCACCAAGAAAGAAATCTTTTTTAAATTTAGAGCACCATGCATTCTTCAAACAACCTGCTTCTTCGATGTCAATGTTGATCAACTGTTTTTTGAGTTGGTCAAAATACTGTTGCAACTGTTTGGACGACTTTCCTGCTTATTGAAGACGTTAAGCCTCACTGATCGAAGAAGCTCAAGACGGCGAGTTACATCACAATACATGGTGCTCGGGGACTAGCTGTGGGGGGATAGACCCCTATACCCTTACGGCTAGACTTGGGCGAGGAGGCTTGGCCCATTACGAGACGAGTTCAAGGCTTGATCCGACAGCCTGGAGTTTCGCGCAAGGAAGCAAGATGTGGAGATCAAGCAGGATTCTAGTCGGTTAGAATAGGAATTGATATCGAACTATCTATGACAATTGTAACCGACTAGGATTAGTTTCCAGATCTGTAACCCTGCCCTTCAGACTATATAAGGAGAGGCAAGGGACCCCCCTAGGACATACGATTCTCTCAACACAAATCAATACAACCAGACGCAGGACGTAGGTATTACGCCAACTCGGCGGCCGAACCTGGATAAAAAGCTTGTCCGAGTCTTGCGTCACCATCGAGTTCGTAGTTTGCGCACCGTCTACCGATAAACTACTACCGTGGGTATACCCCAAGGTAGACTGCCGACCAGCTTTCGTCGACACATAGAGATATTAACGTGCCGCACAATTTTCTATCATCTAGAAGACTCCAGAAGCCACGGGACCGAACGGGAAGGCAATCGGGCTCGGAGGCAGGGCGCCCGCCCAGCTACAGTGCCCAATCAGGTCACGTTTCGCGGATTATGCTCCACCGACCTAAAGGATCAAGGAAAACCACACGATCAATATCGGTTTGATCCGATGGCCCAGATTCACTAGAAGGGACTATAAAACCAGACCCCCTGGCCCCTGGAGATCATACCTCTTCTACAGAATCAAAGCTAGGGTTTCAATTCTTCATCCAAGTAGAGAGGATCCCTCTAGTTCTTCTAGTTCTACCTCTAGTTCATCTAGATCTAGTTCTAGTTCATCTAGTTCCTCTAGTTCTAGTTCTTGTTAGTTCTAGTTGTAATCTAGAAAATAGGGAGAGAGAAGAGGAGAGCGGAGGAGGAGCCGGATCTGTCGGATCTTCCTTAACATTGTACTTTTGCAGCATCTAGTTCGTTCTTCATCGTTCTCCAGGTTCTTCAACTCATAACTCCTGAGTTCTCTAATTACTTTTATTTACATTCAAGTTATTTATTGGATTCCCGCTTGCATCAAGTGCTCTAATCTTTGAAACATTAGAGTAGTAATTAATAGATTAGACGTGGTGTTTAGTCTTGCAATTGCCTGGAATTGCACCCAATCCTGCGGATTGTTGTGGTAGCCTTAGGGTAGTGACAGCCCTAACGGTCGACGTATTCCACCTCGTTCGGATCGGTGTTTGTAGGACCGTAGTCAGAGCTTCCTAGCCCCCTTCTCATCTCTTTCTGTGGTTAGTGTTCTGATGTCCCGAAATAGATAATCTTGAAGTAATTCTTGATTCTTAGATCAACTAGAGAACTCTCAGGAAACTTCCTCTCTTCCCACCAAAAATAATTATATAGTTATCCTTGGGCGATCTTGGATCTTAATTAGTACACTCACGTTCTCTGTGGAAAATCGATACTCTGGAATACTCCTGGGTGAAAGCTACATCGGTATCCGTGCGCTTGCGGATTTTTTCTGTTTGCGTTTAAATACCCAACACCGACCTCCCTTGGAAGGGGGTTGAGAGATTCGCTACCTCGGGCGAAAGGGTAAATCATGACTCATGGGTAAAGATGTACAACCTCTGCAGAGTGTTAAAAACTAGTATACTAGCCGAGCTCACGGTCAAGAGCGGCCTTGGGGACATCTACATTAAGGGTGATGATTCTTGTGTGTTAAATATGCTCATTGTTTATTGTTTAATGCTTTACATGATTTATGTCACATTGATCATGAGATTGTGGGAGCTATACAATCTAGTTGCTATACTTGTGGAGTTCGACATGGACTCACTCTTGCTATTTCCCCCAAACCTCAGGAGAAGTTTAGGCTTGTGATCAACCAGTTAGTTGGATCCTATAGAGTGAAGTTAATACCCTAAGTTTGGAGTTGTCTATCCGCTGTTTGCTTAAAGGTTATCTCTTTTATTCATTGTACGTTATATATTTTATGCATTGTCTTTTGATATTACCCCTTATTTGTAGCTATATGTGAGATTTGGCTTTTAATACTCACATATGGTGTATATCTAGTTTTGTCCTTAAAATCGGGTATTACACAAAGAGACACAAGATTTTTCTCCCGGGGTTCACGTGCTTGCCGGCACGCTATGTCCCTGTTGTGTCGACCAACACTTCGTGGTCTGGCGGTTAATTGGGATTCCACACCCAAGATCACCATGAGCACCGCAAGGACCTACCACAAGTGAGGTAGCTCAATGACACGCGCAATCCACTAATGGTTGCCTTTGGCTCTCCGCCGAGTAGGCACAAAACCCCTCACAATCGCTGGGAGATGGCCACGAACAATCATCAACTCATGCCAAAAGCTCCACCGTAGCTCCAAGCCGTCTAGGTGGCGGCAACCACCAAGAGTAACAAGCAAACCCGCTGCTCAACGATCACTAGTGCCACTAGATGCTCAAACTCTAAATAAAATGCAACTAGGATCTCTCCCAATCTCACTTTGGATGATCAAATCTTGAACAAGGTGAGTGGGATGTGTGGGAGTATGCTCACAAGATGTATCAACAAGTTGGAGAGTCAAGAGAGTGAGCATGAATCGGCCAAGACATATTTGTAGAAGCCCCAAGCTTCAAAGAGCCGTTGGCCACAAACCAACTGTCTGCGCTCACACTAGACGCGTCCTAGTTCACACCGGACGCGTCTGGTATTGGCCAGACTAGCGTCTGCTGCTCTTGACCGTTTGAAAAGTATCCGTTGCTGCCAACAAGTGTCACACTGAAATCTCAGCACCGGACTCACTACTTGATCACATTGGACACGTCCGGTCCATACCGGACGTGTGCGCAAAGAGCTCCGCAATGTGACAGCAACACCGAACGCACACATCAGGTGTAGCACCGAACGCGCATGCCGGACGCATACGCAGAGAGCCTTGCAAACTGAGTTACCACCGGACGCTCATACCGGACGCGTCCGGTCTCACACCGGACGCGTCCGGTCCATACCAGACGCGTTGCACCAGACGCACAGGGTGCACTGTTTCTGCATCTGGAGCTTCACAGAAAGGTGTTTTTCACTAAAATTAACTTCAATTCATTCCCTTGCTTCCATGTGCCCACACCAAAGTGTCACAACACTTGTGCAAGTATGTTAGCAATTTTGATAAACATTTTCAAGGGTTAGTTGATTAGTTCACTAGGTCCTATTGAAAGTGCATTTGCCCCCTATGTGGGTTTTGGTGTATTAATGACATCCAATTTAGGGACTAATGCGTTGTATTTGAGATTTGCTACAGCTACTATTCTCATGAAAGATGCAAAGGTTCGACTTGAGATGAAATGGTATCCCCCAATCTTCGTTCGTGAGAAAGGCGTTGGAATCTTTCTAGAGCTTAATTGTTTTTCTTTTAACTTGGGGATAGGTATGCCGTACTATCAAGAGGGATTCAAAAGTTGTTGGTTTGGGGAAGATAGAGTGCTCAAGTCTTTCAACTAAAACCTTTTTAGAAACACTCTAGCACCTCTCTTGCACTTAGATCTACCTTCTGTGACTTCTGGTGTCGGAAGTCCCGACGCGGGTCGGAACTCCCGACGTGCTGCGCGAAAACTGTGAACGTCGGAAGTCCCTACGTGAGTCGGAAGTCCCAACATTGAATTCTGCGCGCGCACGTGTCGGAAGTCCCGACAAGCGTCGGAAGTCCCGACGCCAGGACTGGGGCTGGCTATTCCCTCGCTCGAGTGCCAGCAGTTCCGGCCAGCGTCAGCAGTGCTGACCCATCGGAAGTCCCGACGCATGTCGAGAGTTCAGACATTGACTTCCTGCGCTGACCTCGGCTGCCTGCTAAACAGTGCTTTCCAGTGAGTGTCGGAAGTCCCGAAACTATGTCGGAACTTTCGACGTAGATCTGAGCAGACTTTTCTCCCAGTAGTATAAATAGCTCCCTCTGTGTTTCTAACCGTTACCCACTCTTTCATTGCGACCAACCCTCAGACAAAACAGCTCCCAAGCATTCAAGACTCCTCTCTCCTCCTCCTCTTTGCTCCTAACTTCGATTCACCTTAGATTTGGAGTGTTTGGAGAGTGGATAAGTGAGAGCAACGCCTTGAGAAGCTTGAGCACTTGATCTCTTCGTCAACCCGGCAGGTTTTGAGTTTATTACTCTTGGGTTCTTGGAACCCTAGCCGGCTAGGCGTCGTCCAAGAGCTTCCATCTTGTGGAAGAGCCTTGGAAAGTTTGTATTAC
The DNA here is from genome assembly GCF_000003195.3 of Sorghum bicolor. Classification (NCBI taxonomy): domain Eukaryota; kingdom Viridiplantae; phylum Streptophyta; class Magnoliopsida; order Poales; family Poaceae; genus Sorghum; species Sorghum bicolor. The sequence goes on from NC_012875.2 coordinate 11,492,796, forward strand.
CCGGTTTTTCTTAGTGGAAAGCTCAAGTGACCTTTGGGGTTACTTTGAGGGAGGCAAGGAGGTGAAAGAGACTCCGACCTTGGTGGTCACCTCAACAACGAGGACGTAGGAACTCCTAAGTGGGGTTGCCGAACCTCGGGTTAAATCCTTGTGTCTCTTGTGGTTGCTTTTCTTAAGTTCTACTCGTATTACTTGTATTTGCTTGTGCCTCTACCTCCTTTTAGGGTTTGGTCTCGATCTACGGTTTGGGGGACTCTTGGTGTCAAGGAAGGCTCTCAACATCCTCTTCTAACCACTAGAGAGTGGTGTTGTAAGTTGTGGATCTCACAAAGTTCATTTAAGAACTTATAGTTCATTTCCCGTAGGTGTCGGAACTGCTGACAGTTTGCGTTGGAACTTCTGACAACGTCGGAAGTTCTGACCCAAACTGTCGGGACTTCCGACAGTTGCTGACAAGTGACTTTAAGTTTTGTGTAGAATTTTTTAGATACGCCTATTCACCCCCCTCTAGGCATTGTTTAGATCCTTTCAATTGGTATCAAAGCAAGGTCTTCTTTTATCACTTTACCGTGTGAGAAGAAACAATGTCGGAAACCGAAAAGACACAAGAATTGGCTAAGGAAATAGCCAAAGAACTGTTGGCAGCTCAATCAAAGCTTTTTCAAGATGAAATGAAGAAAATGCAAGATGAGATGACAAAGTTAAAAGAAGAGCTGAGCAAGAAAGTTGAAGATGCAATAGGTAGTAGGAAATCTGATGAGGGACCTAGTGGACACAAAGACAATGATAATGAAAGTGAAGTTGGAGGTAAAGAAGAAGGTCACCCAAAAGGAGTCTACTCCAACATGAACTTTGATTATTCACAGCTTATCAAGGCTTCACATCTTGCCCCATCTATCAACCTAGGGAAACCTCCTCACTTTGATGGAACTAGATATCCCGATTGGGCCTACAAAATGAAGATGCACCTCATTGTCGCAAATCTTTGGGAAGTGGTAGATGTTGGTGTAACATTTCCCACTGAAGATAGAGAGATCACTCCGGAGGAAGCTGACACCTTTCGTCAAAATGCACAAGCTGTAGCTATTTTAGTTTCAAGTTTGGCTCCAGATGAATTCAACAAAGTGAATGGAAGAGAAGTTGCCAAGGGAAGTGTTGAAAACAGCATTTGAAGGTGACAAGAGTGTGAGAAAGGGTAACATTGAGTTACTTCATGGTGAGTTGGAAAGATTTGTTTTCCTAGAAGGTGAATCCACTCAAGCTATGTTTGATAGGATGATGTCTTTGGTCAACCGGATAAGATCTATTGGAAGCACTGAATGGGATGAAAACAAGGTTGCAAGGAAGATCTTAAGAACCTATAGAGCAAAGAACAACATGCTAGCGTCAGTGATTATGGAAAGGCCCGACTATGATTGCATGACACCTCAAGAAGTTCTAGCCAAGCTCAAGCATCATGAGTGCCTTGATCAAGATGCTATCAATGCACATAGTCAAAATCCTAGTGCAATGGGATACAACAAGAACGTAGCTCTAAAGCTAGAGCAAGGACATGAACATCACAAGTCATGTCAAGAAAAGAAGAAAGTGAAGGATGATTCATCAAGTGGTGAAGAAGATTCTGATCAATAAGTTGCTTTTATCATTAGAAATCTCAGAAAATTTATTAAGAAGAAGGGTCATCAAAAGAAGAAGAGGTTTTGCTACGGATGTGGCCAAACCGGTCACTTCATAGCTGAGTGCCCAAATATGAAAGACAAGAACAAGTACAACAATAATAATGACAAGAAGTACAAAGGAATGAAAAAGGGTGAAACTCATCTTGGTGAAGAATGGATATCCAATGATAGTGACTCAAGTGATGAAGAGAAGAAGAAGAAGAAAGGAGCTGCAAACATTGCCATCCACAAATCCTCATCATCACTCATGAACCTCCCAAAGGCTTCACCACCAAAGCTCTTCCCCAACTTGGACTCTACACCAAGCCTCTTCGCCAACCTCATCGACGATGACTACTACACTCCAACTTGCCTTATGGCTAAGGGCGAGAAGGTAACTACCTCATCCGAAACCTCTAGTGATGAATATGATAGTCATGATGAAAACATAGAACAACTTGAGGCACCCTTGATAAAGAAATTTGGTCATAAGGCCTTCACTAAAATAAAAAGTCTAATGAAGAAATTAGAGAAGAGGGATAGATGCTTAGAGATGCAAGGTGATATAATTGTACAAGATAAGGAAAAGAACCTAGCACTTGAAGCATCTATTGCCGAGGAAAAGACGAAGGTTGAAAAGTTAACCGTTGAATTGTCTTTAGCCAATGACTCAATTGGGAAATTGACTAAGGAACATTCCTCGGTTGATGATCAAGTAGCGATCCTCAAAAATGAGAATAGTATAGCTCAAGAAAGCCTCACAAGCTTTAAGGAAAAATACTGAATTCTTGAGTTAAACTATAACACTCTTTGGGCTAGCACTTCGACTTCTCCTAAGGCAACCAAAGACTCTAATGTCTCCACTAGCAACGGTTGTAAAAGATGCTATAAAGTTGATGTAAATGCATATGCTACTAACCTTGTTGAGCTAGAGAAAAAGGACAAGGAAATCAATAGGTTGAATATGGAAATTAAGAAGGGGTGTAAATGCCAAGAGCAATCTAAAAGAACTATATACAAGCATTTAGGCACCCATCCATCAAGGAAGGACTTGGCTTTAATAGGTATGATGGAAAGGCCAATGGAAGAAACATTGTGAACGGAGTGCCTTGTGTAAAGTTCAACAAGGGTGTTGCCCTTGACGAGCTTATATGCAAGGCAAACAACAAAGTTTATCTTCCGTTGATTCAACCTACAAGCAACAAGGAAAGCAAGATAAAGCCATCCGAAGCTCCCAAGCCACAAGCACCACTTCCACGGTGCTATGCTAGTGACTATATGTGTTGTTGGGGCAAAGATGGCAAGATCGTGGTAAAGTATGTTAGTGCCCACAAGAGGAAGGAAATATTGAGAAGTGTTTGGGTGCCAAAACTTTATGTTACTAACCCCCTAGGACCCAAATCTATTTGGGTACCTAAAACACAAGTTTGAATTGTCTTTGTAGGAATACTCCTCCGGTGGAACAAGTTGGGTGTTGGATAGTGGATGCACCAATCATATGACCGGAGAGAAGGATATGTTCACATCATTCCAACCTAGTGGTGAACAAAGTGGAAATATTGTATTTGGTGACAATGGAAAAGGAGAAGTACTTGGTTTGGGTAAAATTGCTATCTCAAATGATAACTCCATTTCCAATGTTTTACTTGTAAATTCGTTAAGTTACAATTTGTTGTCCGTCTCGCAACTTTGCGAAATGGGTTACAATTGTCTCTTTACGGATAAGGGTGTGGAAGTCTATAGAAGGGAGGATTCCTCTATTGCATTTACGGGTCACCTAAAAGGGAAACTCTATCTAGTTGATTTCACATCAAATAGAGTAAAGCCCGAGACTTGTTTAATGGCAAAATCTAGCATGGGGTGGTTATGGCATCGCCGACTTGCCCATGTTGGGATGAGGAACTTGGCCAAACTTCAAAAAGGCGAACACATCCTTGGACTAACAAATGTTTCTTTTGAGAAAGATAGGATTTGCAGTGCATGTCAAGCGGGAAAGCAAGTAGGAGCTAAGCATCCTGCAAAGAACATCGTGACAACCGAAAGGCCTTTGGAGCTACTACACATGGACATATTTGGACCCGTGGCTTACATAAGCATTGGTCGTAACAAATATGGTTTTGTGATTGTTGATGATTATTCACGTTATACTTGGGTTTTCTTTTTGCGTGATAAAAGTGAGGTCCAAGGGATTTTCAAGAAGTTTGCAAGAAGAGCCCAAAATGAGTTTGATGTCAAGATCAAGAAAGTTAGAAGTGACAATGGGACGGAGTTTAAGAACACAAACATCGAAGAGTACCTTGATGAAGAAGGAATCAAGCATGAGTTTTCGGTTCCCTATACTCCTCAACAAAATGGTGTTGTGGAGAGAAAGAATCGGACACTCATAGAAGCTGCAAGAGCAATGTTGGATGAATACAAGACTCCGGTGAACTTTTGGGCTGAAGCGGTCCACACGGCGTGTCATGCTATCAACCGCTTGTATCTTCACAAGAAAAGAGAAAAGACCGCCTATGAACTTCTAACCGGTAAAAAGCCCAAGGTGCACTACTTTAGAGTTTTTGGATCCAAGTGTTTCATACTTAACAAAAAGTCCAAAAGCTCAAAGTTTGCACCAAAGGTTGATGAAGGTTTAATGCTTGGTTATGGTACTAACGAACATGGATATCGTGTTTTCAATAAAACCTCCGGTTTGATTGAAATCGCGGTAGACGTGACCTTTGATGAAACCGACGGCTCTCAAAAGGAGCAATTCAATGTTGAGATTGTAGGTAATGAAGCAGCTGTAGAAGAAGCTATCAAGAAGCTAGCAATTGGTGAAATAAAGCCCATTGAAGATGATGATGAAGAAAGTGCAGTGCATATTGATCATGATTCTACCATTCATCATGGCTCATCCAATGAGCATGGTGAGGTTTCCGCATCAAGAATCAATGAAGATTGTGGCAACAACGTGCAAGCTCAACCTCATCTTAATCTTGACCACACAAGTGAAGACAATCATCCACAAGATCATAGTCTTGGTCTTCCAATAGATCATGGCTATGATGATGAAGAAGATGATGGCCCCATTCAAAGATCAACTCAAATGCCACATCCTAGAGTACATCAATCAATTCAGCGGGATCATCCCGTTGATAACATTTTGGGAAGCATTCGACGAGGGGTAACGACACGTTCTCGTTTAGCAAGTTTTTGTGAATATTACTCGTTTGTTTCTCCTTTGGAACCTCATAGGGTGGAAGATGCTCTTGATGATGAAGATTGGATGATGGCCATGCAAGAAGAGTTGAACAACTTCACACGAAATGAAGTCTGGTCCTTAGTGGAAAGGCCCAACCAAAATGTGATTGGAACCAAATGGGTCTTCCGGAACAAGCAAGATGAGCATGGCGTGGTGACAAGGAACAAGGCAAGATTGGTGGCTCAAGGTTTCACTCAAATAGAAGGCTTGGATTTTGGGGAGACCTACGCACCGGTGGCAAGGCTAGAATCCATTCGTATTCTACTAGCCTATGCTGCCCATCATGATTTCAAGCTATATCAAATGGACGTGACGAGTGCATTTCTCAATGGCCCCCTATCCAAGTTGGTGTATGTTGAGCAACCACCGAGCTTTGAAGATCCCAAGTTTCCAAATCACGTCTACAAGCTCGACAAAGCACTCTATGGGCTTAAACAAGCCCCTAGAGCTTGGTATGATTGCTTAAAGGACTTCCTACTCAAACAAGGGTTTGAGATAGGAAAGGCCGATGCTACCTTGTTTACTCGCAAAGTCAATAATGATATTTTTGTGTGCCAAATATATGTCGATGACATAATATTTGGTAGTACTAATGAAGATTTTTGTGAGGAATTTAGTAGGATTATGACGAACAGGTTTGAGATGTCTATGATGGGTGAGTTGAAGTTCTTTCTTGGATTTCAAATCAAGCAACTCAAAGATGGCACATTCATAAGTCAAACAAAGTACACCTACGATATGCTAAAGAAGTTCGACATGGACAAAGCGAAACCCATCAAAACACCGATGCCAACAAGTGGGCATCTTGACCTTGATCAAGGAGGAAAGGACGTTGATCAAAAGGTATATCGCTCCATGATTGGATCCCTCCTCTACCTTTGTGCATCTAGGCCCGATATTATGCTTAGTGTGTGCATGTGTGCAAGATTTCAAGCTAGTCCAAAAGAATGTCATCTAATGGCTGTTAAGAGAATCTTTCGGTATTTAGTGCACACTCCTAATCTTGGCTTGTGGTATCCCAAGGGCTCCACTTTCGAGTTACTTGGCTATTCCGACTCGGATTATGCCGGTTGCAAAGTAAGTCGAAAGAGTACCACCGGGACTTGCCAATTTATTGGTAGGTCCTTGGTGTCTTGGAGCTCTAAGAAGCAGAACTCCGTTGCTTTGTCCACTGCTGAGGCCGAGTATGTGGCGGCCGGTGCATGCTGTGCCCAACTACTTTGGATGAAGCAAACCCTCAAAGACTTCAGTTGTGAGCTAACCAAGATTCCCCTTTTGTGTGACAATGAGAGTGCCATTAAGTTGGCAAACAACCCTGTAAACCACTCTCGAACAAAGCACATAGACATCCGGCATCACTTTTTGAGAGACCACGAAGCCAAAGGAGATATCGCATTTCATCATGTGAGCACCGATAAACAACTAGCCGATATCTTCACAAAGACCCTAGATGAGTCAAGATTTTGTGCTTTGAGGAGTGAGCTAAATATCATTGATTCTCGTAACCTAACTTGATGTCTTGCACATAATTTGATTGATGTAGGTAGGAGAAAACTTTTTGCAAAGTTTGTATGCTGTTTTTTCAAAATCTAATTTGATTTAGGTTTCATGGATGACTATAGTTATGTGATGCTTGTTTGTCAACTAGTCATCCTTGAAATCCTGTGTGTCTATCATACTTATGCCCCACATTACACAGAGAGTTCAAATTTTGAAGTTTTTAGGTCTCCCTGTGTCGGAAGTCCCGACGTGCGTCGGGAGTTCCGACGTGGTTGCGGGCTAAGCCCTCAGCCGGGAGTTCCGCGCAGCGTCGGGAGTCCCAGCCAGCGTCGGAAGTTTTGACGTGAGCCGGAAGTCCCGACGCAGATCTAGCGCGTGCGGCAAACCTGGTTTGACTCTGGCTTGACCCCCCCTTTTTACCCCGTGACCGCAGTGACCGCAGTCATTTCTTCTCCCCCCGCAGTCAGTTTCTCTTCCCCCCCCCGCGCCTCCTCCTTCCCCAGATCTCCTCTCCCAGATTCGCCCGATCCGCTCCTCTCCCGGTGCCCTTGCGTGTGGTCGCCGTGCTCCTCCGTGCTGCCCGGTCGTGGTGCGCCCCTCGTGCGCGGTGCGCCTCCCCGTGCTGCCTGGAAGCCTCACGCGTCGTGCGTGGCCGTGCCCCGTGCGCGGTTCTCCTCGGTTCCTCATCTGAGCTTCGTTGCGCGTTTCTTTTCTTTCTCTCAGGTGATTTCCCCTCTCTTCTCTCTTCCTCCCGTGCGTTTTCGTTTGAGTTTGTGTGATCTCGTGCGTCGGGGGTTCCGACGGCTGCCGGGAGTTCCGACTGTCGGGACTTCCGGCTACTATTGGGACTTCCGACACCGAAGTTCTCTGTTCCTTCGCTTGTCACCTTAGTTGTCCGTCTCTTGTCTCGCAGCAATGACTCGTGGAAGCCCTTCTCGCCATGTTGAGAAGAGGTCCAAGACCAACCAGGACCGCTCCGCTGCCCCCCGCACCAAGGCTGTTCTCCCTCGGGCTGGTGCTGGTGGCTCTCGTCATGCCGCTGCCGCTGCCGCTGCCCGTGCCTCTGGGCAGGGCCCATCGGCTCCTGTGGCAGCGCCCCCTCAGTCCTCGCATCGGGCTCCTGATCCCACCGGGCGTGACACCGAGGTCGACCCTGCAGAAGAGGAGCTTGAGCGTGCTGGGCGGACTATTTCCGCTCATGTGCGCTCCCCGTATGATGGGCCGGAGTGTCCCGTCTCCGCGCTTGTCCCCTTCGACTCTCTGGCCCCCGTCGTGCGGTGCCCCGAGATCGCTCCCAACATGGGTGGTTGGGCTCCTCCTCGTCCGATTGATTTCCGCCACAACGTCCGCGACATCAGATCCTTCCGGAGTCGCAATCTCTATGCTGAAGATGAGAAGGATCTCCGTCTTGAGTATCATTTTTGGCACTACTTTCATTTCTACTATTATGATTCCATTCTTTACCGCAAGTCTCTTGAGAAAGGGAAGCCTCCGGTTATTCAAATGAAGTATATCATTGAGTACTCCCTTACCTCTACTTTCAAAGATCAAGAGATTCGGCAAATGGTGGAAGACTTGCGCAATATGGGTCTCTCTAGGCTGATGGAGCTTCACAGGCATTGGAACAATGAGGTGATTATGCAGTTTTATGCTTCATATTTTCATGAGACTGACAGCGAGAGTGACACTGATGTTATTCACTGGACCACTGAGGGTCGTCACTACAAGGTTGATTTTGTCACCTTTGCTCGTTTGCTTGGTTTCAATGGGCATGATCGCCGTGCAGCGGAGATTACTGATTATGAGGATGTGGCTATGTCTGAGTACCAGTTTATGTATTTGGAGGGTTTTCCTGCTGATGGACAGACAGTTTATCTGAAGCCCTATTACTATGTGCTCAACAACATTCTCAGGCAGGTTTTGTACCCCAAGGAAGGAGACTCCACTTTTCTTCGGGATGATTCTCAGAAGGTCTTAGCTCGTTTTGGGGATGATTTCCAGAAGTTCTCGGTCAGCCGGTACATCTGGAACAGGATTCATGATGCTTCTGAGGATCCCGTCAAGAACCTTCCCTATGCTCCTTCAATCATGCATGTCATTCAGCAGGTCTCAGGCATTCGCTTTCCTACTGATGGCTCAAATCACAAAGTGCTGAGATTGACCAATCGGGTCTCGGTTCAAGCAGCTAGGGCTTTGAAGGCTCGTGGTGCAGATCCTCCTCCTCGCCGTGGTGGTCCTTCCTCCGCTCGTTCCCGACGTGCTGCTCCTTCGCCTCCTGCTGTCTCCCGCTCCACCAGCTCTCACCCTCTCACCTCCTCTGGCAAAGGCAAGAAGCCCAGCAAGTTCAAGTTTCTCAAGACATATATGTTTGGACAGTGTTGTGCTCAGAGGCAGCATGATATTCAGGAGAGGCTCTATCGTCTTGAGCAGCAGGCTGGTGTTGTCTCTTCGCCCCCTCCTCCGTTTGTGCCTCCCCGTGATCCTCTTGCTCTTTATGATGAGGCTTGCCAAGCTTATCAGGATGAGGCCACTTCTCGCCCTCATGGCAAAGGTGTGGCTGCCCCTGAGGATGAGGAGTACCATGAAGAAGAACAAGATGATGATGATGACGACGACGATGATGACGGTGACGATGAGGACTTTGACATTGAGTAGTTGTTTCTTCTCTAGCGCGGCCTACCCCTTTTGGCACTTGTTGACAAAGGGGGAGTGTTAGGCTTTGATCTTTCATGTAATAAGCTAGATGTCATGGTAGGCTTAAAAACCTCTTAGTTTGGATTATCTATGTCTCGTGGTGGCACTATGTGATGGACATCTTTATATTTTGTGTGAGTTGGATGATTGCAGGACAAGTTGTTAATCTTTTATCTATCTACTTTGTTTACTTGTCCTTGTCTCTTTTGTTTGTTTGTTGATTGAGTTTTTGTGTTGGCCATGTACTTAAGGTCTATCTTGGTTTATTGGTCATCCTATTCACTCCACTTTGTTGTGTGAATATAAACTGTCATTTTGCATACTCTTTCACGGTTATACTCTTGTTCACACTTGTTGCACCCCACGGAGTGCAAAATTTAGGGGGAGCTTGTTCTTTGATGTATGTTTCTTACGTGATGACAATCACCATTGAAATTCTAATTCATGCATACATCAAGGGGGAGCTCGCTGTAAATTTTGGACTTCAAAAGCTTTTTGACTTTCATTTGTAAGCCTAAACTTGGTTGTCATCAAGCACCAAAAAGGGGGAGATTGAAAGTGCATTTGCCCCCTATGTGGGTTTTGGTGTATTAATGACATCCAATTTAGGGACTAATGCGTTGTATTTGAGATTTGCTATAGCTACTATTCTCATGAAAGATGCAAAGGTTCGACTTGAGATGAAATGGTATCCCCCAATCTTCGTTCGTGAGAAAGGCGTTGGAATCTTTCTAGAGCTTAATTGTTTTTCTTTTAACCTAGGGATAGGTATGCCGTACTATCAAGAGGGATTCAAAAGTTGTTGGTTTGGGGAAGATAGAGTGCTCAAGTCTTTCAACTAAAACCTTTTAGAAACACTCTAGCACCTCTCTTGCACTTAGATCTACCTTCTGTGACTTCTGGTGTTGGAAGTCCCGACGCGGGTTGGAACTCCCGACGTGCTGCGCGAAAACTGTAAACGTCGGAAGTCCCGACGTTGAGTTCTACGTGCGCACGTGTCGGAAGTCCCGACAAGCGTCGGAAGTCCCAACGCCAGGACTGGGGCCGAGCAACGCCTTGAGAAGCTTGAGCACTTGATCTCTTCTTCAACCCGGTAGGTTTTGAGTTTATTACTCTTGGGTTCTTGGAACCCTAGCCGGCTAGGCGTCGTCCAAGAGCTTCCATCTTGTGGAAGAGCCTTGGAAAGTTTGTATTACCCTGTTTTTCTTAGTGGAAAGCTCAAGTGACCTTTGTGGTTACTTTGAGGGAGGCAAGGAGGTGAAAGAGACTCCGACCTTGGTGGTCACCTCAACAACGAGGACGTAGGAACTCCTAAGTGGGGTTGCCGAACCTCGGGTTAAATCCTTGTGTCTCTTGTGGTTGCTTTTCTTAAGTTCTACTCGTATTACTTGTATTTGCTTGTGCCTCTACCTCCTTTTAGGGTTTGGTCTCGATCTACGGTTTGGGGGACTCTTGGTGTCAAGGAAGGCTCTCAACATCCTCTTCTAACCACTAGAGAGTGGTGTTGTAAGTTGTGGATCTCACAAAGTTCATTTAAGCACTTGTAGTTCATTTCCCATAGGTGTCGGAACTGCTGACAGTTTGCGTTGGAACTTCTGACAACGTCGGAAGTTCTGACCCCAACTGTTAGGACTTCCGACAGTTGCTGACAAGTGACTTTAAGTTTTGTGTAGAAATTTTTAGATACGCCTATTAACCCCCCTCTAGGCATTGTTTAGATCCTTTCACCTATGCATATGCAAGGAATCCAATCACCTAGGGGCACTTAGATAACCATTTTCACCACGAGATTACCCCTTGTAATAGTATGACTATCTATCCTAAATGTGATCACACCCTCTATGGTGTCTCGATCACCAAAACCAAAACCCTAAGCAATACCTTTTCCTTGATCTCCATAGGGTTTTGTTTTTCTCTTTCTTCTTTTCCAAGTTGACCACTTCATCATCTTGTGGTCATCACCATCATCACTTTGATCATTACTTTCTCCATCACTTTGCATGTACTAACTTTATTAAGTCTACACACACTTAGTATAGAGGTTAGTACTAGGGTTTCATCAATTATCCAAAACCAAACTAGGGCTTTCAATCTCCCCCTTTTTGGTAACAACCATTTTTACAAAGATTTTCAATATAACTTTCTTAGATTCATGTTGCTTGCCCAAGTATTTTACCATGTGCAAAGGTTATGGACAAGTTTCATAAACCCAAATTGGTAGCAGTTGCTCGCCCTACATATGTGCTAAGAGTTTGGATATGCCTCTTGCACATATGCTTGAATAGGAAATATAGGAGTCAATTTCTACCAAATGATGCTAAGGTGTAAAGAATGGACCTTTGAAGCGTGATACCAATCGGAGTTGCCAATGTACACGATCCTTAGCACCATTAGTAACTAGATATTCACAAAACTAGAAGTCCCCGTGAGATCAACATCATAAGCAAGGTTCTAGTCCTACTTATGAAATAACTAAAAGTCTAGTTACACTACCTACACATACTAGTTCTTCATTTCATCAATCAAACCTACAACTAGCATACATCACACAAGCAAGGTATCGGAGAGAAAGATTCTCAAGCTAATGCTAATGCAAGCAAACATATGTGATGCACATTCAAATGCCCCATACAAGTTTATGAGCTTGCTCCCCCTACTTGTGTGGTTCAAAATTTTAATTTTAATTGATCCCCTTCTTTTTTGATGTTTACTTCCCTATATTTGTACTTCTTTGTAATTTCTCTCCCCCTTTGTCATCAATGACTACAAAAGGTGAGCTCAAATTTTAGATAGGTTAGTGTGAAACCATGTGAAGTGAGATCATTTTACCAAATTGGTCCAATCTAGATTACTTACCTAAGATACTTAACTTGGTTTGATCCAAGGACAAGCTTCTTCACACCTCTAAGTAAGGGTTATCTTGTACCATGTTGAGTTAAACACTTAGAGCTCATAATCTAGATCAAACACTAGGATTGCAAGCACACAAACATGTTATATGCTACCACTAGACCAAGTCAAGCATAGAAGCAATAGTGGTACCATACAAGCATCAAATTCATTTGATTTTCATGAATGAGCCTAAGACATGTAAGGAATGACTAGATGCACTAAGCCAGTCCTTAGCATAGGATGAATGACATGTCAAATAATTTTACCTTACTTTGCTCGAAGGAGAGGCATGTCATATAATGGGGGTGCATCAACACATATTTGAGAAGTCAAGTATGTTCAATTCATTCTTAGCTTGAAAAACCTCTTCTCATCAAGTGGCTTGGTGAATATATCGGCAAGTTGATCATTAGTGCCTATACTCTCAATGCAAATGTCCCGTTTTTGTTGGTGATCTCTTATGAAGTGATGGCAGACATCTATGTGCTTTGTTTTTGAGTGTTGAACCGGGTTGTTGGTGAGCTTCATGACACTTTCATTGTCACAAAGCAATGGCACTTCTTTGAAATTGATTCCAAAATCCTTCAATGTTGCCTTCATCCATAGAATTTGTGCACAACAACTACCGCCCGCAATATACTCCGCTTCGGCGGTTGATAATGCAACACTATTTTGCTTTTTGGATGACCATGAGACAAGTGATCTTCCCAAAAGTTGACATGTGCCCGATGTGCTTCCTCTTTCAACTTTGCATCCCGCATAGTCTGAATCAGAATATCCAATAAGTCCAAACTTTACACCTTTGGGATACCACAAACCAACATTTTGTGTATGCTTTAAGTACCTCAATATTCTCTTTGTTGCTTTCAAATGGCTTTCTCTTGGTGAGGCTTCAAATCTTGCACACATGCATACACTAAACATGACATCTGGTCTTGATGCGGTCACATAGAGTAAGCTTCCAATCATAGACCGATACAACTTTTGATCCACCATATTTCCACTTGTATCACTATCTAGGCTTCCATTTGTTCCCATTGGAGTGCTAATTGATTTTGCATCATCCATACCAAACTTTTTTAGAATGTCTTTTATGTACTTGCCTTGACTTACAAAAGTGCCATTCTTCAATTACTTGATTTGAAGACCAAGGTAGTAACTAAGCTCTCCAATCATTGACATCTCAAAGTCATTAGCCATCATGTTTCCAAACTCCTCACAAAATACTTGGTTGGTTGATCCAAATATGATATCATCAACATATATTTGCAACACAAACAAGTCTCTGCCAATCTTCTTATTGAGGAGAGTGGTCTCAACCTTGCCCATTTTAAAACCTTTAGAGAGTAAGAAGTCTCTCAATCTCTCATACCATGCTCTTGGTGCTTGCTTCAAACCATACAATGCCTTTCTCAGCTTGTAAACATGGTTGGGTTTCTTGTCATCTTCAAATCCGGGAGGTTTGTATGACAAAGAATTAATCCTACCAAAGCTATAGATAATACACATTTAGAGTTAAGAAAACATTTGCACATTTACGCTGCTTGCTTTGCATTGAGTTCAGTCAACCTTGTCGTATACCTTATGAGAGTCTTGTCATGCTTTCTAAATCAAGATCACGTACACACTCCAGTTCATATATGCATTATGCCTACATTAGGAGTAAACACCAACAATCACCCTATAGGATAACCCTCATCTTTAATGTTCTAGGTTCTTGTTATTATCTCTCTAATCATTTATTATATTCAAAGGATACATGTGGCTATGCAAAAATATAAAAGAAGAAAAGGGAGTAAAAGATGGACAAGTGTCCCAATTATTGAAACAATGGGTACAGATGCCCGCCTCGAATTAGAAAAAAGAAGAGAAGAGATAGCCCATGTCTTTCCTGAGAAGTTTCAATAGAAAGTTATTCCCAAAGAAATAAGACTTAGCTACAAATACCACAAATTAACCTATCCACCATATTCCATACACATGCACACCTTGGTTTGATTGTATGCCTCGATTCTCTATGGATCCATTAATTGACTTTACAATACATGCATTGCAGGTATGCTTATCCTTGTTATTAGCACTCCTATAAGCTCTACCATATATATACCTTTAGCTATAGGAGACATAAAACATTAATGCCTCAAGAGAGAACCATAAATACCACATATATTGAGAGATTTGAGGGTGTCATACAGTTAAGCTTTGAGTTTTATTTTGAAAACTTATAAAAACTCTGGAATAATGGTTTTTGCAAAGATTTTGAGACATAGTGCTTGACCTGGTTGTTCTGTCTTCTGATTGCTCAAGAGTCAAGCAAAATCTTTAAAGCTCCATGGTTAAAGGTAAAACGGGTAAGTTTGAAGATTAGAGCAGTTATCAACTAATCCGGAGGAGAATCTTTGTTTGGCAGCATGTGTATTTGGAAAGAATAAAAATATTGTAGCAACTCTTGATCCAAATACATATATTTCTTAGGCTTGGTTTGCCAAGGGACTGGCAAAAGTTAAGCTTGGGGGAATTGTTGACGGTCAATAACGTCAACTTTTATTATAACTTTAAACCTGAAGGAGAACATGAATACACACTAGTATAGGGTTTAAACTAACAATTTCCACGAGTTTTGTATATTCTGTATTTTCTAGGGTGAATTTTAGAAAAGCTAAAAAAGAGGAACTCTAGTGCAAAATAAACACAAAAACGTATTCGCCACAGCAACGTCGCGAGAAGACTCAGGAAGGATCGAGAAGCCACTCGGAGCAACGGGGGGCCTGGCGGCTGCCAAGTGGGGCCGGCCGGCCCCACCTAGCGCCGGCCAGCGCCCCTCTTTAGGGATTTGGCCCCCTCTTCTAGAAGCTTCCTCCACGCCTTTGAGGAGTCATCTCAGCCCTTGGTTAAGTCGGTTTGATCCTACGGCGCACGTGAATCCCACCGGGCTATAAATACATGGGTAGACCCCCCTAGAGGAGCGACCTCATTATTCATCAAGGCCTCAAGCCATCAAGCATCAAGCGCCTTCAAGTTCATCAATAGCCTTCTAGTTCATAGTTCTAGTTAGTTAGACTAGAAGTAGAGGAGATCTAGTTCTTCATCGGGATATGGAGCCCCTGGCGTCGGTCTGGAGTGCAAGAGTTCGGTAATAGATCTAGTTCTTACTTTATAGTATTCAATTGTATATTAAGCAGACTTTATTCTTAATAGATTCATATGTTCTTAATTGCATTAGTCATTGTCAACTTTGATTATATGTCTAGGATAGTTGGTTTGATCTTATTGAATTCAGGTAATTGCTCATATAGTGTTTACCTAATCGATCATTGGGTGGATGATAGACAATATGTAGACATGGTTTCTAGATATCTTGTTTGTCTACGAGTGCACCTCGACGTGCCGGGTCGTGTGGTAGTCCGCGTAGGTGATAGCTGCGTTGGTTCCTCTGTAGTCCACCCCCCGTACGTAGGGCTAGCATGGGCGCGGTCGCGAAGGAGGTGACAGTTGCATCTTAAAACCCTCATTAGTTGATGCCTCTTTACATGTAATTATGATATAGGGTTGACTTAACGATGATTTCTAGATGTAACTGCACTAATTAGAGTTATTCATTGGCGTAGTTATAGAATCATCTTAGATCGAACTCCCTAGTTTATCTATTGGCTAACTCTGATTATGACTAGTAGATGCTCTGATGATTATCCTTAATTATGATACTTGATGATCATGCTACCATTATTATTTATCTATATTTATCTTGTGACATCTGCCTGTTATGAGTAGATTATAGGACTTGGGTAATATCATTTATTCATTCTATATAGTTTCTTATCAATATAACAGATTATAGTTTAACACTTAGCCTTCCTAGTGGTATAAATATAAATCGACAACTTGGATACTTCCCTAGGTAAAATGCTAAAACGGTATAATTATCTGTCCGCTTGCAGAACCTATTTAGTTTATAATTATATTCATAATTGTTATTCTCTGTCTTTACAGTAGAACATGTGAATCTATATTAAATTCCTAGCAACATAATTTGGGATGACAACCTACTTTGTTCTTAGGAATGTTTGAGTAGATAGTTGCTATTTCACAAGTTAATTAGATACCGTGCATTTCTGGCGTTGTTACTACGAGTAGGGTTTATCTCTATTTTTAGTGACGATGGTAGTAAATGTCAACACTGATATAATTGAAAAGATTATGGAAGTTTTCATGGATGATTTTTCTGTTTATGGAAAAACCATTGATGATTGTCTAGAAAACTTAGATAAGGTTTTGTAAAGGTGTGAAGAAAAGCACTTAGTCATTAATTGGGAAAATGTCATTTTATGGTTAGAGAAGGAATAGTGTTAGGACACTTAGTGTGTGAAAGAGGCATTGAGGTAGATAAAGCTAAAATAGAAGTAATTGAACATTTAGCTCTGCCTGTTAATATAAAAGGAAGGAGTTTCCTTGGCCATGCTGGTTTTTCATGTAGGTTTATTAAAGATTTTTCATTTATTGCTAGACCTCTTACTCGCTTATTGGCTAAGGATGTTCCTTTTGAATTTGATGATGCATGTTTACAAGCTTTTGAAATTCTTAAGGAAACACTCATCTCAGCACCAGTCACTCAACCCCTGATTGGTCTTTACCTTTTGAAATTATGTGTGATGCTAGTGATTATGCTGTAGGGGCAGTATTAGGACAAACTAAAGATAAAAAGCATCATGCATTAGCTTATGCTAGCAAAACTCTGACAGGACCTCAACTTAATTATGCTACTATTGAAAAAGAGCTCCTAGCTGTTGTTTTTGCTATTGATAAGTTTAGATCTTACTTAGTGGGAGCTAAAGTAATTATTTATTCTGATCATGCTGCTTCAAAATACTTGCTCACTAAGAAAGATGCTAAACCCCGTTTGATAAGATGGATTTTATTACTCTAAGAATTTGACATAGAAATAAAAGATAAAAAGGGAGTAGAAAATTTTGTTGCCAATCATTTGTCTAGAATGCAATTTGAGAATCCAGAGGAACTACCCATCATGACTCACTCTAGGATGACATGCTCTATGGAATCCACAGATCTGACCCCTGGTATGCAGATATTGTTAATTTTATGGTTATAGGTTATGTACCACCAGGAGGCAACAAAAGGAAGCTAATCCAGGAGAGTCGATCCCACATATGGGTTGAACCATACCTCTTCCGAGTATGCTCTGATGGATTACTCAGAAGGTGTGTGTCAGCTGAAGAAGGAATCAAAATCATCGAAAGATGTCATTCATCACCATATGGTGGTCATTATGGGGCATTCCGAACACACGCCAAGATATGGCAGTGTGGATCCTTCTGGCCAATAATTTATGAACACACAAGACAATTTATTCAGAGATGAGGCCCGTGCCAAAGACATGGTAATATCAATTCAAGGGATGCCATGTCACTCATCAATAATCTCCAGATAGAGCTCTTTGATGTCTGGGGGATTGACTACATGGGGCCATTTCCACCATCAAAGAAGTATGATTATATCCTAGGTGTAGTGCATTATGTTTCCAAGTGGGTTAAAGCCATGCCATGCAGGAATGCTGACAGCATGCATTCAATAAGGTGTTCGAAGAAATAGTATTTCCAAGATTCAGAGTTCCAAGGATAGTGATAAGTGACGGAGGTTCTCACTTCATCGACAAGCGCTTCGAGCAATACTTGAAGAAACATGGGATACGCCACAACGTTGCTACTCCTTACCATCCTCAGACAAGTGGTCAGGTAGAGACATCAAACAAGCAAATTATGAATATTCTATAGAAGACAATAAATGAGATGGGGATAACTTGGAAGGACAAGCTTCATGATGCACTCTAGGCATACCGAACATCATAGAAGACACCCATCGGGATGTCTCCCTATCAACTTGTCTATGGAAAAACTTGTCATTTACCAGTAGAGCTAGAATTCAAAACTCACTGGGCTATCAAGAGATGGAATATGGACTTCGAGGCAGCTAGAGACAAGAGGAAGATGCAACTCTTTAAGCTAGAAGAATGGAGAGAAAAAGCATATCACAATGCCAAGATTTATAAAGAGATAGTAAAAAGATGGCATGACAAAAGGATCAAAAAGAAGGAGTTCACCCTAGGTGATAAGGTATTACTTTTTAATCCTAGTGAAAAGCTCTTCGGGCATGGAAAACTTCAAAGCAAATGGGAAGGACCGTTTGAGGTGGTGAGCTCATCGTCGCATGGAGCCATCACGCTTCACAACAATTAAGGTACGTTATTCAAGGTACATGGTCAACGCCTTAAATTATTTTTAGAGCCCAACAATGAATTAGAGGAAGTAGACACAATTACTTTCTTTCTTAACTGAAATAATTAGGCCTGACCTTTTTATTTTTGAATTATAGGAGAAAATCAACTTTTTCTGAACAATAATATAATGAATAAAGTGTACAAAAAGTTGAGGCAGAGCGGGCTCGAAGGTTGGGCGGCCGCCCAAAACCCTAGGGGAGCCCGCCCCTCCCTCGAAGCCATTCGCCGCTGCCTT
Organism: Sorghum bicolor; assembly: GCF_000003195.3. Taxonomy (NCBI): domain Eukaryota; kingdom Viridiplantae; phylum Streptophyta; class Magnoliopsida; order Poales; family Poaceae; genus Sorghum; species Sorghum bicolor. The sequence continues at coordinate 11,511,308 of NC_012875.2, forward strand.
TCTCCATTTACATCCTGAGACCTTCCTTATTGATAAAAAATTAATATTTTGATTTTCTTCCCATCCTTCATCATTTCACTTCCAAAAATACTTTTCCTCACCCCTATATAAGCAACCCATGCCCATGGTCTCATCTCATCCGATCATAGCTCTTCTCTCCTCTTGCTTAGAAGCTAGCAACACCCCTCTACTCAGCAATGTCTAAGAAGAATTTAGATAGGAGAATGATCCCCTTCGGGATTGATCTCAACACCATACCTAGAAAGGAACCTGAGAGCAAAGCTATCATTCCCATAGAGGAGCCTGTCCCGCTAGCCATTATTGCACCACAACCACGCTGCTATGGACAATCCTATTTTGCTCAGCCCATTTGCACCAAGCCTCTCCTCTTAGAAGGAGCTCCATCAAAGGGCCCCATCATTGCTCTGCTGGCAGGGACCAACATCCTGCCACCGTAGCATAACGAGAAGTTGTTGGGAGTGAAGACCAACAAGAAGGGGGAGGTCATTTGTGCCAAATACAACACTGGTGAACATACCTACTTTGAGGGGGTTCGTTCTCATACATGAAAGGTCAAATTCATCCCCCGAAAGGAAGCTCCGAAGTCCGCCATGGCCGCAGCCGAGACTCTGTGGAAGCACCACAAGATGATGGCCGACTTGGAGAAGGAGCTAGCTAAGCAACGCACCATAATAGCCTCTCTTGAAGCCTATCAATGTGTCCAAAGTAGATGCATCACTTATGGTGATACTAAAATTGTAACACTAGAGCGTGATTCTACCACTCTAAAGGAGAGAGTGAAGCTTTAGAGAACCTTAAGAAGTAGGGTCTATTGCCTAGTGTCGGTGTTTTCCCCACCGGGGGTCACACCAACGAGTAAATTTGTATGCGTGCTCCCTTTCCCAGATGGTGATGCAAGAAGACACAAAGATTTATCCTGGTTCGGGCAAGAGAAGGCCCTACGTCCAGCGGGGGGGGAGAGAGTCTGTATTATCTTGCACCGGAGTGCTTGTACAGGGGTGAATACAAGCGTGGTATGAAGTGTGTGAGTTCTACTGCGTATGGGAGTCGTGTTGTTTCCTGCCGTGTCTATTCCCGGGTCTCTCCTTTTATAGTTCCAAGGGGAAACCTAGGGTACATGTGTAGGTGTCAGAGTCGGGGTCGATAGCAGCATGGAGCGCTGACCTACTCGAGGCTTCCTTACCGGCATGGCCTCGAACCGTCCCATCTTAATAGCCTAGTGATGATTACGCGTGCCCCTGCATTCTGCTCTGCGCGCTGTCTTGGATTGGTTTGACAGATGCACGCTTATATGGCTCGGCGGCAAATCCGGCGGAGCGGTTACGGCGTGGTCAGTCGACCCCCGACTCGTCTCCAGGAAGGAGCCTGGTGAAGTCGAGGGTCGGACGCCGTACGAGGTGTCGATATCTGGAGCGCTGACCTTGGGTGTCTCGAGGGGGTCCCGATTAGACGTTCCATCCTTGTTTCCCATGTCCTGACACGCCCTGGGTCGTTCGGTGGGAAGGCTGCCAAAAGAACGATGGGACAGAAGCCTGTTCCCTATCACGCCTCCCGTGACCTGTGTGTTAGGTGGGGAAGCGTCAGGTGCATTAAATGCCCTGGCTCTCGTGCGCGCGTCAGGCGGCGGACAGTGTCCTTGCGCTCGACGCCTCTCGGTTCGCTCGAGCCCGCTTCCGTATTCGACGTCAGTTGTTGCTCGAGCCCCGATCGATTCGCTCGACGTTATTTCCGTCTTCGAGGCGGCGACCGTCGATGGCCGCGCGTGTGTGCGGACGGAGCGTCGAATCGAGGGGCTAGTTTTATGTACGGATGGTCTCGTTATACGCATTGGTGAGGGTACCCCTTGTTCATACCCTCGACAGTAGCCCCCGAGTCTTCATTCGAGCGCTGGCGCTCGAGTGGAGACTTTCGCTTTTACGGTCGAGTATCCGCGGGGGCGCGCGAGCGACCCCGCGGGGGTAGCCCCCGAGCCCTCGAGGGAGTATTTAACTCCTTCGAGGGTTATTTGGCCGAATTTGCAAAAACGCTGTCAACACCCATGGTGGAAGGTTCTGTTCGGCTTTGCCTTGCATGGAGGTTTCGACGTACTCTCGATAGAGCGAGCGTCTTCCACCCCAGATTGAGTTCCTAGCGGGTAGTCCAAGTGAGAACCTGTGCCCTTTTCGAGGGGGTCAGCTGTAGCCCGGAGGCGTTCTCATAAAGCGGGATCGACGTGGTCGGGGATACCAGTCTTATTCGATAGAGACCGGCGGCTCGATGCCTCCCTTCGGGGGGATTCCTCTCGACTGTCTCGACCCTACCTTGAACATCGCCAGCGAGTCCTCGAGGCGGGCCTCGATCTTCGACCGCTCGCTGGGGATCCCTGACTCTGGCGCTCGAGATCGGCTGTCGAACCCTTTCGGCAGGCCAGCCATCGACCTCTCGAGACTCTCGCGGATACGTCCCTCTTGGCTTACAAGGGAAGGAAGTGGCCGTGGCGGTTCGCCTTTCTGCCCGTTGGGCGCGCCTTTTTAGGCGGGTGACGTTACGACACTGCGTCGGCGTGGAATTCGGGGCGCCACGCCTGCGTGGGAAAGAGACGGTTAGGTGGCGCATTTAAGGGAGGGAGTTACCTTATTTCTCGGATTTGTCCGTTGACGGACTGCTGCCTATAAATACGTCGTGGCGCCGCCGCCGTTCTTTCTTCCGCCTCCCATCTTCTCTCTTGCCTTAGCCTTCTTGCCGTCTTAGTTCTCTCGCCGTCTCACGCGCACGCGCCTCCTTGAGCAGCAGCGGGTCCACCATCCCTCCAGCCGAGATGCCCGTGAGACTCGTCGCCGCCGACGACTGGCGCCCGTCGTCGATGACGGAGCGTCGGTTGTTGGAGCTTGAGAAAGAGGGACTGCTGCGCCACCGTACCTCGCTGTCGTCGCCGGAGTGGATCGCGCCACCGGCGAATCACAGGGAGCCCCAGCCGCCCGAGGGCTATGTGGTGTCATTCGCCAAGTTCCACCGCCATGGGTTGGGTGCTCCCCCGAGTCGTTTCATGCGCGTGCTCTGCCTCCACTACGGGGTGGAGTTTCAGCACTTCTCCCCAAACGCCATCACCATCGCGGCGGTCTTCGCCGCGGTGTGTGAGGGCTACTTGGGGATGATGCCCCACTGGGAGCTGTGGCTCCACCTCTACAGGGGCGAGCTCTTCAACGCCCCCACTGGGACCACCGGCGTGAGGAAACCTGTGCGGGTGGGTTGCCTCAATCTCGTACTGAAGACGGGGAAGTCGGAGAGGCCGCGCGAGTACATCCTGGTGGGGCTGTCGACTAACCACGCCGGCTGGGATTCCTAGTGGTTCTACTTGAGGAATGACGACGACCTGCTGCCTGCCTACACCGGTCGTTTGATCACGGAGCGTTCGGAGAATTGGACGTATGGCGTCGTCCAGGCTCACCAATCTCGGCTCGACCCCCTCCTCGACGCCATGAAGAAACTGCGTTCGGAGGGCTTGACCACCACCCTCGTCCTCTCGGCCGTCCATCATCAGAGGGTTCTCCCTTTGATGTCTCGACCGTTGAGGATGGATGAGATGGGCCCTGGCGTTTCATCTCGTGACCTCGAGGCGTGCCGGACGTCCAGCGAGGCTCCGGCGGATGACGAAGTCGCGGCCCGAGTCAGGGCTGCAATTGCCAGTGATTTCCAGCCGAAGCATGTTAACGGCTTCCCCATGAGGCCAGATGCTGGCTCGATCGATCTGGTATGTTTTCTTCTTGCGCGCAGCCTCGATTCTGGGTTTCCTTTCTTCCCCTCTCTTTTTCCTTTCTAAGTCTGCCTTTATTTCGATAGGGACGGATTGACGTCCGGTCCTCGAGACCTCCGGTAAAGGAGGACGAGGTTGATCGTGACAAACGGCGCCAATCCGCCGAAAAGCTAAAGTCCGCCAAGGACTCTGCCAAGAAGGGGGAGAATAAGAAGAACCTCGACCGTCAAGCGTTAGAGGCGCGTCGAGCCAAATCCAGGCAGAGGGGGGAGCCTGAAGAAGAATCCCCCAACGACGATGATGACGACGACGATGATAGCAACGATTCCGAGGGGATGGCGTCGCGCCTTGACCGAATCCTCGAGGGCCCGCCTCGAGGCGATGTCGACGCCCCCCGGACGGAGGCTCCAAGGGATGGTCCGAGCGGTTCTCACCGCCCTCGGGCCGACACCGCCCCTGCGCCCAAGGCTGGTCAAGTCACGCCGCGCCCTCCCCCAGCACCCAGGGAGAGCGGTCATGCTAGGCCCCAGGCGACGGGGCCACTGACTCGCGGTCGCGTCGCAGCTTCCGAGAGAAGAGAGGCCGGTCGTAGGAGCGCCAGTCCCGGCGCCTGCCAGGCGGGAACTGACGCGCCTAGGCCAGCACCTGCCCTCGAGGGGCCTGGAGCCCTGACGCGGGGTGGCTCGAGGCCCACCGGTCGAGGCAGCAGGAGGCGAGCTGTTCTCCCTGTGGGGTAAGCCTTTTCGAAGTCGTGGCTTTTGTTTTCCGCCTTTCCTCATATGCTGATCTTTTTCGTGCTCATTTATTTCTTTTCTCAGGCTAAAGCGGACCCTCGAGCAGGCCCAGCCGTCCATGGCGAAGAGGCTCAAAGCGGGTGCCGCCTCCAAGGAACCAGGTTTGTGGCTTACTTTTGGGATCTGTGACGCTCTTGCGTTAATCATCGTAGTCACCGGCCTTTATTCTTTATTTTGTAGGTTCCTCCGACTCCCAACCTCCAGTAGGCGCTGAGAATGCTCCGCCTCGTTCCGAGCCTACCCCGTCGCTGCCGGCGTGTAGCGAGGCGCCCCAGACGCAAGTGCTGGACGGAGCCCCGAGCCTCCTCGATTGGGGGTCGAGGGGGAACCCATCACCATCAGCGATACGTCTGATGGTAACGGAACGCCTGGAGGCGCCCGCCCTATGGAGGAGGAAGCGTCGACCTCTCACGTCGCGGGATCGACTCCATGGCCCGCCGGCCTCCGCGCCCTCGAGGAGCAGAAGAAGAAGAGGGAGGAAGACGAAGAGCGGGAGCGTGAGGCGGCACGGCAGCCGCAGGAGCGTGAGGCGCAACAACAGCAACAGCAGCAGCAACAGCAACAGCACCAGCAGCAGCAACAGCAGCGGCAACTGCAACAGCAGCAGCAGCAGCAGCGGGGGCCAAGAGGAGGGACTGCTCGAGCCCCCGCCCCAAGGAAGAGGATCTGCCGGTGTACGGCCCCCCGACCCCAGCGTGGCTCCTTCCGGAGGCACCTGCCGCGATCCGGGCGGAACCGGGGCGAGCGGATGGAGTGGTGGCGCTCGCCTGCATGATGCGCACCCCCACCGACCCCGAGTCCGAGATCAAGAGGACGATCTACGGCATGGACGGGATCGCCCCAGGGTTCCTCCGGGAGCGTCGGGCATGGGAGGAGCACTTTCCCTCCGAGGAGGACGAGATCGGGACGTCGGGGACCAAGGACGGAACCTGGAAGACGGTGGACGAAGACGGGCGGTTCCCATGCCTCGTCGACCTGTTCCTGCGCCATGGGGGCTCCCTCGAGACCGTCGAGGACCTCATTCGCGGCGTCAAGGCACGGGCCGACCGGGAGATGGAACACTGGTGCCCCGATCGGATCCGCATCCGGGCTTCCCACGACCCGTCTAAACCTAACATCTTCCTGGACGATAGGAAGGAGGCGGAGAAGTGGGAACACATCGAGGAGCTCCGCCTTTGGATGAAGCATGTGGTGGGGCTCCTCGCGGACGTTATCAACAACGGGCTCGGGCCGGCTTATTTCGTAAGTGTTTTTTGATCTTCAATCCTTGTGGAGCCTTTCGTTTTTGTGTTCTAACCTTTCAATCCTTGGTTCGCAGGATATGAAAGAGACCTCCCGCATCAAGTCTAGTTTCATTCATGCCACGAGAGGTGGCTGGGAGCAGCTCCCCCTCCTTAAGGATCAACTCCTCGAGTCGCAGGAGAAACTCCTCAAGACTTATAAAGAGCTTATAGCGCTCGGGGAGGAGAAGAAGGCGAAGGAGGCTGCTTTGGCTGAGGCTCGGGAGGCCTCGAAGAAGGCGGAGGAGGAGGCGATGCTGCTACGGGAGCGGGCTCTGACGGTTGAGGAGGCCGCATCTAGAGCCCGAGAGGAGGCCCTGACCTACAAGAGCGTCATTGCAGACCTGGACAAGGAGAAGGGCCTTCTCAAGACCGACCTGGACTCCCTCCGCGACTCCTTCCAGAAGATGAAGGTGGCGTACGTTGACAGTGAGGTCGCCAGGGGTGCCGCCGAGGATGTAAAGAAGAAGGCCCTTGAAGACCTCGAGGCGGAGCGGGCTCGATCCCGCAGTCTCTCTGACGACGTCGAGCGTCTGAAGGGAGAATTGCTGGAGAAGAGTGGAGCCATTGCTCAGGCTGGCAAGGCGATCGAGGATCTTCGTGTTGCCAATACTGAGCTGGCGCGCTCCAACAGGGAGATCGAGAGGGCCAATACCAGATTGGTCGGCGAGAACACAGCCCTGGAGGAGAGTATTCGCGGTATGTTCTTGTTGCTAAATTTCTTCTTCGAGGTGCGCTTGGTTCTTCCTAAAGTTTCTTGGTTTGATGTTTATAGGGCTCAAGGACGAGCTCCTAGCTGCCCAAGCCGAGGCCCGTAATGTCAAGACCCAGCTCGAGGCTGAGGTTGCTTTGAACCGTCGAGTGCGGACGGTGATAAGCGACCTCTCGACCTCCTGGGAGGTCGAGCCTATGGATGAGTCGAGGGAGGGCACTCGAGGTGACGCGCTGGCCGTCCAGCTGTGCTACATAGGCGCGACGCTGCGAGATCGGGTGCGGGATGCCCTCCACATCGGGGTGAAGCGGGCGATGGGAGTTGTCTGCTCGGGCTTCTCCTACGACATGGAGGTGGTGTCCCACGGCTTCGTCACCGACATTTCCAAGACCGATGCGGAGAACGAGGAGAGGCTCCATGCCTTGATCGACGACACGGAGGCTCCTGGGGAAAGGTTGGCTACGCTTTTTGAGCCTGAGGTGCTCCCTCCTGAGACTAGCTCAGGCAGAGGCGAGGGCGGTGAGGATCGTGCCGCGGACTGAGGCCTGCGAGCCTGCTCAGGGCGCCTGGGGCCCGTTGTATGATACTTCGTTAATTCTATTGCTAAGCGACACAGTATCTTTTTGTAATCGTTGAATGTTTATATGTCTTTCCGCTCGAGGTTCTTTTGTTCCACCTTGTTCCTACGTTTGTATTCCTTGTTCGATCTTTCGTCAAAAACAACCTCGATCACCTCAAAGGTGAGGAAGTGAGTAGAGTTTCCGTAGCCCGGGGGCGTAGGAGTTCTCAGGCTCGTTATCCCTCGGCCTTTGAGGGGCTCGAGGTGCCTTGGCTACTTGAATCGTGCAAGGTTTACTAAGTAAGAAAAAAGAAAATTTCTTGGCTTTTTTGACGCACGGGGTGGGGGTCGTCCCCCTGGTAGCCCCCGAGGGGGTGTTGACTATGATGGGTCCTAGTCGGCTCCCCCTTCTAACGTCGAGATCATGACTTGTAAATCTTTTGGCGCAAAAAGAAGTTGCTCGAGGGAAAGACTTTATTTATTCAAGCATTCGTTTACAAAGTCTTGGTACAAAATGTACGTAGGAACGTAAGTTTGGAACTTCTAGGGGTAGAATCGACGTAGCTGTTCGATGTTCCATGTGTTGGTGAAGATTGCCCCTTTTTCGTCCGCCAACTTGTACGTTCCCGGCTTCAGGACCTCGGCCACCACGTACGGGCCTTCCCAAGGTGGAGTCAGCTTGTGGCGTCCTTGATTGCTTTGTCGGCGTCGTAGGACTAGGTCGCCCACGTTGAGGTCCCTCTTGCGCACATGCTTGTCGTGGTAGCGTCGAAGTTTCTGCTGATATCTGGCAGAGTTGAGGAGGGCCATGTCTCGAGCCTCCTTGAGTTGGTCGACCGCGTTTTCTTGAGCCTCTTTGTTTGATTGCTCGTTGTAGGCCTTGAGTCAAGGTGACCCGTACTCGAGGTCTGTGGGGAGGACAGCCTCAGAGCCGTAGACCATGATGAACGGGGTGTACTTTGTGGCCCTGCTTGGCGTTGTCCTCAAACTCCATAGGACCGAGGGAAGCTCCTCGACCCACTTCTTGCCAAATTTCTTCAGGCGATTGTAGATTCTTGGTTTGAGCCCCTGCAAGATCATGCCATTGGCGCGCTCGACCTGGCCGTTAGTTCGAGGGTGAGCCACCGCGGACCAGTTCACACGGATGTGATGCTGATCGCAGAAATCTAAGAACTTTTTGCCGGTGAACTGGGTGCCGTTGTCGGTGATGATGACGTTGGGGATCCCAAACCGATGGATGATGTCGGTGAAGAAAAGGACAGCCTGCTCGGAGCGGATGTTGGTGATGGGTCGAGTCTCGATCCATTTGGAGAACTTGTCAATGGCCACCAGCAAATGGGTGTACCCTCCTTTCGCCTTTTGTAGAGGTCCTACTAAATCGAGCCCCCACACCGCAAACGGCCAGGTGATGGGAATCATCTGAAGAGCGTGGGCGGGCATATGCGTCTGTTTGGCGTAGAACTGGCACCCGTGACACGAGCGTATGAGCTCGATGGCATCCGCCACGGCCGTCGGCCAGTAGAAGCCTTGTCGAAAAGCGTTCCCTACAAGGGTCCGCGGAGCAGCATGGTGGCTGCAAGCCCCCGAGTGCAGGTCCTCGAGGAGTTTTCGGCCTTCTTCCACGGTGATGCAACCCTTAAGACCCCCGTCGGGCTTCGTCGGTATAGCTCATTGTCTTCGCCATAGATCACATATGACTTGGCCCGTCGAGCGATACGACGGGCCTCTGACCGATCTTCTGGCAGCTCGCAGCGGATTAGGCAGTCGAGGAATGGTGTGCGCCAATCGAACGGTCGACCGGGTCGCTGTTCCACCTCCATCACCTCTGCTGAGGTCAGCAGCGTGTCGACGTTGTCGGTTGGCTGGGCGGGAGCGGCGTCGACGCCAGCCCCCGAGCCCAAGTCGACGGATGGCTCATGGAGATCTCTCGAGAGCGTGTCAGGTGGTACCGTGCCTCGGTTCGACGCGATTTTGGCAAGTTCGTCAGCTGCTTCGTTGTAGCGTCGGGCGATGTGCACGAGCTCGAGGCAATGGAACTTGTCCTCGAGTCGACGGACTTCTTTGCAGTACGCCTCCATTTTCGGGTCGTGGCAGCTCGAAGTTTTCATTACCTGGTCGATGACGAGTTGGGAGTCACCTCGGACGTCGAGGCGTCGGACTCCTAGCTCGATGGCAATCTTGAGACCGTTGACGAGGGCCTCGTATTCCGCGACGTTGTTGGATGCGGCAAAATGAATCCTGATTACATACCTCATGTGGACGCCCAAAGGCGAGATGAACAGCAGGCCGGCCCCGGCCCCCGTTTTCATGAGTGACCCGTCGAAATACATCGTCCACAGTTCCGCCTGGACCTGGGTCGGGGGGAGCTGGGAGTCTGTCCATTCCGCGATGAAGTCCACCAGGGCTTGCGATTTGATGGCCTTGCGAGGTGCGTAAGTGAGAGTCTCACTCATGAGTTCGACTGACCACTTAGCTATTCTTCCCGTGGCCTCCTTGCTCCAGATTATCTCGCCCAAAGGGAAAGACGAGACCACCGTGATGGGGTGGCCGAGAAAGTAATGCTGCAACTTGCGGTGGGCAAGGATTACGGCGTAGATCAGCTTCTGGATTTGGGGGTAATGCGCCTTGGTCTCCGAAAGCACCTCGCTGACGAAATAGACTGGCCTTTGGACCGGCAGCGTATGACCCTCCTCCTGTCTTTCAACCACCACTGCCGTACTGACGACCTGGGTCGTCGATGCGACGTAGAGGAGTAGCGGCTCTGCAGGTTGAGGTGGGACCAGGACTGGTGCCGAGGTCAGCGTTTTCTTCAGTCTTTCTAGAGCTTCCTCGGCCTCGGGGGTCCAAGAAAAGCGCTCGACCTTCTTCAGGAGTCGGTACAGCGGTAACGCCTTTTCTCCCAGTCTCGAGATGAAACGGCTCAGAGCCGCCAGGCATCCCGTGACTCTCTGCACACCCTTGATGTCTCGGATCGGCCCCATTCTTGTAATGGCCGAGACTTTCTCGGGGTTGGCCTCGATGCCGCGCTGCGAAACGATGTATCCTAGGAGCATGCCTCGAGGCACGCCGAAAACGCATTTCTCGGGATTGAGCTTGATCTAGTTGGTGCGCAAGCAGCTAAAAGCGATCTCGAGATCCCCTCGCCGTTTTGACTTGACGACAATGTCGTCGACGTAGGCCTCGACCGTTGACCCTATGTGTTCGCCAAATACGTGGAGCATGCAACATTGGTACGTGGCTCCCGCGTTTCGAAGCCCAAATGGCATGGTCACGTAGCAATACATCCCAAAAGGTGTGATGAAAGAGGTCGCGAGCTGGTCGGACTCTTTCATTTTCATTTGATGATAACCAGAATATGCATCAAGGAAATAAAGGGTTTCACATCCCGCGGTAGAATCGACAATCTGATCAATACGTGGCAAAGGAAAAGGAACTTTCAGACATGCTTTATTTAGACTAGTATAATCGACACACATCCTCATTTTCCCATTCTTTTTCTTGACTAACACAGGGTTTGCTAACCAGTTGGGATGATGAACCTCCTTGATGAATCCGGCCGTCAAAAGCTTGTGGATCTCCTCGCCAATGATCTTGCGCTTCTCCTCGTCGAATCGGCGCAACCGTTGCTTCACTGGCTTGGAACCGGCTCGAATCTCCAAGGAGTGCTCGGCGACTTCCCTCGGTATGCCTGGCATGTCCGAAGGACTCCATGCAAACATGTCGGCATTTGCACGGAGAAAGTTGACGAGCACAGCTTCCTATTTGGGGTCGAGGTCGGCGCTGATCGTCAGCACCTTACCGTCGGAGTTGTTGGGGTCGAGTGGGACCTTCTTGGTTCCTTCTGCCGCCTCGAAGCTGCCCGCGTGGCGCTTGGGCTCTGGGGCCTCAGCGGCCAGGGCCTCGAGCTTCGCGACGAGCTCGGTGGAGTTTTCGACCGCCTCCCCATACTCGACGCACTCGACGTCGCACTCGTACGCGTGCTCGAAGGAGGAGCTGACGGTGATGACGCCTTTGGGGCTGGGCATCTTCAGCTTCAAGTAGGTGTAGTTGGGTTTAGCCATGAATTTGGCGTAGCCCGGGCGCCCGATGATGGCGTGGTATGTGCCCCGGAATCCGACCACCTCAAAAGTGAGGGTCTCCTTCCTGAAGTTGGCCGCCGTGCCAAAGCAGACTGGTAGGTCGATTCGACCTACTGGCAGCGCCTTTTTACCTGGCACGTCGCCATGGAAACCTCCGGCGCTTGGCTGGAGGCGTCCCCTATCGATGCCGAGGAGGTCGAGGGTCTCGAGGTAGATGATGTTGAGGCTGCTGCCTCCGTCCATTAGCACCTTGGAGAGCCGGGTGTTGATGATGATAGGGTCGACGACGAGCGGGTAGATGCCTGGGGCGACTACCTTGTCGGGGTGGTCCTCTCGATCGAAGGTAATGGGGGTGTTCGACCAGTTGAGGTACTGGGGCACCGCCATTCTTGCCGCGAAGACCTCTCGGCGTTCCCTTTTGCGCTGCCTCGTGGTCAATTGTGTCGAAGGCCCACCATAGATCATGTAGCAGTCGTGGACGGCGGGGAAGCCGTCGTCGTCCTTGTTGCCCTCTTTGTCTCCGCCCTTGTCCTTCTTCGAGTCGTCACGCTCATCCCTTTTGAGCCCTAGACTGTCGAAATGCCTTTTGAGCATTCGACAGTCCTTGAGCTTGTGGTTGGCGCCTCCCTTATGGTAAGGGCACGGTTCTTCAAGCATCTTGTCGAAGATACCCCCGTCTGGGGGGCCTCTAGGCTTCTTCCGCTCCATGGCAGCGACGAGATCATCGTCGAAGTTTTCCTGCTTGTACTGCTGCACTTTCTGCTTCTTCTTGTTCTTCTTGAGCCCCCGACTGGGGGTTCCATCTTCATCGACGGGCCGCTTGCCTTTCCCCCCTTCACAGCTGAAGAAGGCGCCGACTGCGTCCTCCCCTGCCGCGTAGTTTGCTACTAAGTCCATCAGCTCATCGACGGTCTGAGGGCGATTTCGGCCCAGTTCCCGCACTAAGTCTCGACTGGTGGTACCAGAGACAAAGGCTAGGATGACGTCATGGTCAGGGATGTGCGGAAGCTCAGTGCGCTGTTTCGAGAAGCGTCGAGCATACTCTCGAAGAGTTTCTCCTGACTTCTGCTTGCATTTGCTGAGGTCCCACGAGTTCCCAAGCCGTATGTAGGTCCCTTTGAAATTTCCCTCGAAAACCTTTACCAAGTCGACCAGTCGTGAATCTGATTTGCTGGAAGTTCTTCGAGCCATCGGCGGGCGGTGTCGGAGAGGAAGAGGGGTAGCTGTCTGATGATGGCTCGATCATCACCTCGAGCGCCACCTAGCTGACAGGCCAGCCTGAAATCGGCCAGCCACAACTCTGATTTGGTCTCTCCATTGTATTTCGCGATGCTGGTCGGGGGTCGGAATGGACTGGGCAGGGGCGTGCTGCGGATCGCCCTGCGGAACACCCGTGGGCCCGGTGGCTCGGGGGCCACCCGGTCCTCGTCGCTGTCGTACCTCTCGCCGCGATGCGCGCTGTAACCGCGCTCTTCCGCGTCTCCGTGCTGGCGGCGTCGATTTTCTTCGATGTCGTGCCGTGCGTCGTGTCGACGCTGATTGTCGATGGGGAGAACAAGAGTGGTCTTTCTGCCTTGAGGTGGAGGCTGTTGATGGACTGACACCTCCTTTTCATTTCGAGGTTGCTCGTCGTGCTTTTCCGTGGCAGCCCCTCACCGTCGAGAAGCTGAGCTTTCGGCCTGTTGAACTGCCGCCACCTGGAGCAGTGTCTGTACCTCGTCTCGAATGCGTCGAGCCTGGGAGTTCGACGGCTCTGGCGTGTTGCACAGCAGCATCGTCGCCGCCACTACGTTTTGGCCTGCTCGAGGGAAGCGGCTGACGGGCCGCTCTGGCTCTGCGTCTCCGACGATCTGTCGATGTACCTCTCGAGCTCGTCTGCGAACACTTCCGCCTGGCGGATACGGCAAGTCTTGCTCAAGGATTTGCTCAAGCAGAACGAGGCGCTCTCGGTCTTCGTCGAGCTTCATCTTGAGCTCTCGCAGCTGCGCTAGCTGTGCAGCCTTGTCTTCCTGTGGAGGGGGGTCGACCTGTCCGTCATTCCCTGGCGTTCTGGGGTCTTCCCGCGCGGCGGGGGCTCGACCGCCCGCAGCAGCATCCCGCGTCTCGTCGGTAGTTTCTACTGCCCCGTCGATGTGATAGCACTCCCTCGTGGGGTCGTGGCTATCAGTCTCGGAGTCGGAGTCTGGCTCGGCAGCGTAGAAGCATCCGCGTCCCTCCTCCAGCAGTCGTTGCCTGAGTGAGGTGATCGTGTATCGCCCAGGGCCTAAGCGGCGGAGGCCTCGCACCCGGGAGAGATCCGGCAGTTCGGACGTCGGCCGTAGTGTCTCAGAATCACGAGGGAGGACCATTGGTCTCTCTACCTACGTCTGAGCCTTTGGGCATACTGTTCTGGCAAGCGACGCCGCGGCGTTGTCCAATCCGAATGGCAGTGCCCTTCTTGGAGTGAACAACCCGTGTGGAAGTAGCTTAGCGGTGGTGGGAGAGGGTGCGCGAGACGCGTCCCTTCCTGTTGTCGCGTGGTGCTGAGCCGTCGTGTCCGCAGCTCCGGCACATGGTATCGCCGGCTCGCGGTCCGCCTCCTGCCTCGCGCGAGTTGCCGGTCGCGATGAGGCAGAGGGGCGGTGGTGGTGTTGTCCACGCCTCTTCTTGGGTGGGGAGGCGTGGTGGCTGTTGACGGTCCTTAATGCTTACATTTAACCATCAACTAATCATAGAAAAGGATCCAAATGCAACCAACACCTAGACTTAGGGTTTTATCTGACAGAATTCCACGAGTTTTGGTGTTTGTCTATTTCTGCAGGGGGTTATCAGGAAATACGGAGGAAAGGCCCACACGTCGGGTTTACATAGAGATATTAACGTGCCGCGCAATTTTCTATCATCTAGAAGACTCCAGAAGCCACGGGAACAAAGCGGAAGCCGAGAGGCCTCAGGGACAGGGCGCCCGCCCTAGTCCTGAGGGCGCCCGCCCTCCCCCCTGGACCAATCAGGGTGAAGTTCGGGGATCATGCTCCACCGACCTAATACTTCAAGGAAAACCACACGATCAATGTCGGTTTGATCCGACGGCCCAGATTCACTTGAAGGGACTATAAAACCAGGCCCCCCTGGCCCCTGGAGATCATACCTCTTCTACAGAATCAAAGCTAGGGTTTCAATTCTTCATCCAAGTAGAGAGGATCCCTCTAGTTCTTCTAGTTCTACCTCTAGTTCATCTAGATCTAGTTCTAGTTCATCTAGTTCTAGTTCTAGTTCCTCTAGTTCTAGTTCTAGTTAGTTCTAGTTGTAATCTAGAAAATAGGGAGAGAGAAGAGGAGAGCGGAGGAGGAGCCGGATCTGTCGGATCTTCCTCAACATTATACTTTTGCAGCATCTGGTTCGTTCTTCATCGTTCTCCAGGTTCTTCAATTCATAATTCCTGAGTTCTTTAATTACTTTTATTTACATTCAAGTTATTTATTGGATTCCCGCTTGCATCAAGTGCTCTAGTCTTTACAACGCTAGAGTAGTAATTAATAGATTAGACGTGGTGTTCAGTCTTGTGATTACCTGGAATTGCACCCAATCCTGCGGATTGTTGTGGTAGCCTTAGGGTAGTGACAGCCCTAACGGTCGACGTATTCCACCACGTTCGGATCGGTGTTTGTAGGACCGTAGTCGGAGCTTCCTAGCCCCCTTCTCATCTCTTTCCGTGGTTAGTGTTCTGATGTCCCGATATAGATAATCTTGAAGTAATTCTTGATTCTTAGATCAACTAGAGAACTCTCAGGAAACTTCCTCTCTTCCCACCAAAAATAATCATATAGTTATCCTTGGGCGATCTTGGATCTTTATTAGTACACTCACGTTCCCTGTGGAAAATTGATACTCTGGAATACTCCCGGGTGAAGGCTACATCGGTATCCGTGCGCTTGCGGATTTTTCTGTTTGCGTTTAAAATACCCAACAAGCTTTCTGGCGCCGTTGCCGGGGAATGGTAGGTGTGCTAGTTTCGAACCAAGTCGTCCGTGTATCCTTTTTATTTTCCTTTTTTTACCACACTCACCTTATCATTTTCACCATACCACATGGATTTCACTCTAAGCATTAATGAGCATGGAATTTATTTCATAGCCACTTCATTTACTCCATGCTCATATGCAACATCTTCACAATCCATTGGTCTCTCCAACATCACCACATTCAAGATCTCCAACCCCCTCTTCCTTGCTATTTATAAAAACTTTAAAAGGGCGGTTATCGATGCATATGTCTATATTAAATATTGTAGATCTCGTTGAGTTGATCTTGATATAGGTCAGCGTTGGAGGGGAAACCACTTCACTGACATAAATCGATGGTTTCCCAAGGACAAGTTTAGTGTCCTAAACAAGCACTGATCAGATTGTAACATGAGATTTTAATTATTTGCAACATTACCTTGTGTATTGAGCATATAAGGATAATTGTAAAAATATTCCTTCGGGTATTCTTGTCACTAACCTTTCTAGGATTGGAGCAAGAAGATCGGATGAATGACAAGGTCAAGGTATGTCCAACCAACCATCACACAACATTGAATTAAATTCATCCAAACTTGAATTTTGCAAAATTCAAGCTTGCGGGAGTACTTTACATAAAAACATCCTTTGCCATGTTGCTATGTTGGTTGTCCCTACCTTTGAGACATGCTCAATTTGTTAAATACTAATCACACTACTTCATCTCCACTTGAGTAGATCTCTATAAATGCTCTCATGCTACCTTTATTTGCTTTAGTATATGTCTAGGTTTGGAGTAGTTTCATTTATCTCTTAATTAAGCATGGTGCTTAGTTTAGGGCTGATGATCTTACTTCCAAGGGTTTTTAAATCAAGCTTGGTGCTTAGGTTAAAATGCCCTCCTAAATCAAATTAGACATGGTGTCTAGGTTGATCTTTGAGCCGATAGTATGCTATAGTAGATATTGGATATTTTGTTGGACTAACCCCTGCAGGAAAACTTTTAATATCGACCTGGGAAGTCCTGAGATAAACTCACATTGGAGACAAAGAGAGAGACGCATGAAGGTTAACAATTTACACAAGGAAGACATAGCTCATAAGAGATGATCCATGGAGGGTGCCACAAACACGATGCACAACCGCTAAGAAAGGAAAGCTTCCACAAGGTGATACTGTACCATCACTCTTCAAGTAAGGTAACATCTTAAAGTACTTGACTATCACTTCTATAAGCTTCTCCTTGGTTCTGGCGTTCACATGAATAAAAGAGACAAACATGTATGATCTACAACTCTAGATTAACCAACCCAATCGATTCAACATGTTTAGTCCTTCCACCTTTGTGATTCCACACTCCTAATCATATTAGCTAAAATGTTGCACACTCAATCTTTGGAAGATATAAACAAAACATATATATAGATAGATTATCTTTCCATAAGGTTGAGCAATCTAATCTGACAAATGTTAAATACTACACTCATGATTTTATTATCTATCAACTTTGTCTTGCTCACTATGCTTAAGGTTAGAGAAGAACAAATACACTTTTGGTTCTGTTGGTGTTTTCCACCAACAGGGCCCATGCACTTGATCTCTGCCTTGTCTTTATGAGCAGGTACACTTCGAGCAAAATATGAAGGAGTTTTACAACTCCTAGACTCCACCAAGTGAAGAACCTAGATCTACGAGCACAAACACACTGGAGATACTGGACACTCAAGCAATCACTGCCCTGAGATGCTTGAGGACGTAACTACTGGAGTATCCCCGTTGTGGAAGTAATTACTGACCTTCTGCCGGTTAAGAGAGACAACCCAGGACGCCCTGTCATCCCGATCTCCATCAGCATGGTGGACTTCCCAGAAGCACTCTGCGACTTTGGCTCCAGCGTCAACATTATGCCCAGGGTACTCTATGAAAAATTCTTTACACATCCTTTATCAGAAACAACCATGGGTTTGCAGCTTGCAGATCGTACACTAAGTTTCCCAAAGGGAATATTGAAGAACCTCTACGTCCGAGTTGGTACCTTGTTCGTCCCAGCAGACTTCGTAGTGATAGAGACTGGTACTGATGAGAGGGCACCCATCATCCTAGGGAGGCCGTTCCTAAACACCTCAGGAGCTGTCATCTACACTAGTGCTGCCAAGATCAGTTTTTACATCAAGGGAAGGAAGGAGACGTTTTCCTTCAAGAAACAAGACTACACAAATCTCAGAGCAATCCCAACATGAACCAAAGTAGAGGACCAACAGGAGGGACACGAACAAGCAAATGTGGACCAAGTCAGCAAAGATGGTCACTGCAGTTCAAGGAGGTCAAGATCGTCAACTTAAGTCACCGTTTCTGACCAAAAAGAATTTTATGGTTATTGACATGGGAGAAGATGAGTACAATCCACCCATCATCCTTGGAAGACCGTTTCTCAGCATCGTTAAAGCAATCATCTACATTGAAACCGGAGATGTCCACATGCACTTCCCCTCTGAGAAGGTACGCCGCTATTTTACTGACTCTAACTATATAGTTAAAGACTCTAAGCAGGTCAGGACAAGAAGAAGACGACGCAACCGCAACCAGAGGAGGCAAATCATCAAGGATGGATGGGCAGACTACGAAGGAGAAGTAGTGAGGTCTGAAGACATACAACTTGAACAGAACTATCCTGAGAAGATCGTAGCACCGAGTCCGGTGTGGAGAGAGAAGATAGTTATACATGAAGACCAGACGCAGCCGGAACCGCCGACTACGCCATCCAGCAAATTCTAGGACGATTGAGGAAACGGAGAGTCCCGTTCGGAGGACTTAAAAACACCGAACGCCTTGCCAAGAGGTAAACTTGGTAGTTATCTTTTTCCTTTCAATTATTTAAAATAGTTTGCTTAGTTAATCAGGTTCATATCATCTTGAAAAGAAAATAAAAATGTTAAAAACAGTAAGCCCCATGTGAGTATGCTCATGGCATAAAACCCATAAGTACATTCACTGTGGTGGCATAAAAATAAAATAAATATATTTATGTTCTATAAAAATGAAAATATTAAAATAAATTTATGATCCTACCAAAGAGTGTAACATTTATTGAGGAGGCTCAACATGATAAAGGCTAGATATTTATGCTAACACTTAACCAGTTCCACAAAGCTTTGTTGTCTATTTGAGCTCCACAGAATTCAAGGATCAAAGAAGACTAGCAGACGGAGGACATCCTAATCGCTGTCAGGGTGCTGCTGACATTCAAATACACCTCCACCACTTGCTAGCTACATTAGAAGAAATTACGTCAAAATCCAGCTTGGGGGAGAGCACCCCCATTTATCTAGCTAAGTATTCTACTCACGTTTATACTTTACTCTAATAGTAAAAAGATGCATAATCATATAAACCCAAATAAAGATTTTGTGCTTATATATATCTTTGCTTAGTTTGCTAAATAAATAAATAAATAAAGTTTGCTATGAACCCTCATGATAAGCTCTCACATGAAAATGATGAATAGTTGCTCTGCCATGACTAGTTCTAAAAATTGAAATCTCTCTCAAGTTTAGGCATGACTGTTATTAATTAAGATTTGCTCTAAACCTGAACTTGTGGGAAGAGTACTTGATCTAAAGTCTAAGTCGTTAAGGGATATGATATGGGAAGGTTGAGCTGCTGTTTATCTGTTCCTAGAGATGCTAGAATTCTGGAGAATTTTATATTTGAAAATCTTTAAAATATTACATGATGAGTTCCTGTATGATGAGAGTTTAAATTCCTACCACAGCCATATATACATGCTTGCTAGACTTTGAGCCACACATTTACTTTTTACTGCTTATGAGCATTGAGTGTGGTCAAGCTGTGTAGACCCTTAGGAGCTTGTCATGTGGTTAAGTCAAGATTCAATTGCACGTTCAGTCATACATGCTGCTTCTACTCTGGAAGTACGTATCCACACACATCCACTCATTTCCATCTCCAGAGCCACCTAAAAATATTCTACTCCTAATCCGGGAGAGAATAGCCAAAAACATTTCTGTTTTTCCCCTGTGAAATAAATGCTCAAGTTATCTTGGTTACTACCACTTGCTATATTATTTCAGGAGATGAGTGCTCTAAAAAAAAGAAAAAAAAAGAGAAAAAAATACGAGGAAATAAAAAGGGGCAAGTGCCCGGAACCTCGAAAGAAAAGAAAAAAGTGAGACGAGAGGTAAAAATGGACAAGTGTCCGACAGTAGAATTAGGGGTACAAGATACCCACCTGAGAGGAAAGAAAAAGAAAATATAGAGCATCTCATTCTCCTCAAAAAGTTTCAAAAGAGCAAGAAAGGTATGTATCCCCTCAAAAGAGCATAAGTAGAATTAGACTTTCACCATCGTTATCACCATCATCACCATACACCATTCATTCGCCACACATGCACATCTTGATTTGACTTATTGACTTGATCTTCTGGATCCATGGTTTGACTATGCAATAAATGTATTGTAAGTATGTATTAGCTGTCTCCCACCTATGAGCTCCAGATATCAAAAGCCTTATTAGAGTAGGGTGAGAGAGAAGGCAATGTCACTATGCCTCATACCAAAAATATCACATACTTTGAGAGAAGGCATACACCATTAATGCCTTGGTAAGGATCCAGAAATACCACAAAAGAGAGACTAGAGAGAGTCATACAAGGAATCTCTGAGTTTTATTTGAAAATCTGTAAAAACTCCAGAGCTATAGTTGATCAAGAATAAAAGACATGGTGCTTGACTAGACCGTTCTATCTTTTAACTACTCAAGACAGAAGTAATGGTTACAAGTCCCATGGATAAAGGTAAATGAGTAAGTTTTAAGTCTTAACAGTTTACTCTAACCAGAGATGAGATCTTGTTGAAACGCATGTGTATCTTTAAGTTATGAAACCACTGCAGAAACTCTTGAGTTCATCTTTGCTCAGGGACGAGCAAAGGTTAAGCTTGGGGGAGCTTGTTGACGGTCCTTAATGCTTACATTTAACCATCAACTAATCATAGAAAAGGATCCAAATGCAACCAACACCTAGACTTAGGGTTTTATCTGACAGAATTCCACGAGTTTTGGTGTTTGTCTATTTCTGCAGGGGGTTATCAGGAAATACGGAGGAAAGGCCCACACGTCGGGTTTACATAGAGATATTAACGTGCCGCGCAATTTTCTATCATCTAGAAGACTCCAGAAGCCACGGGAACAAAGCGGAAGCCGAGAGGCCTCAGGGACAGGGCGCCCGCCCTAGTCCTGAGGGCGCCCGCCCTCCCCCCTGGACCAATCAGGGTGAAGTTCGGGGATCATGCTCCACCGACCTAATACTTCAAGGAAAACCACACGATCAATGTCGGTTTGATCCGACGGCCCAGATTCACTTGAAGGGACTATAAAACCAGGCCCCCCTGGCCCCTGGAGATCATACCTCTTCTACAGAATCAAAGCTAGGGTTTCAATTCTTCATCCAAGTAGAGAGGATCCCTCTAGTTCTTCTAGTTCTACCTCTAGTTCATCTAGATCTAGTTCTAGTTCATCTAGTTCTAGTTCTAGTTCCTCTAGTTCTAGTTCTAGTTAGTTCTAGTTGTAATCTAGAAAATAGGGAGAGAGAAGAGGAGAGCGGAGGAGGAGCCGGATCTGTCGGATCTTCCTCAACATTATACTTTTGCAGCATCTGGTTCGTTCTTCATCGTTCTCCAGGTTCTTCAATTCATAATTCCTGAGTTCTTTAATTACTTTTATTTACATTCAAGTTATTTATTGGATTCCCGCTTGCATCAAGTGCTCTAGTCTTTACAACGCTAGAGTAGTAATTAATAGATTAGACGTGGTGTTCAGTCTTGCGATTACCTGGAATTGCACCCAATCCTGCGGATTGTTGTGGTAGCCTTAGGGTAGTGACAGCCCTAACGGTCGACGTATTCCACCACGTTCGGATCGGTGTTTGTAGGACCGTAGTCGGAGCTTCCTAGCCCCCTTCTCATCTCTTTCCGTGGTTAGTGTTCTGATGTCCCGATATAGATAATCTTGAAGTAATTCTTGATTCTCAGATCAACTAGAGAACTCTCAGGAAACTTCCTCTCTTCCCACCAAAAATAATCATATAGTTATCCTTGGGCGATCTTGGATCTTAATTATTACACTCACGTTCCCTGTGGAAAATCGATACTCTGGAATACTCCCGGGTGAAGGCTACATCGGTATCCGTGTGCTTGCGGATTTTTCTGTTTGCGTTTAAAATACCCAACAGTGGCGAGGGCGTCTCGGGGCCCTCAACCGTGCTGGCGCAACACGGGCTCCTCCCGGTCCTTTGACTGAGAGCAAGATCATGTCGTAGCCGGAGCCCGTGGACATGAACTCGAGACTCCCAAACCAAATCACCGTGGAGCGTGGAATCGACGAGGCAAGAGTTGCCATCTGGAAAGGAGTGGGAAACCGATGAAAAACACGCAGGACCCCTACCTGGCGCGCCAACTGTCGGTGTTTTCCCCACCGGGGGTCACACCAACGAGTAAATTTGTATGCGTGCTCCCTTTCCCAAATGGTGATGCAAGAAGACACAGAGATTTATCCTGGTTCGGGAAAGAGAAGGCCCTACGTCCAGCGCGGGGAGAGAGTCTGTATTATCTTGCACCGGAGTGCTTGTGTAGGGGTGAATACAAGCGTGGTATGAAGTGTGTGAGTTCTACTGCGTATGGGAGTCGTGTTGTTTCCTGCCGTGTCTATTCCCGGGTCTCTCCTTTTATAGTTCCAAGGGGAGACCTAGGGTACATGTGTAGGTGTTAGAGTCGGGGTCGATAGCAGCATGGAGCGCTGACCTACTCGAGGCTTCCGTACCGGCATGGCCTCGAACCGTCCCATCTTAATAGCCTAGTGATGATTACGCGTGCCCCTGCATTCTGCTCTGCGCGCCGTCTTGGATTGGTTTGACAGATGCACGCTTATATGGCTCGGCGGCAAATCCGGCGGAGCGGTTACGACGTGGTCAGTCGACCCCCGACTCGTCTCCAGGAAGGAGCCTGGTGAAGTCGAGGGTCGGACGCCGTACGAGGTGTCGATATCTGGAGCGCTAACCTTGGGTGTCTCGAGGGGGTCCCGATTAGACGTTCCATCCTTGTTTCCCGCGTCCTGACACGCCCTGGGTCGTTCGGTGGGAAGGCTGCAAAAAGAACGATGGGACAGAAGCCTGTTCCCTATCACGCCTCCCGTGACCTGTGTGTTAGGTGGGGAAGCGTCAGGTGCATTAAATGCCCTGGCTCTCGTGCGCGCGTCAGGCGGCGGACAGTGTCCTTGCGCTCGACGCCTCTCGGTTCGCTCGAGCCCGCTTCCGTATTCGACGTCAGTTGTCGCTCGAGCCCCGATCGATTCGCTCGACGCTATTTCCGTCTTCGAGGCGGCGGCCGTCGATGGCCGCGCGTGTGTGCGGACGGAGCGTCGAATCGAGGGGCTAGTTTTATGTATGGATGGTCTCGTTATACGCATTGGTGAGGGTACCCCTTGTTGATACCCTTGACACCTAGCATCGGATAGGGCGCGTGTTAGTTTCATCAAAGTGTCTTTGATTTTTACAAGTTTTAATAAGCCATGCATGAAGATGAATTAAATGATTATTATATATATGTCTTTTCTCTCTTTTGTCTTCACCATGTTGTAAATGAAGGATAACAGGAAACTAGTGTGGGGTTGACACCCTACGATCGAAACGAACGTATTCTCGTGAAACGATAACAAAACTAGAGAAGACATGACACGAAGACTACGATCGACAAAGCTGACCCCAAAGGGCCACTGGCTAGGGACGGCTGCCCCTATCATCCTTGGGCGCTCACCCAGGGGGAGAAGCCTCTTGGTCTCCACTTCGAACCACGGTCGGGTATGACTTCTCTAAGTTATAAATTGTTATTTATTGCTTTTGTTTTGATTCAGGATAAAATAACTTTATTTAAATCACCCTATGCATAAATAATTAAAAGATGTTTTATTCATGACAACAAGATAGACTTACACTATGATAATTCCTAGAAATTCCTGTTGCTGTTGGGAACTTTGATATAGGGACCCTATGAATATGAGAACTTGATTTCTGATGCCTAGTCATTTGGAGAATTTTGCTTTTCCAAGATTTTAAATGATTAGCTATACTTCTCCTCGGTAGCAAGAATTAATGTCCTACTAGAGCCATGCATGATAGATATAAACTAGCTCATAGGCTAATTGCTTTGTACTGAGTTTTGTCAAAACTTGTTGACCTATGCGAGAGGATTATCATGCTCATAAGATCAAGATCACATACACCCACATATATCTGCCATTCCTACATTGGGAATGCACACAAACATGCCTTTCATACACCAAAGATGTTTTACTCCTACATTGGTAGGAAACACAAAAAATAGTCTTAGTAGGAATAATTGCTCTAAGTTCTTTAAAAAGTCTTTCTCAATATATGCTGGTTATAGAAGGAGGTATGAGGCTATGCAAAATAGAAGTATTGAAAAAGAGAAAGAGAATAAAGGACAAGTGTCTGTTGGCATTTCTTAACGTCATCACTAAGAACAGGGTTTAATCCGTCCTCAGCAGCGATGTCAGAAATGTCGTGATAACACTTACTAATGCAATCACCAAGATTAGAGTATAAATCTATCCTAAGCAACGGTGCCAGAAATGCTTGTTAGTGTTTCTTAGCGTCGCTACCTAGAATAGGGTTCTACTCTACTCATGATAATGACATTGGCAGTGTTATATTGGCAGATCCGTAGCATCACTGTTGACGGTCCTTAAGTATCAAATTTAATTATCAAATAAATAAAGAAAAGGATCCAAATGAAATCAACATCTAGACTTAGGGTTTTATCTGACAGAATTCCACGAGTTTTGGTGTTTGTCTATTTTCTAAAGGGGGTTATCAGGAAATATGGAAGAAAGGCCCACACGTCGGGATTACATAGAGATATTAACGTGTCGCGCAATTATCTTACATCTAGAAGACTCCAGAAGCCACGAGACCCAAGCGGAGGCGAAACGGGGCCAGAGGCAGGGCGCCCGCCCTCCTGCCCTGGGCGCCCGCCCCCTCCCTGAGTCTAGTCAGGACTCTGCTTCGTGGGAGATCTCCACCGACCTAAAGGATGAATCTAAACCATACAATCTATGTCGGTTTGATGCAATGGCCCATATTCACTTGAAGGGACTATAAAATCAGACCCCCTGACCCCTGGAGGAGAGAGCCTCTCAACCCTAATTCATTATTCTTCAAGGGAGAAGCTCTGATCAAGATTAGAGCCACCACATCAATTAGATATCTAGATTAGCATAGCTACATAGGATTAGAACTAGAAGGAGTCAATCTTCGATTGGTTTCCGGATCTGTCAAGAGGATTCTTGGTAATTCTCTAATTGTGCTTCTAATTGCTTTCTAATTATCTTTGTTCTTCAATATTATGAATATGACTTTGTTCTACTTCAATATATTGCTTATGACTTTGCTCTACTTGCTTATATTCAAGATTATACTGTTCTTAGTTTATCATAGTTATGTACTTGGCTTAGTTAGATTCGATCTATATACATGCTTAGGATCGTATAGCGTTTATCCATCGGATCCATGGGTAAATGATAGATATTGTGTAGGCGTGGTGCTTATACCGTATTTATCTGCGATTGTACCAAATATGCCAGATCGTGGGGTAGTTCGTGATAGTGACAGCTTCATTGATTCTTATATAGTCCCCCTCTCATGTATTGGGCTGGCAGAGCAACATTATTACAGGGGAGTGATTGCTATGTTTCTCATATTCCTTGCTAATATCACTATGCATGGGCGTAGTCTTGTCTCACAATGATTGCTAAGTATGCTTGCACTAACTATGATATGCTAGACTATATAGTTGAGAATAACTTAGGGAATATTCTTGTAGTTCGTTCTAATACCATGCTAATGACTTTCTAGAGTATCTAATTGAGGTGCTTATCGTATTTATTATGTGGCTAGATCAGACTAGTTATCCTTGTCACTATTCGTTATTTCATATATCTTTTATGTGACACTTATCCCTGTATGAAGAGTTAGATATAATGTTCTCAATTATACATGCAATGATAGATGCTCAATCTTATATTCTATTCTGTAATCAATATTGATGATTGCTAATCCCTTCCCAGTGGTAAAAATATAAATAACGATACCTGAAATACTTCCCGGTTGAAATGCTGCATCGGTATTAATCTGTGCGCTTGCAGATCCCATTCATTATTTATTTAGAAGAGCAATTGCATATTTCAATACCGCGTCTCTTATATCATGCTGGAGATGACAACTTGGCTTAAGTGGTGTGAGGGATAGGTTTGACATTTTTGGCACCGTTGCTAGATTTAGAACTTAGTCTACTTTTGGTAATGATGTTAAGAATACCCAACAAGCATTTTTGGCGCCGATGTCGGGGAAGGTTGATTACTAATCAGGAATGGAATAAAAGATTTTGAGTTATCATTCGCATCACTAATATGGTTGAGCTTATCTATTCTCTCATACAGTTTTACCCCGATATTTTTCTATTTTATCTTATGCAGGGGAATGTATGAATAGAAGACATCTTCCAGGAAATTTTGTTGACAATCCCGAAGCATTATTCAAGAAGACGAGAGCCAAGCTCAAGAAGAGATCATCAACACTTCAGCAAGAAGCTTCATCCAATCAAGAAGATCACCGGAACTTGTCTTCAGAGTTCGAGGCCATGGCGAACAAATCAATCCGCGAGTTCTCAGCTCCCACTACGGACAACATCCACACTGGACCTGCTGCAGAGATCGATGGCAACTTTGAGCTCAAGCCTGGACTTATCAACATGGTGCAATCCAGCCAGTTCTGTGGGAAGGCACACGAAGATGCTAGTGCTTATCTACAACACTTCCTGGAGATTTGCAACACATTTACCATATCAGGAGTTTCCAAAGATGCTATACTACTTCGCCTCTTCCCATTCTCACTATTAGGGAGAGCGAAGCAATGGTTCTACGCTACAAAGGAGAAGAATACTACGTGGGCACTCTGCTCAACAAACTTCCTGGCTAAGTTCTTTCCCATGGGCAAGACCAATGCTCTCCGCGGGAAGATTACAAGTTTTCAGCAACAAAATGATGAATCTGTTCCAGAAGCATGGGAGTGCTTTCAAGACTACATCCTAGAATGTCCCCATCATGGAATGGAAAGTTGGCTATTGATGCAGACGTTTTATCATGGACTCGGCAACAGTGCCTGAGAAACCATGGATGCTGCAGCTGGAGGAGCATTCTTATCACTTACTATACCACAAGCCACAGCTCTTGTGGAGAAGATGGCGTCCAACCAAAGCTGGAATGAAGAGAGGACCCAGACACGCAAGAGAGGTGGAGGTATGCATCAGCTGAAGGAGGTAGACATGCTGTCGAGGGTATCAATAAGGGGTACCCTCACCGATGCGCGTAACGAGACTATCCGTACGCAGGACGAGGCCCTCGTCTCGACGCTCTGGCCGTACATATACGCAGCCATCGACGACCGCAGCCTCGAAGACGGAAATAGCATCGAGCGAATCGATCAGGGGTCGAGTGCTAGCTGCCGTCGAATACGGAAATAGGCTCGAGCGAGTCGGGAAGCGTCGAGCGCAAGGACACTGTCCGCCGCCTGACGCGCGCACGAGAGCCAGGGCATTTAATGCACCTGCCGTTTTCCCACCTAACACACTGGTCACGGGAAGCGTGACAGGAAACAGGCACTCGTCCCATCGTCCTTTTTGCAGCCTTCCCCACCAAACGACCCAGGGCGTGTCAGGACGCCAGAAACAAGGATGAAACGTCTAATCAGGACCCCCTCGAGACATCCAAGGTCAGCACTCCAGACATCAGCATGTTACACGGCGTCCGACCCTCGACCGGACAGGGTTCCATCCTGGGGACGAGTTGGGCGTCGACTGAGAACACCACAACCACCCCGCCGGGTCTGCCGCCATACCATACGGGCGTGCGACCGGTAAACCAGTCCAAGACGGCGCGCAGAGCAGAATGCAGGGGCACGCGTAATCATCACCAGGCTATCCAGACGGGACGGCTCGAGGTCATGCCAGTACGAAAGCCTCGAGTAGGTCAGCACTCCATGCTGCTATCGACTCCTACTCTGACATCTACGTATGTACCCTAGGTCTCTCCTTGGAGCTAAAAAGGAGAGACTCAGGAATAGAACAAGGGAGGGAACACTACGCCCATACGCAGTAGAACTCCCACGCTTCATACCACACTTGTATTCACCCCTGTACAAGCACTTAGGTGCGAGATAATACAAACTCTCCCCCGCTGGAATTAGGGCCTTCTCTTGCCCGAACCAGGATAAATCTTTGTGTCTTCTTGCATCACCATCTGGGAAAGGGAGCACGCATACAAATTTACTCGTTGGTGTGACCCCCCATGGGGAAAACACCGACAGTTGGCGCGCTAGGTAGGGGTCCTGCGTGTTTTTCATCGATTTCCCACTCCTATCCAGATGGCCGCTCTCGCCTCGCTGATTCCGCGCTCCACGGTGATTTGGTTTGGGAGTCTCGAGTTCATGTCTACGGGCTCCGGCTACGACATGATCTTGCTCTCAGTTAAAGGACCAGGAGGAACCCGTGTTGCACCAGCACGGACGAGGGCCCCGAGACGCCCTCGCCACCACGCCTCCCCGCCCAAGAAGAGGCGTGGATAGCATCACCGCCGCTCCTCTGCTTCATCACGACCGACAACTCGTGCGAGGCAGGAGGTGGGCCACGAGCCGGCAGCACCATATACTGGAACCACGAGCATGACGGCTCAGCACGGCACGACGACGGGAGGGGACGTGTCTCGCGCGCCCTCCCCCACCGCTACTAAGCTACTTCCACACGGGTTGTTCACTCCAAGAAGGGCACTGCCATTCGGATTGGACAACGCCGCGGCGTCGCTCGCCAGAGCAATATGCCCAAATGCTCAGACATACGTGGAGAGACCAATGGTCCTCCCAAGTAACTCTGAGACACTACGACTGACGTCCGAACTGCCGGATTTCTCCCAAGTGTGAAGCCTCCGCCGCCTAGGCCCTGGGCGATACACGATCACCTCACTCAGGCAACGGCTGCTGGAGGAGGGACGTGGATGCTTCAACGCCGCCGAGCCGGACGCCGACTCCAAGACTGATAGCTACGACCCTACGAGGGAATGCTATCACGTCGACGGGGCAGTAGAAACTACCGACGAGACGCAGGATGCTGCAGCGGGCGGTCGAGCCCCTGCAGGACGGGAAGACCCCAGGACGCCTGGGAACGACGGGCAGGTCGACCCCCCACCACAGGAAGACAAAGTTGCGCAGCTTGCACAGCTATGAGAGCTCAAGATGAAGCTCGACGAAGACCGTGAGCGCCTCGTCCTGCTTGAGCAAATCCTTGTGCAAGACCTGCCGTACCCGCCGGGCGAAAGTGTCCGCAGACGTGCTCTAGAGGTACATCGACAAATCGTCGGAGACGCAGAGCCAGAGCAGCCCGTCAGCCGTTTCCCTCGAGCGGGCCATAATGTAGTGGCGGCAACGATGCTACTGCGCAACATGCCAGAACCATCGAACTCCTAGGCTCGCCGCATTCGAGACGAGGTACAGACTCTGCTCCAGGTGGCGGCAGTTCAACAAGCCGAAAGCTCAGCTTCTCGACGACGAGGAGCTGCCACTGAAAAGCGTGACGAGCCGCCTCAAAATGAAAAGGAGGTGTCAGTCCATCAACAGCCTCCTCCTCGAGGCAGAAAGACCACTCTCGTTCTCCCCGTCGACAATCAGCGTCGACACGACGCGCGGCATGACATCGAAGAGAATCGACGCCGCCGGCACGGAGACGCGGAAGAGCGTGGTTACAGCGCACATCGCGGTGGGAGGTACGACAGTGACGAAGACCGGGTGGCCCCCGAGCCACCGGGCCCGCGAGTGTTCAGTAGGGCGATCCGCAGCACGCCCCTGCCCAGTCCATTCCGACCCCCGACCAGCATCGCAAAGTACAATGGAGAGACCAAACCAGAGTTATGGCTGGCCGATTTTAGGCTGGCCTGTCAGCTAGGTGGCGCTCGAGGGGATGATCGAGCCATCATCAGACAGCTACCCCTCTTCCTCTCCGACACCGCCCGTTGATGGCTCGAAGAACTTCCAGCAAATCAGATTCACGACTGGGTCGATTTGGATAAAGTTTTCGAGGGAAATTTCAAAGGAACCTACATACGGCCCGAGAACTCGTGGGACCTCAGCAAATGCAAGCAGAAGTCAGGAGAAACTCTTCGAGAGTATGCTCGACGCTTCTCAAAGCAGCGCACTGAGCTGCCACACATCCCTGACCATGACGTCATCCTAGCCTTTGTCTCTGGTACCACCAGTCGAGACTTAGTGCGGGAACTGGGCCGAAATCGCCCTCAGACCGTCGATGAGCTGATGGACGTAGTGGCAAACTACGCAGCAGGGGAGGAGGCCGTCGGCGCCTTCTTCAGCTGTGAAGGAGGGAAAGGCAAGCGGCCTGCCGATGAAGATGGAACCCCCAGTCGAGGGCTCAAGAAAAACAAGAAGAAGCAGAAAGCGCGGTAGTTGCAACGGGAAGATTTCGACGGCAACCTTGTCGCCGCCATGGAGCGGAAGAAGCCTCGAGGCCCTCCAGATGGGGGTATCTTCGATAAGATGCTAGAGGAACCATGCCCTTACCATAATGGAGGCGCCAACCACAAGCTCAAGGATTGTCGTATGCTGAAAAGGCATTTCGACGGTCTAGGGTTCAAGAGGGATGAGCGTGACGACTCGAAGAAGGAGAAGGGCGGCGACAAAGAGGGCAACAAGGACGACGACGGCTTCCCCGCCGTCCACGACTGCTACATGATCTATAGTGGGCCTTCGACACAGTTGACCACGAGGCAGCGCAAAAGGGAACGCCGTGAGGTCTTCGCGGCAAAAATGGCGGCGCCCCAGTACCTCAGCTGGTCGAGCACCCCCATCACCTTCGATCGAGAAGACCATCCGGACAAGGTAGTCGCCCCAGGCGTCTACCCGCTCGTCGTCGACCCTATCATCATCAACACCTGGCTCTCCAAGGTGCTAATGGATGGAGGCAGCAGCCTCAACATCATCTACCTCGAGACTCTCGACCTCCTTGGCATCGATAGGGGACGGCTCCAGCCAAGCGCCGGCGGTTTCCATGGCGTCGTGCCAGGAAAAAAGGCGTTGCCCGTAGGTCGAATCGACCTACCAGTCTGCTTCGGCACGGCAGCCAACTTCAGGAAGGAGACCCTCACCTTCGAGGTGGTCAGGTTCAGGGGCACGTACCACGCCATCATCGGGCGCCTGGGTTACGCCAAGTTCATGGCTATACCCAACTACACCTACTTGAAGCTAAAGATGCCCGGTCCAAAGGGCGTCATCACCGTCAGCTCCTCCTTCGAGCACGCGTACGAGTGCGACGTCTAGTGCGTCGAGTATGGGGAGGCGATCGAGAACTCCACCGAGCTCATCACGAAGCTCGAGGCCCTAGCCGCTGAGGCTCTAGAGCCCAAATGCCACGCGGGCAGCTTCGAGGCGGCTGAGGGAACCAAGAAGATCCCCCTCGACCCCAACAACTCCGACGGCAAGGTGCTGACGATCAGCGCCGACCTCGACCCCAAATAGGAAGCTGTGCTCGTGGACTTTCTCCGTGCGAATGCCGACATGTTTGCATGGAGTCCCTCGGACATGCCAGGCATACCGAGGGAAGTCTCCGAGCACTCCTTGGAGATTCGAGCCGGTTCCAAGCCAGTGAAGCAGCGGTTGCGCCGATTCGATGAGGAGAAGCGCAAGATCATTGGCGAGGAAATCCACAAGCTTTTGACGGCCGGATTCATCAAGGAGGTTCATCATCCCGACTGGTTAGCAAATCCTGTATTAGTTAAGAAAAATAATGGGAAAATGAGGATGTGTGTCGATTATACTAGTCTAAATAAAGCATGTCCAAAAGTTCCTTTTCCATTACCACGTATTGATCAGATTGTCGATTCTACCGCGGGATGTGAAACCCTTTCTTTCCTTGATGCATATTCTGGTTACCACCAAATAAAAATGAAGGAGTCCGACCAGCTCGCGACCTCTTTCATCACACCTTTTGGGATGTATTGCTATGTGACCATGCCGTTTGGGCTTCGAAATGCGGGAGCTACATACCAACGCTGTATGCTCCATGTATTTGGTGGACACATAGGGTCGACGGTCGAGGCCTATGTCGACGACATTGTCGTCAAGTCAAAGCGGCGAGGGGACCTGATCCAGGACCTCGAGATCGCTTTTAGCTGTTTACGCGCCAACCAGATCAAGCTCAATCCCGAAAAATGCGTTTTCGGCGTGCCTCGAGGCATGCTCTTGGGCTACATTGTTTCGCAGCGCGGCATCGAGGCCAACCCTGAGAAAGTCTCGGCCATCACAAGAATGGGGCCGATCCGAGACATCTTGGGTGTGCAAAGAGTTACGGGATGCCTGGCGGCTCTGAGCCGTTTCATCTCAAGACTAGGAGAAAAGGCGTTGCCGTTGTATCGACTTCTGAAGAAGGCCGAGCACTTTTCTTGGACCCCCGAGGCTGAGGAAGCGCTCGAAAAGCTGAAGAAGATGCTGACCTCAGCACCAGTCCTGGTCCCACCTCAACCTGCAGAACCGTTGCTCCTCTACGTTGCGTCGACGGCCCAGGTCGTCAGCGCAGCAGTGGTGGTCGAAAGGCAGGAGGAGGGACACGCGCTACCAGTCCAAAGGCCAGTCTATTTCGTCAGCGAAGTGCTTTCGGAGACCAAGGCACGTTACCCCCAAATCCAGAAGCCGATCTACGCTGTAATCCTTGCCCGCCGTAAGCTGCAACACTACTTTCTCGGCCACCCCGTCACGGTGGTCTCGTCCTTCCCCTTAGGCGAAATAATCCAGAACAAGGAGGCCACGGGAAGAATAGCTAAATGGTCGGTCGAGCTCATGAGTGAGACTCTCACTTATGCGCCTCGCAAGGCCATCAAGTCGCAGGCCCTGGTAGACTTCGTCGCGGAATGGACAGACTCCCAGCTTCCCCCGACTCAGGTCCAGGCGGAGCTGTGGACGATGTATTTTGATGGGTCACTCATGAAAACAGGGGCCGGGGCCGGCCTGCTGTTCATCTCACCCTTGGGCGTCCATGTGAGGTATGTCATCAGGATTCATTTTGCCGCATCTAACAACGTCGCGGAATATGAGGCCCTCGTCTACGGTCTCAAGATTGCCATCGAGCTAGGAGTCCGACGCCTCGACGTCCGAGGCGACTCCCAACTCGTCATCGACCAAGTAATGAAAACCACGAGCTGCCACGACCCGAAAATGGAGGCGTACTGCAAAGAAGTCCGTCGACTCGAAGACAAATTCCATGGTCTCGAGCTTGTCCATGTCGCCCGACGCTACAACGAGGCAGCCGACGAGCTCGCCAAGATCGCATCGACTCGAAGCACGGTGCCACCTGATGCGTTTTCAAGAGATCTTCATGAGCCATCCGTCAACTTAGGACCGGGGGCTGGCATCGATGCCGCACCTACCCAGCCAACCAACACCGCCGACACGCTCTCGATGGCGGCCGAAGTGATGGTGGTAGAGCGGCGGCCTGGTCGACCGTTTGACTGGCGCACACCGTTCCTCGACTGCCTAATCCGCGGCGAGCTGCCGGAAGATCGGTCAGAGGCCCGTCGTGTCGCCCGACGGGCCAAGTCATATGTGATCTATGGCGAAGGCAACAAGCTATATCGACGAAGCCCGACAGGGGTCTTACAGCGTTGCATCACCGTGGAAGATGGCCGAAAACTCCTCGAGGACTTACACTCGGGGGCTTGCGGCCACCATGCTGCCCCACGGACCCTCATAGGGAACGCTTTTCGGTATGGTTTCTACTGGCCGACGGCCGTGGCAGATGCCATCGAGCTCGTACGCTCGTGTCACGAATGCCAATTCTACGCCAAGCAGACGCATCTGCCCGCCCACGCTCTTCAGATGATCCCCATCACCTGGCCGTTTGCGGTGTGGGGGCTCGATTTAGTAGGACCTCTACAAAAAGCGAAAGGAGGGTACACCCACTTGTTGGTGGCCATTGACAAGTTCTCCAAATGGATCGAGGCTCGACCCATCACCAACATCCGCTCCGAACAGGCCGTCCTTTTCTTCACCGACATCATCCATCGGTTCAGGATTCCCAACGTCATCATCACCGACAACGGCACTCAGTTCACCGGCAAAAAGTTCTTGGACTTCTGCGACCAGCATCACATCCGTGTGAACTGGTCTGCAGTAGCCCACCCTCGAACTAACGGCCAGGTCGAGCGTGCCAAAGGCATGATTTTGCAAGGACTCAAGCCAAGGATTTACAATCGTTTGAAGAAATTCGGCAAGAAATGGGTCGAGGAGCTTTCCTCGGTCCTATGGAGTCTAAGGACAACACCAAGCAGGGCCACAAAGTACACCCCATTCTTCATGGTCTACGGTTCTGAGGCTGTCCTCCCCACAGACCTCGAGTATGGGTCACCTCGACTCAAAGCATACAACGAGCGATCAAATAAGGAGACTCAAGAAAATGCGGTCGACCAACTTGAGGAGGCACGAGACATGGCCCTCCTCAACTCTACCAGATATCAGCAGAAACTTCGACGCTATCACGACAAGCATGTGCGCAAGAGGGACCTCAGCGTGGGTGACCTTGTCCTACGACGCCGGCAAAGCAATCAAGGGCGCCACAAGCTGACTCCACCTTGGGAGGGCCCGTATGTGGTGGGCGAGGTCTTGAAGCGGGGGACATACAAGTTAACGGACGAGAAGGGAGCGATCTTCACCAACGCATGGAACATTGAACAGCTACGTCGATTCTACCCCTAGAAGCTCTAAACTTATGTTCCTACGTACATTTTGTAACAAGACTTTGTAAACAAATGAATGAATAAACGAAGTCTTTCCCTTGAGCAACTTCTTTTTGCACCAAGGATTTACAAGTCATAATCTCGACGTTAGAAGGGGGCGCTGACTATGACCCATCATAGTCAACACCCCCTCGGGGGCTACCAGGGGGACGACCCCCCCCCATACGTCGAAAAAGCCAAGAAATTTTCTCTCCCTACTTAGTAAACCTTGCACGATTCGAGTAGCTAAGGCACCTCGAGCCCCTCAAAGGTCGAGGGACAACGAGCCTGAGAACTCCTACACCCCCGGGCTACGGAAACTCTACTCACTTCCTCACCCTTGAGATGATCGAGGTTGTTTTTTACGAAAGATCGAACGAGGAATACAAACGTAGGAACAAAGAGAAATAAAAGAACCTCAAGCGGAAAGACAAATAAGCATTTAACAATTACAAAAAGATACTATATCGCTTAACAACAGGATTTACAAAGTATCATACAAGGGGCCCTAGGCACCCTAAGCAGGCTCGCAGGCCTCAGTCCGTGGCACGTGTTGACGGTTCTTAAGTATCAATTTTAATTATCAAATAAACAAGAAAAAGGACCAATATGCAACCATCACCTAGAACTAGGGTTTGATCTGACAGAATTCCATGAGTTTTGTTGTTTATCTATTTCTCCAGGGGGTTATCAGGAAATAAGGAAGAAAAGGCCCACATGTCAGGATTACATAGAGATATCAACGCACCGCGCAATTTTTCATCATCTAGAAGACTCCAGAAGCCACGAGACCGAAGCGGAGGCAAAACTGGGCCAGGCCCAGGGCGCCCGCCCTGGTAGCCTGGGCGCCTGCCCCCCTGCTGGAGGCAAATCAGGACTCTTTCGTTCGGGATATTCCACCGACCTATTGGATAAAGAAAAACATGGTACCACCTCGTCTATCGACCCAAAAACGCATAGAAGGGGAGGACTATATAAGCATGGCCCGCCTGGCCCCTGGAGAAGACATGAAGAAATTATCATAGAGACTGAGGGGTGCCCTCGAAGGAAAACCTCTTCTCTAATTAATATTTCTTTTTAGGCTTAGCAATCAATGTAAGGTAGAAATAGATCTTCTAGTTTCTACTAGATTGAGAGAGATAGAGTGGAGGTGTAGAGTGGAGGAAGCCCGACCTGTCGGTGTCTACTCCAAGCTTGTACCTGCGGGATCAAGTTCTCCTAACCCGAAGCTTGCTCCTAGGATTCTTCAGTAATTCGACTTCTAAATTCTAGTAAGTTCTTGTTTTATTGTTCTTATGGTTTATGAGTTTACTTTAATCTCTTCGCGTAGAGTTTAGAGTAATCATTGCTGGCGTAAACGTGGTGTTTAGGCTGGGGTACTCATAGATATTCCCTGACTAGCTGGACCGTGGTAGTAGTGAGGAACGTGACAATTCCGAGCTACCTTTGTAGATCACATCTCGTTAGCAAGAAGGATAGGGTTTATAGGTGCCGGTTGAACATCCTTTGTGGTGTCTAGATTCCGTTAGCCTCCCCATTAGAATAGTAGATCATCCTTACCAAGGTTAGAAGGAGACTACGGTTGCAGTCTTCTCTATTTATCACTCACATCGAAAGACATTCTTTGTGCCTAAAGGTTAGTAGTAATAGACCGGTTAGTCAGATGCACTCTTTCTCCTAGTGGTAAAAAAATAAATACGATACTCTGGATAATTTCCCGGGTGAAGTGCTCACCGATATCCGTGCGCTTGCGGATCAATTCCTTATTGCGTTCCCAAATATCAACAAGCATTTCTGGCGCCGTTGCCGGGGAGAAAGACGGTTGCTGAGATAACCTGTGTCTTGCTACTAGCTTGTATCTATACTTTTATCTTTTCTTATCTTTTATATTCTTTATTTATTTTCTTTATTCTTACCTTATGGAAAACCAAAATTCTAAATCGATCCATGAGTCTGCAATCCCTTTAGCAACTGACCTTTTACCATAGGAATCATCACAGCCTATCCAAACATCCCAGTATAAGTTAAGTTCTAGGTTGATTGCCATGATTCAAAACCTATCTTTTTCGGGAAAGGAAGACGAAAACCCTTACCTTCATATTAGAGATTTTGAGCAAACATGTGATTGTCTTCGCATTGAAGACATTTCTGATAAAACTTTACGTTGGAAGCTTTTTCCTTTTTCTCTAAGGGGAGAAGCTAGACAATGGTACAGTCAGAAGGTAAGTCAACAACAAGGTGAATGGGGAGTTTTACGAGCCAACTTTTGTCTAGATTTCTATTCCCTTGACCGTATAGCCGACCTTAGACTCGAAGTCCTATCTTTTAAACAAAAAGATAATGAAACTTTGGGAAAATCCTGGAAACGTTTTTCTGATCTTTTAGAATCTGGTCCAAACCTTAATCTTGAAGACCCTGTTCTTTTATTTCACTTTTTTCGAGGTCTTCAGAAAAATCACAAACAAATGCTACACACAATGTCTAGAGGTTCTTTCTTTCGCATCCCTGCTGATGAAGCAAGAGTGATCCTAGATAGAATCCTAGAAGCTGAGATGGATAATACCCTTCATCATGAAACCTACGAAGCCAAAGTAGACACTCTGCCAAATTCTTCATCTACTTTAGCTATCCCAAGTTCTGAGCCACAAGAGGAAGAAATTCCACTACCGGACTTCATGCTGGATATAGAATCCGATCTTTTTGCCGATTTTGGAAATATTTCAAACTACCATTCTATTGACAAACCCAAAAACGGCCAGTTTAGCATTTATTTGCCAAGTGAATATCAATTGAGAGAGCTTATCTCAGTAATGAGTAGCGAATGGTTGGAGGAATCAGAGCTTTCCTCTGATGTGATCCGTTTGGACACACCCTCTATAACTATACGCTGTGCTTATAATTCTGATTGATTTAATGCTCTTTATAATCCTGTTGTGGGGATCAACATTATGTCTGAATCCTTTGCACTTAAACTATTTAAAAATCTTGTCTTAACCCCCACAACAAAGGTCATAAAGGAATCTTCGGGACGATTAGTCCCCAGTCTTGGAATTATTAATGTCCTACCTCTTACAGTAGAAGGCTCCATGGTTCATTTGAACTTCTATATCTTTGATACATGGGACTTCGACCTGTTGATAGGACAACCTTTTAGAAGACTCCTTTATGAAGGTCATACTGGAAAGCTACACATTTCATTTGGAAAAACTTTTCAATTCCCAATGATAATTTCACACTCCTTAAATAATAAGGCCGAGTCATATCTTTTGCCTGATCCTATGGAGGAGGTAAAGGCTGCATCTCTGGAGCTTTTAGATGAACCAGACTTAGAAGACGAAACTCCTTTCTTCACAGAAGAAGAAGACGAATCTTCCGAGCCTGAACCCTTAGATGAGTTTACAGAAACACCTAGACCCCCTATAGAGCTTAAAACTTTACCGCCTGGTCTTACCTATGCTTTCCTAAACAATAATCCTGAGTTCCCTATGATCATTAGTGATAAACTCACTCAGGATCAAACTCTGCAATTAATGACCATTCTTGAGAAACATCACTCAGTTTTCGGCTACTCACTCCAAGATCTTACAGGAATCAGTCCTATGATTTGTACCCATCGTATTCCAACAGATCCTTCTGTTACACCCTCTCGAGAACCCCAACGTAGACTTAACAACACTATGAGAGAGGTAGTTAAAAAGGAAGTTATAAAGTTGCTGCATGCAGGGATTATATATCCTGTGCCGCACAGTGAGTGGGTAAGCCCAGTGCAAGTTGTGCCTAAAAAGGGAGGCATGACAGTTATTATGAATGAGCTAATTCCGCAACGCACCGTCACAGGATGGCGGATGTGCATAGATTATAGAAAACTAAACAAAGCCACGAGAAAGGATCACTTTCCTTTACCTTTCATAGATAAGATGCTAGAGCGATTAGCAAACCATTCATTCTTTTGTTTCTTAGATGGATACTCAGGATATCACCAAATCCCGATCCATCCCGATGATCAAAGCAAAACCACTTTTACATGCCCTTATGGAACTTATGCCTACCGTAGAATGTCTTTTGGGTTATGTAATGCACCAGCTTCTTTTCAAAGATGCATGATGTCTATATTTTCTGATATGATTGAAGAGATTATGGAAGTTTTCATGGATGATTTCTCTGTTTATGGAAAAACTTTTGATAGTTGTCTTGAAAACTTAGACAAGGTTTTGCAAAGATGTGAAGAAAAGCACTTAATCCTTAATTGGGAAAAATGTCATTTTATGGTTAGGGAAGGAATAGTGCTAGGACACTTAGTGTCTGAAAGAGGTATTGAGGTAGACAAAGCTAAAATTGAAGTAATTGAACAACTACCTCCACCTGTGAACATAAAAGGAATTCAAAGATTTCTTGGCCATGCAGGTTTTTATCGTA
Source organism: Sorghum bicolor (assembly GCF_000003195.3). Classification (NCBI taxonomy): domain Eukaryota; kingdom Viridiplantae; phylum Streptophyta; class Magnoliopsida; order Poales; family Poaceae; genus Sorghum; species Sorghum bicolor. Next base: position 11,549,792 of record NC_012875.2, read on the forward strand.
GATTCATAAAAGATTTTTCATTTATTGCTAGACCACTTACTCTTTTGCTAGCCAAGGATGCTCCTTTCGAATTTGATGATGCATGTCTAACATCTTTCAATTTATTAAAGAAAGCACTCATCTCTGCACCAATCATTCAACCCCCTGATTGGTCGTTGCCTTTTGAAATTATGTGTGATGCTAGTGATTATGCTGTGGGGGCAGTATTAGGACAAACTAAAGATAAGAAGCATCATGCAATTGCTTATGCCAGTAAAACTTTGACAGGAGCTCAACTTAATTATGCAACCACTGAAAAAGAGCTTCTGGCTGTTGTCTTTGCCATTGATAAATTTAGATCTTATTTAGTTGGAGCCAAAATAATTGTTTACACTGATCATGCTGCATTAAAATATTCGCTCACTAAAAAAGATGCTAAACCTCGCCTGATTAGATGGATCTTATTACTCCAAGAATTTGACTTAGAAATAAAAGATAAAAAAGGAGTAGAAAATTCTGTTGCTGATCACTTGTCTAGAATGTATTTTAAGAGTCCACAGGAAACCCCCATCAATGATTCACTCCGGGACGACATGCTCTACGGGATTAACAGGTCTGACCCCTGGTATGCAGATATTGTTAATTTTATGGTTTCAGGGTATGTACCACCAGGAGCAAACAAAAAGAAGCTTATTCAAGAAAGTCGTTCACATATATGGGATGAGCCATACCTCTTCCGAGTATGCTCTGATGGCTTACTCAGGAGATGTGTGACCACTGAGGAAGGATGGAAGATCATCGACAGATGTCATTCATCACCATATGGAGGTCATTATGGAGCATTCCGTACACATTCAAAGATCTGGCAGTGTGGATTCTATTGTCCTACAATGTATGAAGACACGAAGCAATATATCAGAAGATGTGGGCCATGTCAAAGACACGGAAACATAAATACAAGGGATGCAATGCCACTCACCAACAACCTTCAGATTGAGCTCTTTGATGTCTGGGGAATAGACTACATGGGTCCATTTCCTCCATCAAAGAAGTGCGAGTACATCTTGGTGGCGGTTGACTATGTCTCCAAGTGGGTAGAAGCATTACCTTGCAAGCATGCCGACAACGTCAGTTCAAAGAGGATGTTTGAAGAAATTATATTTCCAAGATTTGGAGTTCCCAGAGTAGTGATAAGTGATGGAGGAGCACACTTCATCGACAAACACTTCAAGCAATATCTATCAAGACATGGAATCCGTCACAACGTCGCTACCCCCTATCATCCTCAGACAAGTGGCCAAGCAGAGACTTCCAACAAACAAATCAAGAATATTCTTCAGAAGACAGTAAATGAAATGGGAACAGCGTGGAAAGACAAGCTACCCGATGCACTCTGGGCATACCGGACAGCATACAAGACCCCAATCGGAATGTCTCCATACCAATTGGTGTACAGGAAGACTTGCCATCTACCTGTTGAACTAGAGTTCAAAGCACACTGGGCCATAAAGAGATGGAATATGGACCTAGATGTTGCTGGAGATTATAGAAGAATGCAACTATCAGAATTGGAAGAATGGCGAGAGAAGGCATATCACAATTCAAAGATCTACAAAGAAAGAGTCAAGAGGTGGCATGACAAGAGAATCAAGAAGAAGGAGTTCACACCTGGAGATAAGGTATTACTTTTTAATTCCAGGGTGAAGCTTTTCGGGCATGGAAAACTCCGGAGCAAATGGGAAGGACCATTCAAGGTAATCAATTCATCATCCCACGGAGCTATCACACTTCAAAATAGCGAAGATACGTTATTCAAGGTAAATGGTCAACGTCTTAAATTATTTTTAGAGCCCAATGAGGAAATTGAAGAAATAGACGTAGTCCATTTTTACCTTCCCATGGAGAATTAGAGCCCGATACTTTTGGTCTGATGGTTTTGGGGCATATATATATTTTTCTAAATAATTTCGCATCTAGAAACGCGCTCGGAAAAGTGGGCCCACAGAGGGGCTAGAGAGAGGGCGGGCGCCCAGGTCAAGTGGGCGGGCGCCCAGCCCCTGTTCCCCCTCGGTTCCGACTTTCTCTGTTATGGAAAATGCACTTAGGGTGATCCGAATAATCCCTCGGATGGAAAGTTTCGCACGCACATCGACGGGAGCAACCCGAACAACCCATAGAGGCATCCTTTTGACCCCTATATAAACAGACCCCTGACCTCAGTTTTCAAACACCAAGCCACCAAGCTTTCTCTCCTTCAATTAGAGCTTAATTAGCTCTACTTCAATTAAAAATTTTATTAGTTCCTTGCTACTCCAATGGCCAACAAGTACCACGACGATTGGGAAGTCGTCCCCTTCAACCTCAACATGGAGCCTGTGGAAGACCCCGATGCTCGTGCTCTCGTCCCGGCCAACATAGAGCGTCAGCTAGAAGCCATGCCATTACGTCAACGCAGCTCCGCCCAATCCTACCATGCTCAACCAGTTCTCACCGCACCACCACAACCCCTACTCCTCAAAGGACCATCATCCAAGACGAAGACCACTATCAAGGTGCCAACCGGCACAAGGATCCTTCCACCTAGACCCAATGAGAGGGTCGTTGGAGTCAAGACCAACCGAAGCGGCGAGATTAGCAGCGTTCGCTACACTACAGAGGAGGAAAGGCCTTACTTTGAAGGGATTAGAGCATCCAAAGTCCGTTTCATCCCTCCAAAGGCAGCCCCAAAGAACTCTCTCAATGCTTTTGAGACACCTCCCAAGCGTCGCAAGACTATAGTCGATATTGATGAGGAAGTTCGCAGGCTAGATAGAGTTATCATAGACCTCCAGTCCTCAATTAATTCCCTCACTAGGCAGCTCTCTAACCACAACACCGATATACTAGGCCTTAGGCAGGATCTTGCCAGTGCCAACAAGAAGATCAAGGAATTAGAGCGCCGCTAAGTTATCTAGATTAGACCTTGAGGCAACGCATCTTAGTTATCTATCTTTAAATTCGGTTTAGGTTTACTATTATCATCAGTTTACTATTATCATCAGTTTGCTACTAGTCTTTTGTAATAAATGCCTCAAGATCAATAAAGAGTACTATTATTATTATGTCTTGTGTGTCTCCACTTTATTTTTGTGCAAGAAAGCAGAAAACAAGTATGGGGGAGATCCCTCAACATGCCAAACACACTCCAACTACACCACTCCACGATTCAGGTACACACTCTGCACACTTTACTTCATACATACATTTATTTTGGATTATGCAGAATATTGTTTCCGACATGATAAAATAAAAAGATTAAAATATTTCTAATCATGATTAATCTCAATCTATGATATTTCCTAAAAACTTGCAATTATTATAAAATCATTTTAAAACCCTGTGTTACTTAAGTCAATTGGAATATGTGATGATAGAGTATGAGTTTCTTATTCTTGATATCATTATTGCTTGGAGAATTGATTTCAAAATATTCAAAATTCTAGCTACCATCCTCAGTGTTTTATATGCCTGATAAAACTGAAAATACTAATTATGATTATAAAAGCTATCTACTCTGTATTGAGTTTGTTCAAAATGAGTTAGACCCTTGTTGAGAGATTTATCATGCCCCTAAGATCAAGACATTATTTCGGAAAGATTCACTCTTCCGAAGTATTATTGCATTAGAGGCATGGGCTATAAAAAATAGAGATATTTCGAGGAAATAAAAAGGAGCAAGTGCTCGACAACCTCGCAGAAAAAATGGACAAGTGTCCGGCAGTAGAATTAGGGGTACCTCGGTATCCACTTAAAAAAAAATGATAGCCCATGGTCCCTCTAATAAGCAATATGCCAGCAAGAGATGACAAAGTTTTTAATTTCCAAAGTCTTTGATCTAAGAGTATGACATTCCCCTCCTCGGATCCCGTTTTGATCAGGCAATAAATGCAAAGTAAGAATGCTTGAGAATTTTTGCAAAATAAAACAGCCTCAGTGAGATATATATAAAAGATAATGAGTGATCTGAGAGAACCTATGAGGATCAAAGGTATGCTAACTTTCTTTCAAAAATATACAAAAACTCCAAGTGGCAGGATTGAGAAGAAAGGATCTTTACTCTTAACCATAAACATCCCTGACTATGGTACACAGTGGATTTTTAACACCCTGCAAATATAAAGAATGTTTTAAATGTTTACCCCAGATATTTTTCTTAACCATCCTTTTCTCGAGGACGAGTAAAAGCCTAAGTATGGGGGTATTTGTTGACGGTTCTTAAGTATCAATTTTAATTATCAAATAAACAAGAGAAAGGACCAATATGCAACCATCACCTAGAATTAGGGTTTGATCTGACAGAATTCCACGAGTTTTGTTGTTTATCTATTTCTGCAGGGGGTTATCAGGAAATAAGGAAGAAAGGCCCACATGTCAGGATTACATAGAGATATCAACGCACCGCGCAATTTTTCATCATCTAGAAGACTCCAGAAGCCACGAGACCGAAGCGGAGGCAAAACTGGGCCAGGCCCAGGGCGCCCGCCCTGGTAGCCTGGGCGCCCGCCCCCCTGCTGGAGCCAAATCAGGACTCTTTCGTTCGGGATATTCCACCGACCTATTGGATCAAGAAAAACATGGTACCACCTCGTCTATCGACCCAAAAACGCATAGAAGGGGAGGACTATATAAGCAAGGCCCCCCTGGCCCCTGGAGAAGACATGAAGAAATTATCATAGAGACTGAGGGGTGCCCTCGAAGGAAAACCTCTTCTCTAACTAATATTTCTTTTTAGGCTTAGCAATCAATGTAAGGTAGAAATAGATCTTCTAGTTTCTACTAGATTGAGAGAGATAGAGTGGAGGAAGCCCGGTCTGTCGGTGTCTACTCCAAGCTTGTACCTGCGGGATCAAGTTCTCCTGACCCGAAGCTTGCTCCTAGGATTCTTCAGTAATTCGACTTCTAAATTCTTGTAAGTTCTTGTTTTATTGTTCTTATGGTTTATGAGTTTACTTTAATCTCTTCGCGTAGAGTTTAGAGTAATCATTGCTGGCGTAAATGTGGTGTTTAGGCTGGGGTACTCATAGATATTCCCTGACTAGCTGGACCGTGGTAGTAGTGAGGAACGTGACAATTCCGAGCTACCTTTGTAGATCACATCTCGTTAGCAGGAAGGATAGGGTTTATAGGTGCGGGTTGAACATCCTTTGTGGTGTCTAGATTCCGTTAGCCTCCCCATTAGAACAGTAGATCATCCTTACCAAGGTTAGAAGGAGACTACGGTTGCAGTCTTCTCTATTTATCACTCACATCGAAAGACATTCTTTGTGCCTAAAGGTTAGTAGTAATAGACCGGTTAGTCAGATGCACTCTTTCTCCTAGTGGTAAAAAAATAAATACGATACTCTGGATAATTTCCCGGGTGAAGTGCTCACCGATATCCGTGCGCTTGCGGATCAATTCCTTATTGCGTTCCCAAATATCAACAGCACGGTCCTCACCACCCTCGCCTCCGCCTGAGCTAGTCTCAGGAGGAAGCACCTCAGGCTCAAATAGCTTGGCCAACCTCTCTCCAGGAGCCTCCGCGTCGTCGATCAAGGCGTGGAGCCTCTCTTCGTTCTCCGCGTCGGTCTTGGAGATGTCGGTGACGAAGCCGTGGGATACTACCTCCATGTCATAGGAGAAGCCCGAGCAGACAACTGCCATCGCCCGCTTCACCCCGATGTGGAGGGCATCCCGCACCCGATCTCGTAGCGTCGCACCTATGTAGCACAGCTGGTCGACCAGTGCGTCGCCTCGAGCGTCCTCCCTCGACTCATCCATAGGCTCGACCTCCCAGGAGGTCGAGAGGTCGCTTATCGCCGTCCGCACTCGATGGTTCAAAGCAACCTCAGCCTCGAGCTGATCCTTAGCATTACGGGCCTCGACTTGGGCGGCTAGGAGTTCGTTCTTAAGCCCTATAAATGCCAATAGAAGAAACCTTAGGAAAAACCAAACACACCTCGAAAGAGAAAATCCGACAGAGGAAACGTACCTCGGACGCTCTCCTCCAGGGTCGTGTTCTCGCCGACTAATCTGGTGTTGGCCCTCTCAATCTCTCTGTTGGAACGGACCAGCTCAGTGTTGGCAACGCGGAGATCCTCGATCGCCTTGCCAGCCTGAGTAATGGCCCCACTCTTCTCCAACAGCTCTCCCTTCAGACGTTCGACGTCGTCAGAGAGCCTGCGGGATTGAGCCCGCTCCGCCTCGAGATCTTCGAGGGCCTTCCTTTTGGCTTCCTCCGCGGCGCTCCTGGCGATCTCGCCGTTCACGTGCTCCACCTTCATCTTCTGGAAGAACTCTCGGAGAGAGTCCAGGTCGGTTTTAAGAAGGCCCTTCTCCTTGTCCAGGTCCGCAATAACGCTCTTGTAGGACAGGGCCTCCTCCCGAGCTCTGGACGCGGCCTCCTCGACCGTCAGAGCCCGCTCCCGCAACAGCGTCGTCTCCTCCTCCGCCTTTCTTGAGGCCTCTCGAGCCTCGGCCAAAGCAGCCTCCTTCGCCTTCTTCTCCTCCCCGAGCGCTATGAGGTCTTTATAAGCCTTGAGGAGTTTCTCCTGCGACTCGAGGAGTTGGTCCTTGAGGACAGGGAGCTGCTCCCAGCCGCCTCTTGTGGCGTGAATAAAGCTTGACTTGATGCGGGAGGTCTCTTTCATGTCCTGTGAGCCGGCGGTCGAACAATTAGAACACAAAACCAAAAGGTTCCATGAAGATCAAAGATCGAAAAACACTTACAAAATAAGCCGGCCCGAGCCCGTTGTTGATGATGTCCGACAGGAGCCCCACCACGTGCTTCATCCAAAGGCGGAGCTCCTCGACATGCTCCCACTTCTCGGCCTCCGTCTTGTCGTCGAGGAAGATGTTGGGCTCGGACGGGTCGGTGGAGGCTCGGATACAAATCCGATCGGGGCACCAGTTCTCCATCTCTCGATTAGCCCGCGCCTTGACACCACGGATAAGGTTCTCGACGGTCTCGAGGGAGCCCCCGTGGTGCAAGAACAGGTCGACGAGGCATGGGAACCGCCCGTCGTCGTCCACCGTCTTCCAGGTACCGTCCTGGCTTCCCGATGTCCCGATCTCATCCTCCTCAGAGGGAAAGCGGTACTCCCACGCCCGACGCTCTCGGAGGAACCCTGTGGCGATCCCGTCCTTGCCGTAGATCGTCCTCTTGATCTCTGACTCGGGGTCGGTGGGGGTGCGCATCATACAGGCGAGCGCCACCACTCCGTCCGCTCACCCCGACTCTGCCCGGATCGCGGCAGGCGCCCCCGGGAGGAGCCACGCTGGGGTGGGAGGGCCATACACCGGCAAATCTTCCGCCTGATCGCCGGGCTCTTGCGGCGCCGGTGGTACCGATTGGGCTAGACCTTGAGGCAGGGGCTCGAGCGGCCTTTCCTCTTGGCCCCCCTGCTCCTGCTGCTGTTGCTGTCCCTCGAGCGTCTGCTGCTCCTGCTGCTGCTGCCACACCTCCTGTTGTTGTTGTTGTTGCTGCTGCTCCTGTGGCGGCCGCGTCGCCTCACGCTGCCGCTCCTCCCGCTCCTCCCCCTCCTTCTCTTTCTCCTTCTGCTCCTCGAGGGCCCGAAGGCCAGCGGGCCAGGGAGTCCGTCCCGAGATGAGAGAGGTCGACGCCTCCTCCTCCATAGGTTGGGCGTCCCCAGACGCCTCGTTACCACTGTTGATATTTGGTAACGCAATAAGGAAATGATCCGCAAGCGCACGGATATCGGTGAGCATTTCACCCGGGAGGTTTTCCAGAGTATCGTATTTATATTTTTACCACTGGGAGAAAGGGTGCATCTGACTAACCAAATCTATTGCTACTATCCCTTTAGGCACAAAGAATGTCTTTCGATGTGAGTGATAAATAGAGAAGACTGCAACCGTAGTCTCCTTCTAACCTTGGTAAGGATGATCTACTGTTCTAATGGGGAGGCTAACGGAATCTAGACAACACAAAGGATGTTCGACCCGCACCTATAAACCCTATCCTTCCTGCTAACGAGATGTGATCTACAAAGGTAGCTCGGAAATGTCACGTTCCTCAGTACTACCACGGTCCAGCTAGTCAGGGAATATCTATGAGTACCCCAGCCTAAACACCACGTTTACGCTAGCAATGATTACTCTAAACTCTACGCGAAGAGATTAAAGTAAACTCATAAACCATAAGAACAATAAAACAAGAACTTACTAGAATTTAGAAGTCGAATTACTGAAGAATCCGAGGAGCAAGCTTCGGGTTAGGAGAACTTGATCCCGCAGGTACAAGCTTGGAGTAGACACCGACAGGCCGGGCTTCCTCCACTCTACACCTCCACTCTATCTCTCTCAATCTAGTAGAAACTAGAAGATCTATTTCTACCTTACATTGATTGCTAAGCCTAAAAAGAAATATTAATTAGAGAAGAGGTTTTCCTTCGAGGGCACCCCTCAGTCTCTATGATAATTTCTTCATGTCTTCTCCAGGGGCCAGGGGGGCCTCGCTTATATAGTCCTCCCCTTCTATGCGTTTTTGGGTCGATAGCTGAGGTGGTACTATGTTTTTCTTGATTCAATAGGTCGGTGGAATATCCCGAGTGAAGGAGTCCTGAATTGGCTCCAACAGGGGGGCGGGCGCCCAGGCTACCAGGGCAGGCGCCCTGGGCCTGGCCCAGCTTCGCCTCAGCTTCGGTCTCGTGGCTTCTGGAGTCTTCTAGATGATGTAAAATTGCGCGGTGCGTTGATATCTCTATGTAATCCCGACATGTGGGCCTTTCTTCCTTATTTCCTGGTAACCCCCTGCAGAAACAGATAAACAACAAAACTCGTGGAATTCTGTCAGATCAAACCCTAATTCTAGGTGATGGTTGCATATTGGTCCTTTCTCTTGTTTATTTGATAATTAAAATTGATACTTAAGAACCGTCAACAAATACCCCCATACTTAGGCTTTTACTCGTCCTCGAGAAAAGGATGGTTAAGAACAATATCTGGGGTAAACATTTAAAACATTCTCTATATAATTTGCAGGGTGTTAAAATTCCACTGTGTACTGTAGTCAGGGAAGTATATGGTTAAGAGTAAAGATTCTTTCTTTTCAATCCTGTCACTTGGAGTTTTTGTATATTTTTGAAAGAAAGTTAGCATACCTTTTGATCCTCATAGGTTCTCTCAGATCACTCATTATCTCTTATATATATATCTCACTGAGGCTGTTTTATTTTGCAAAAATTCTCAAGCATACTTACTTTGGACTTATTGCCTGATCAAAACGGGATCTGAGGAGGGAAATGTCATACTCTTAGATCAAAGACTTTGGAAATTAAAAACTTTGTCAACTCTTGCTGGCATATTGCTTATTAGAGGGACCATGGGCTATCATTTTTTTTCTCTTTTTTTTTAAGTGGATACCGAGGTACCCCTAATTCTACTGCCGGACACTTGTCCATTTTTTCTGCGAGGTTGTCGAGCACTTGCTCCTTTTTATTTCCTTGAAATATCTTCTATTTTTGCTTAGCCCATGCCTCTAATGCAATAATACTTCGGAAGAGTGAATCTAACTGAAATAGTGTCTTGATCTTAGAAGCATGATAAATCTCTCAACAAGGGTCTAACTCATTTTGAACAAACTCAATACAGAGCAGATAGCTTTTATAATCATATTTAATATTTCAGTTTTATCAGGCATATAAAACACTGAGGATGGTAGCTTGGAATTTGAATATTTTGAAATAAATTCTCCAAGCAACAATGATATCAAGAATAAGAAACTCATAGTCTACCATCACATATTCCATATTGACTTAAGTAACACAGGGTTTTAAAATAATTTTATAATAATTTGCAAGTTTTCAGGAAATATCACAGATTGAGATTAATCATGATTAGAAATATTTTAATCTTTTTATTTTATCATGTCGGGAAAAATATTCTGCATAATCTAAAATATATATATGTGTAAAGTAAAGTGTGCAGAGTGTGTACCTGAATCGTGGAGTGGTGTAGTCGGAGTGTGTTTAGCATGTCGAGGGATCTCCCCCATACTTGTTTTCTGCTTTCTTGCACAAAAATAAAGTAGAGACACACAAGACATAATAATAATACTCTTTATTGATCTTGAGGCATTTATTACACAAGGAAGAACAAAATTATTTTTGGCTATTCTCTCCCGGATTAGGAGTAGAATATTTTTTGGGTGATTCTGGAGATGGAAATGTATGGATATATGTGGATGGTACTTCCGAAGTAGAAGTAGCATGTGTGAGTGAACGTGCAAGTGAATCTTGATTTAACCACATGACAAGCTCCTAAGGGTCTACACAGCTTGACCACACTCAATGCTCATAAGTAGTAAAAAGTAAATGTGTGGCTCGAAGTCTAGCAAGCATGTATATATGGCTGTGGTAGGAATTTAAACTCTCATCATACAGGAACTCATCATGCAACATTTTAAAGATTTCCAAAGATAAAATTCTCCAGAATTCTAGCATCTCTAGAAACAGATAAACAGCAGCTCAACCTTCCCATATTAGATTTCAGATCAAGTTTTCATCCCACAAGTTTAGGTCTAGAGCAAGCTTTAAATTATAACAGTTATGTCTAAACTTGAGAGAGAACTTAAAATGTGCCAATTAGGCAGAGCAACTATTCATCATTTCCATGCTTGAGTTTTATTTAGATACAAATTAGCATAGCCACTTTATTTATTTATTAAACACACTAAGCAAAAGACATATATATATAAGCATAAAATCTTTATTTGGTTTTTCATAGTTATGTATATTTATATTCTAAAATAATATAAGTATAAAGATAGATAGATAGAAATACTTATCGAGATAAATGGGGTGCTCTCCCCCAAGCTGAATTTTGACGTAATTTCTCTTGATGTAGCTAGCAGGTGGCAGAGGTGTATTTGAAAGTCAGTAGCATTGTGACAGCGATTAGAATATCCTCCGTCTGCCAGTCTTCTTGATTCTTAGATTCTGTGGAGCTCAAATAGACAACAAAGCTTGTGGAACTAATTAAGTGTTAGCATAAATATCTAGCCTTTATCATGTTGAGACTCCTTAATAATTATTACTCCCTGTTTTTATATTTTTATTTTATAAAGCAGAAAAAAAATTTTATTTTATTTTTATGCCACCATAGTGAATGTAGTTATGGGTTTTATGCCACTCGTATCCTCACATGGGGCTTACTGTTTTTCACATTTTAACTTTCTGTTTAGAACTTAATTAACTAAGTGAACTACTTGAAATAATTGAAAGGGAAAGGATAACTACCAAGTTTACCTCTTGGCAAGGCGTTCGGTGTTTTTAAGTCCTCCGAACGGGACACTCCTCCTTCTCAATTATCCTGAGGTTCGTTGGGTGGCGTAGTCGGTACTTCTGGCAGTGCCTCCTCTTCATGTATAGTTATCTTCATTTTCCACACCTGACTTGGTGCTTCGGTCTCCTCTGGATAATTCTGTTTAAACTCAACGTCTTCTGACCTTACAACTTTTCTTTCGTAGTCTGCCCATCCGTCCTTGATGATTTTCCTCCTCTGGTTGTGGTTGCGTCGTCTTCTTCTTGTCCTGACCTGCTTAAAATCTTCAACTATATAGTTAGAATCATTAAAGTAATGGCGTACCTTCTCAGAGGGGAAATACACGTGGACTTCTCCGGTTCCAATGTAGATGATAACTTGGATAGTGTTAAGGAATGGTCTTCCAAGGATGATGGGTGGATCGTACTCGTCTTCTCCCATATCAATGTTCTGAAAATCATCTAGAGCTAAATATATATTGGTTGTAGGGGCATGGTTCCATGCAGGAGCTGATAAGTGACTGCGGCCATTATGTTGACGTTAGATCCGGTGTCGTAGAGTGTTTTCTAAAAAAAAGTATCTATTGGTTGTGCACTCGATGCTTGGAACACCAGGGTCGTCCTTCTTGATCAAGAAAGGTGACTTGAGTTGACGATCTTGACCTCCTTGAGCTGCAGTGACCATCTTAGCTGACTCGGTCCACATTTGCTTGTTCCTGTTCCTCCTGTTGGTCCTCTTTCTTGGTTCATGTCGGGATTGCTCTGAAGTTTATGTAGTCTTGTTCTTGAAGGAAAGTCTCCTTCTTCCCCTTGATGTAGAGACTGATCTTGGCATCATTAGCGTAGATGACAGCTCTGGTGTTTAGGAATGGCCTCCCTAAGATGATGGGTGCCCTCTCCTCAGTACCAGTCTCTACCACCACGAAGTTTGCTGGAGCGTACAAGGTACCAACTTGGACACAGAGGTTCTTTAATATTTCCTTTGGGAAACTAAGTGTCTGATCTCCATTGTGTTTGTGCTCGTAGATCCCGGTTCTTCACTTAATGGAATCTGGGAGTTGTAAAACGCCTTCACGTTTCTCAAAATGTGTCCTGCTCATAGAGACAAGGCAGAGATCAAGTGCATGGGCTCTGTTGGTGGAAAACACCAACAGAACCAAAAGTGTATTTGTTCTTTTCTAACCTTAAGCATAGTGAGCAAGACAAAGTTGATGGATCATGAGTGTAGCATTTAAAACATTTGTTAGATCAGATGGCTCAACCTAATGGAAAGATAATCTATCTATATTTATGTTTTGTTTTTATCTTCCAAAGATTGAATGTGCAACATATTAGCTTATATGTTTAGGAGCGTGGGATTACGAAGGTAGTACTAAGAACAAAGATTGAGGGACTAGACATGTTGAATCAGTTAGGTTGGTTAATTTAGAGTTATAAATCATACATGTTTGTCTCTTTATTTATGTGAACGCCAGAACCAAGGAGAAACTTATAAAAGGATAGTCAATTACCTTAAGATGTTACCTTTGAAGAGTGATGGTACAGTATCACCTTGTAGAAGCTTTCCTTTCTAGCGGTTGTGCATCGTGTTTGTGGCTCCCTCCATGGATCATCTCTTATGAGCTACGTCTTTCTTGTGCAAATTGTTAAACTTCATGTGTCACTTTCTTCATCTCGAATGTGAGTTTATCTCAGGACTTCCCAGGTTGATATTGAAAGTTTTCCTGCAGGGGTTAGTCCCACAAAATATACCAATGTCTACACAAGCAATTTTTAGTTCGATAACCGAACTAGACTCCATGTCTAATCAGATTAAGGAAGGCTGTTTAACCTAAGCACCATGCTTAATTTAAAAGCCAATAGAAGTATGTGTAGTACTTCCAAACTAACACTTACTAGGATAAACAAAGGTAGCGTGATGGCATTTATAGAGATCTACTTAAGTGAAGATGAAGTAGTGTGATTAGTATTTAATAAATTGAGCATGTCTCAAAGGTAAGGACAACCAACATAGCAACATGGCAAAGGATGTTTTATGTGAAGTACTCCCCTAAGCTTGAATTTTGCAAAATTCAAGATTGGATGAATTTAATTCAATGTTGCATGTTTATTGGTTGGGCATACCTTGCGCTTGTCATTCATCCGGTCTTCTTGCTCCAATCCTGGAAAGGTTAGTGACAAGAATACCCGAAGGAATATTTCTACAATTATCTTTATATGCTCAATACACAAGGCAATGTTGCAAATAATTAGAAGTTCATGTTATGATCTGATAAGTGTTTGTTTTAGGACACTAAGCTTGTCCTTGGGAAACCATCAAGTTATGTTGGTGAAGTGGTTTCCCCTCCAACACCTACCTATATCAAGATCAACTCAACGAGATCTGCAATATTTATTATAGACATATGCATCGACAACCACCCTTTTAAAGTTTTTATAAATGAAGAGGGAGAGGGGGTTGGAGATCTCAAATGTGGTAAGGATGGAGAGACAAATTGATTGGAGAGATGTTTTATATGAGCAAGGACTGGGTGAGGTATTTACGAAATAACTTCCATGCTCACTGTTGTTTCTCTCATTCTTAAACTCCAAGGATGATTCTTCATGAATGCTTAAAATTCCTCTAGGATTGTCTCTCAAGTTTGTTTTATCTATCCATTCAATGGTGATAGCACATGGATTTTTAATGCCCTCTAGCCATTGATGTTGCTCTTCTCGATCCTCCTTCTTATGCATGGGATGTCTAGAGAGATTCATAGGATTATCGGGAGGTTCAAGAGAAAAAGCATAGTAGAAATTATTAAGCTGAAGGATGGGTTGGATAGCCGAATCATGGGATTGGAAAGTTTGGAAATCGGCTATTGAAACTTCCTCTCCTTGTATGGGAGATGATTCCTTCTCTATCTCTATGATTTTTCTATGAAGACTAGTACAAGAAGGATGTCCACGAATGAAGACATACCTTCTGTTACTAACTGATAAAGAAAGAAGGACTCTACCAAAGGTTATATGATTAAGACCAATGTGAAAATATCTAGGAAAAACATGGTCTTGCAAGGCTAGGTCTAAACCAGAATTTATAGAAAGATTAACAGATTCCCTAGGTGTAGCTAAAAGTGCATTATCTTCTTGATTAAAAGATAGGACCTCGGCTATAGAAAAGGGCTGGTTTTGACCTATTGCAATCAACTCCGGACACAGATCATAATTAGGGGCAGGACGTGTTGACTCCCATGGTCTATGGCTGGTCTCCGAAGGTGCAAAGAATTTAATAATAGTTATGGAATTTGAGATATCCATAAAGATAAAAAGATAAAAGAATAAAAGTATAAAAGTATAATACAAGATAATAGCAAGACTCAAAGTTATCTCAGCAAACCGTCTTTCTCCCCGGCAACGGCGCCAGAAATGCTTGTTGATATTTGGTAACGCAATAAGGAAATGATCCGCAAGCGCACGGATATCGGTGAGCATTTCACCCGGGAGGTTTTCCAGAGTATCGTATTTATATTTTTACCACTGGGAGAAAGGGTGCATCTGACTAACCAAATCTATTGCTACTATCCCTTTAGGCACAAAGAATGTCTTTCGATATGAGTGATAAATAGAGAAGACTGCAACCGTAGTCTCCTTCTAACCTTGGTAAGGATGATCTACTGTTCTAATGGGGAGGCTAACGGAATCTAGACAACACAAAGGATGTTCGACCCGCACCTATAAACCCTATCCTTCCTGCTAACGAGATGTGATCTACAAAGGTAGCTCGGAAATGTCACGTTCCTCACTACTACCACGGTCCAGCTAGTCAGGGAATATCTATGAGTACCCCAGCCTAAACACCACGTTTACACCAGCAATGATTACTCTAAACTCTACGCGAAGAGATTAAAGTAAACTCATAAACCATAAGAACAATAAAATAAGAACTTACTAGAATTTAGAAGTCGAATTACTGAAGAATCCTAGGAGCAAGCTTCGGGTTAGGAGAACTTGATCCCGCAGGTACAAGCTTGGAGTAGACACCGACAGGCCGGGCTTCCTCCACTCTACACCTCCACTCTATCTCTCTCAATCTAGTAGAAACTAGAAGATCTATTTCTACCTTACATTGATTGCTAAGCCTAAAAAGAAATAATAATTAGAGAAGAGGTTTTCCTTCGAGGGCACCCCTCAGTCTCTATGATAATTTCTTCATGTCTTCTCCAGGGGCCAGGGGGGCCTCGCTTATATAGTCCTCCCCTTCTATGCGTTTTTGGGTCGATAGCCGAGGTGGTACTATGTTTTTCTTGATCCAATAGGTCGGTGGAATATCCCGAGCGAAGGAGTCCTGAATTGGCTCCAACAGGGGGGCGGGCGCCCAGGCTACCAGGGCGGGCGCCCAGGCTACCAGGGCGGGCGCCCTGGGCCTGGCCCAGCTTCGCCTCCGCTTCGGTCTCGTGGCTTCTGGAGTCTTCTAGATGATGTAAAATTGCGCGGTGCGTTGATATCTCTATGTAATCCCGACATGTGGGCCTTTCTTCCTTATTTCCTGATAACCCCCTGCAGAAACAGATAAACAACAAAACTCGTGGAAATCTGTCAGATCAAACCCTAATTCTAGGTGATGGTTGCATATTGGTCCTTTCTCTTGTTTATTTGATAATTAAAATTGATACTTAAGAACTGTCAACAACCACCAGACGTGTCGCTGATGGTGATGGGGTCCGCCTCGACCCCCAATCGGGGAGGTTCGGGGGCTCCTTCCTGCCCCTGAGTTTGGGGCGCCTTGTCATGCATCGACGACATCGGAGCAGGCTCGGAACGAGATGGAGCACTCCCAGCGTTGGCCGGAGGTTGAGAGTCGGAGGAGCCTGTGAAGTACAGAATAAAGGTCGGTCACTGTAATAACTGACACAAGAGCGTCAGAAGACCCAGAAACAAACTACAAACCTGGCTCCTTGGAGGCTGCTCCTGCCTTGAGCCTCTTCGCCATTGAGGGCTGGGCCTGCTCGAGCGTCCGCTTTAGCCTAAAAAGAAGGGAACGAGCATGAAAAGACCAGAATACAAGGAAACGTGAGGGAATAGAAGTCACAACTTCAAAAAGCTTACCCTACGGGAAGAACAGCTCGCCTACCGGTGCCCCGACCGGTGGACCTCGAGCCACCCCGCGTCAAGGCTCCGAGTCCCTCGAGCGCAGGCACTGGCCCTGGTGCGGCAGTTCTCGCGTGGCGGGCGCCGGGACTGGTGCTCCTGCGGCCGGCCTCCCCTTTCTCGGAGGCCGCAGTGCGACCACGAGTCAGTGGCCCCGTCGCCTAGGACCTAGCATGGCCACCACCCCTGGGCGCAGGGGGAGGGCGCGGCGCGACCTGGCCAGTCGAGGGCGCAGGAGACGTGTCGGCCTGAGGGCGATGGGATCCGCTCGGGCCCTCCTTTGGAGTCTCCGTCCGGGGGACGTCGACGTCACCTCGAGGCGGGCCCTCGAGGATCCGGTCAAGACGTGACGCCATCCCCTCGGAGTCGTCGCTGTCCTCATCGTCATCGTCGTCGTCCCTGGGGGATTCTTCCTCAGGCTCCCCCTCTGCCTGGATTTGGCTCGACGCGCCTCCAATGCTTGGCGGTCGAGGTTCTTCTTCTTCTCCCCTCTCTTTGCGGAGTCCTTGGCGGACTTCAGCTTTTCGACGGACTGGCGCCGCCTGTCACGATCGACCTCGTCCTCCTTCACAGGGGGACTCGAGGACCGGACGTCGATACGTCCCTGCCAGAATAAAGGAAGGTTTAAAAAAGGATCGAGGAAAATCCAGAATCGGAGCTATGTGCGAGAAAGGGACATACCAGGTCGACCGAACCTTCATCAGGCCTCATAGGAAAGTCGTTGACGTGCTTCGACTTAAAGTCACCGGCGATGGCTGCCCTAACCCGGGCAGCGATCTCGTCGTCCGCCAGAGCCACGTTGGACATCCGGCAAGCCTCGAGATCCCGGGACGAGACGCCCGGCCCCATCTCGTCCAACCTCAATGGCCGAGACATCAAAGGGAGGACCCTTCGATGGTGGACAGCCGAGAGGATGAGAGCGGTGGACAGGCCCTCCAGGCACAGCTTCTTCATGGCGTCGAGGAGGGGGTCGAGCCGCGACTGGTGCTCTTGGACGACGCCGTACGTCTAGTTGTCCGGACGCTCTGTAATCAGACGGCCCGTGTAAGCGGGGAGGAGACCGTCGTCGTTCCTCAAGTAGAACCACTGGGAGTCCCACCCAGCATGGTTCGACGACAGCCCCACCGGGATATACTCGCGCGGCCTCTCCATCTTCTTCGTCTTCAGCACTAAGTTGAGGCACCCGGCCCGCACATGCTTCCTCACGCCGGTGGTTCCGGTGGGGGCGTTGAAAAGCTCACCCCTGTAGAGGTGGAGCCACAGATCCCAGTGGGGCATCATCCCCAGATAGCCCTCACACACCGCGGCGAAGACCGCCGCGACGGTGATGGCGTTCGGGGAGAAATGCTGGAGCTCCACCCCATAGTGGAAGCAGAGGGCCCGCATGAAGCGGCTCGGGGGAGCGCCCAGGCCGTGGCGGTGGAACTTGGCGAACGACACCACGTAGCCCTCGGGCGGCTGGGGTTCCCTGTGACTCGCCGGCGGCGCGATCCACTCTGGCGACGACAGCGAGATGCGGCGGCGCAAGAGTCCCTCATTCTCAAGCTCTAGCAACCGGCGCTCCGTCATCGACGACGGGCGCCAGTCGTCGGCGGCGACGAGGGTCACAGGCATCTTGGTTGGAAGGACGATGGATCCGCTACCACTCGAGGGGGTGCGCGTGCAAAGCAGCAAGAGAGCAAAGGCAACGAGAGGATGAAGGCGAGAAGGCGGAAGGAAGAAGAAAGAACGGCGGCGACACCACGGCGTATTTATAGGCAGCAGTCCGCCAACGGACAGATCCGGGAAATGAGGTAACTCCCCCCCATAAATGCGCCGCCTAACCGTCTCTTTCCCCTCACAGGCGGGGCGCTCCGAATTCCACGCCGATGCAGTGTCATAACGTCATCCATCTGAAAGGGCGCGCCCAACAGGCAAAAAGGCGAACCGCCACGGCCACTTCCTTCCCTTGTAAGCTAAGGGGCGTACCCGCGAGAGTCTCGAGAGGTCGATGGCTGGCCCGCCGAAAGGGTTCGACAACCGATCTCGAGCACCGGAGTCAGGGATCCCTAGCGAGCAGTCAAAGATCGGAGCCCGCCTCGAAGACTCACTGGCGATGTCCAAGGTAGGGTCGAGACAGTCGAGAGGAATCCCCCCGACGGGAGGCATCGAGCCGCTGGTCTCTATCGAATGAGACCGGTATCCCTGACCGCGTCGACCCTGCTTTATGAGAACGCCTCCAGGCTACAGCTGACCCCCTCGAAAGGGGCACAGGTTCTCACTTGGACTACCCACTATGAACTCAATCTGGGGTGGAAGACGCTCGCTCTATCGAGAGTACGTCAAAACCTCCACGCAAAGCAAGCCAATCAGAACCTTCCACCACTGGTGTCGATAGTGTTTCTGCAAAATAGGCAATATAACCCTCGAAGGAGTCAAAAACTCCTTCAAAGGCTCGGGGGCTACCCCCGCGGGGTCGCTCGCGCGCCCCCACGGAAACTCGACCCAAGAGTAAAAGCCTCCACTCGAGCGCCAGCGCTCAAATGGAGACTCGGGGGCTATTGTCGAGGGTATCAATAAGGGCTACTGTCGAGGGCCTTCTCTTGCCCGAACCAGGATAAATCTTTGTGTCTTCTTGCATCACCATCTGGGAAAGGGAGCACGCATACAAATTTACTCGTTGGTGTGACCCCCCGTGGGGAAAACACCGACACATGCTATCTGCAAAGCTAGACCTACTCATGAAGAAGCTTGACGATAGAGCTGGAGATAAGAAGGAGTCAATCTTCGATTGGTTTCCGGATCTGTCAAGAGGATTCTTGGTAATTCTCTAATTGTGCTTCTAATTGCTTTCTAATTATCTTTGTTCTTCAATATTATATACATGCTTAGGATCGTATAGCGTTTATCCATCGGATCCATGGGTAAATGATAGATATTGTGTAGGCGTGGTGCTTATACCGTATTTATCTGCGATTGTACCCAATATGGCAGATCGTGGGGTAGTTCGTGATAGTGACAGCTTCATTGATTCTTATATAGTCCCCCTCTCATGTATTGGGCTGGCAGAGCAACATTATTATAGGGGAGTGATTGCTATGTTTCTCATATTCCTTGCTAATATCACTATGCATGGGCGTAGTCTTGTCTCACAATGATTGCTAAGTATGCTTGCACTAACTATGATATGCTAGACTATATAGTTGAGAATAACTTAGGGAATATTCTTGTAGTTCGTTCTAATACCATGCTAATGACTTTCTAGAGCATCTAATTGAGGTGCTTATCATATTTATTATGTGGCTAGATCAGACTAGTTATCCTTGTCACTATTCGTTATTTCATATATCTTTTATGTGACACTTATCCCTGTATGAAGAGTTAGATATAATGTTCTCAATTATACATGCAATGATAGATGCTCAATCTTATATTCTATTCTGTAATCAATATTGATGATTGCTAATCCCTTCCCAGTGGTAAAAATATAAATAACGATACCTGGAATACTTCCCGGTTAAAATGTTGCATCAGTATTAATCTGTGCGCTTGCAGATCACATTCATTATTTATTTAGAAGAGCAATTGCATATTTCAATACCGCGTCTCTTATATCATGTTGGGGATGACAACTTGGCTTAAGTGGTGTGAGGGATAGGTTTGGCATTTTTGGCACCGTTGCTAGATTTAGAACTTAGTCTACTTTTGGTAATGATGTTAAGAATACCCAACAATCACCACCTTGAATAGGAAGCTAGATCTACCTTCCCGATAACGGCGCCTTATTACCGTTAGGGTAGGGTTCCAGTTCTTAATCATGGTAGTGGCACTAGGATTACCATGTTGGTATACCTTAACAAGCCACTAGCTCGGCGCATGTCTAGCAACAGTGTTAAGTATATACCGGGGTGATAGTTCCTTAGGTTTGGAGTTTAAGTACCGCAAGCGGACGGGAATTATCGTGTAGCATTTCAACCCAGGGATTTATCGAGTGTCGTATTTATAGGTTCGCTGTAAGGAAGGCTTAATATGTTAAGGATTCTAAGATAAGCATAGATCAAAGTAATTATGATATCAATAATGAAATCAAAGGTCATAGCAGGTGATAAACATTTATATGTAGAATAGTGATCCATCACAATCTAGGCATGGCATATGGGCTAAGGAATAAAAAGAGACTAAAAGAATGAATTGAATCGAAGAATAAACAAACAACCTATTGGAGCAGGTGTGGTCCTAGATATAGATCATGTCATAGAACAAGTTAATCATGTAATTATACTAATTAGATATAGTCCTGTGTTTAGATGGTTTGGGAGGTTACGCGAGTACTGGTCTGCCAGCAACCTCCGCAACTATTTAGACTCCTACACCCTAGCCGAACGTGGGGGAATGCCAAGGACGGAAAGGGCTGTCACCACCTGCCGCCATCCCCTCAACTGTGGACTAGGACAATGCATTTACTCGTCCTTTACACCCAAGCACCATGCTTACATGCAAAGAACCTACTCGGACTCCCCCGGGTCCCCGACCCTACGGATCGATAGGTAAGAGGCCCGAGCCTACTCAAAAGAGCATGATAAACCCCCATCTTCACACAAAGCTATTTCTAGGCAATTAATTAACATGAAGCAATTAGACTAAAGTCCAAAGTGAGAATAATACAACATACACTTAGCACTAGTTCATATAATACACTACTAGCCCTAGGGTAGCATTATACTATAAGAACTATATACTAAAATGTATGTCATATCATTTTCACTAGAACTATAATCTAGTTCATATGCTAGCATCATAAAATAGGGCCTATGATCTATGTCATATACCATAGCATAAGAACTATACTCTAGTTCATATGAAGAACTATATCGGACATGATAAGGCATGGACTTGGAGTAAAGGTATTCTTTATTCATACCCAAGTTTCTCTCCAAGGAGCCAAGCCCTCCTTGATAGCTCACCCAACTCTCTCTCTAAAAGCTAAAAGGAAAACTAAGAAGAGGTAGTGCCCAAGTGCCTTGAAGGTGAAGTGTTGATTGTGAATGTGATGAGATGAATGGAGCCACCCTCTCCCCCTCCTTAAATAGGTGGGGAAGGTCGGTTCCCCAGGGTGTAAACTACAATTTGCACGTGGGGACAGCGGGAGGATAGGCTCAGCACCGCCTCTGCGAAAGGCGGTGCCGAGATGGGCTGGGCCAGGGTCGGCCGACCCTAGGGGGCGGCCGCCCCCTGGTGGGCCCCGCTGGCCCCGGCCCGAAGCCCGTTGCCTTCCTCTCGGGCCCCTGAGTCCAGATCCACCTGCAAATTGATGCACTTCTATATTGGGCTTTTGGGTACTTGTTTATTTGCGCATTTTTTAACGTGTCGGATTGCGCCTTTTTATTTGCTTTCCACCTGTATGCCTGTATATGATCTGCAAAACACAACTTGCACTACATGTGGAACTTGGTAAGCATTTAATAAGTATATGTGAGTAAAATACATGCTTTTCTTCCTTTGCATGGACTATGTTGGCGGGGTAAATATGTCATTAAGAACCGCCAACAGTGTCCTAGAAAGAATGAAGAATAAAAGATAGCCCATACCATCCTATACAAAGACCATTAGTTCTTTAGAGGAAGAAAGACAATTTCAAAAGAGCAATGTAGAATTAGGATTAGCCACTATATATTCCACACACATGCACTTCTTGATCTAAGAGTATGCTATTTCCCTCCATGGATTTGAGTTTTGACTTAGCAAGATATGCAAGGTAAGTATGCTATTTCCTTGAATTACCTTTAAGTCCATATAAGCCTGTATAGAGTAGGATATATATTGTTGACGGTCGATAACGTCAACTTTTATTAGAACTTTTAACCCAAAGGAGAACATGAAAACACACTAGTCTAGGGTTTAAACTGACAATTTCCACGAGTTTTGCATATAATGTATTTTCTAGGGTCTATTTCCAGAAAAGCTAAAAAGAGGGATTCAAGTGCAAAATAAACATGAAACTTATCCGCCACGAAAAAGATCACGAACGGGATGTGGGAAGACTCTAGAAGACACCAAAAGAAAATGGGGGCCAGAGGCCGCCAGGTGGGGCCGACCGGCCCCACCATGGCGCCGTCCGGCGCCCCCCTGTTAGGGTTTTGGCCCTCTTCTAGAAGCTTCCTCCATCACCTCCGAGGAGTCATCTTGGCCCTTGGTTAAGTCGGTTTGATCCTGCGGCGCACGTCGATCCCACCGGGCTATAAATAAATGGGTAGACCCCGCTCCCTGAGGCATCAAGTCATTTGGAGTTCCATTCATCAAGAGCCTTCTCTAGTTCATCAGAGCCTCTCCAGTTCATAGTTTTAGCCTAGTTAGATTAGAAGTAGAAGAGTTCTAGTTCTTCAGCGGGATTAGGAGACCCTAGCATCTGTCTGGAGTGCGGAGTTCGGTATAGCTCTAGTACTTTTCTCGTATTGTATTCAATATTATGATTCAGGCAATATTGTTCTTAATCTATTATATATTCTTAATTGCCATAGTCATTGTCTACTTTGATCATATATCTACGATACTTGGTTTGATCTTATTGAATTCATGTAATTGCTCGTATAGCGTTTACCCAATCAATTGGTGGGTAGATGGTAGACAATATGTAGACGTGGTGTCCAGATATCTTGTTTATCTACGAGGGCACCCTGACGTGCCGGGTCATGTGGTAGTCCACGCAGGTGACTGCTGCGTTGGTTCCTCTGTAGTCCACCCCCCGTACGTAGGACAGCTTGGGCGCGGTCGTGAAGGAGGTGACGGTTGCATCTTAAAACCCTCATTAGTTGACACCTCTTTGCATGTGATTATGATATAGGGTTGACTTAATGATGATTTCTAGATGTAATTGCACTAATTAGAGTTATTCATTGACGTAGTTATAGAATTACCTTAGTATTTCTTTCTGAGTTTATCCAATGGCTAGCTATTACTATGACTAGAAGAGCTCTGATATTTATCTATTTATGATGACTGATCATTACACTACAAGGTTTTGACCCTTTAGCCACGAAACCTTTGGGCAACACCACTCATTTGGTTGCAATTGGGGGGTCCTATGACACCCAAACACTAAATTGGTAGTAATATGGGTACATATTGCGACACGTTTTTTGTGTTGCGCTATATTTTTTTTTGGTTGCAACTAGTTCATGATAATGCACCCATTTTAAGGATTTCTGTTGCAATTTGTGCGTTGGCCAGCAACACAAATTTTGAGTTGCATTAGCATTTCGTGTGTTGAAAATGAATGGTGATATGGCAACCATATTAGCTTTGGTTGCTTATGACTGGCACAATCACGACGAATGATTTAGGTTGTAACATGCTTTGGTTCCTTGTGGCAATATCTAGATGACAATTGCATCCTTTCTTGTTGTGAGATGAAATATATATACGTATTACCACTATTGATGCATGGTAGTAATACTGGCCATAGTCGTGGCAACTGCTATACGTCTATTGCAATGAAGGCTTGCTTGGATGCAATTTAATTTTCACAGTGTGGTTCAGAATACACTATCTCAGGATCCACAAAAATTCAAATAACTATATAACTCAACATGGAATGTCTAATTATAATAAAAATTCACTAGCACATGCAAATTTTCATATATCAGCAAGACAATGAACATAGTCCACATAATCATACTATGCAATCCACTAATTCACGATTCTCGCAGCAACGCGCGGGTATTCTTCTAGTTCTATACATGTTCACACCCAAACAAAATCATATAAGTAATCAAATAAAAAAGTCATCATCTCGGGATTGTACCCCAGAAACAATTGGTGCAACAACTCCATCGTCAATGTACATGTCATCTTCCTCATCTTCATCGTCATCTAATAAGGCAACATGGTCTGGTTCATCAGCTGCTTCGGCCTGCACCTGAGCAATAACAGAGACATCCCCGGTTGTGCCTTCCTTGTCCGATCTGGTCCAACTTGTTGTCAAATCCTCTTGTCCACCAACTAAATCATTAATGCCATGGATACCCACATCAATTGAGTCCTCCAGTTCTAATTCTGGCATGGCAAACAAGTCCCTTGGTTTCATCGCAATAACACTTCTCCAACCAGGTTTGTTTACCAGATCCACATAGAACACTAGTTCTGCCTGTGTCGCAAGAATATAGGGTTCATTCTCATACCTGGTCCGAGTCGTATCGATATCAATAACCCCAAACTGATCCTTATTGTATCCTCTGGCTCTGCTTGTACTGGCAGCAGGCACATCATACCAGTCACACTCGAACAAGATGACTTCTTTTTGTCCAGGGAATTCTAGTGATATCATTCTATTAATCACCCCATACCAGCACATGTTAGCAGTACTAGCAGGGTCTCCCTTGACAAGCACACCACTGTTTTGTGTGATGAGGTTTTTCTCAATGTCAACTGTTCGAAACAGCCAATTATTGATATGGCATCTATGCAATATACGAGCTCGGTTGTCTGTCCACTCAGCAAGTGCAAACATCTCGGCACTTACGTCCCCTTTGGCATATTGCTCTCTCACCTTGCCCTCGAACCATCTTACAAATTGTTCCTCGTGTCGCTTTTTAAGATTTCTTGTACCACCACGTATCTGCAGTTCTTCCATATGCGCGCTGCACATAGAAAAGTTATATTTAATAATGTTAGTTTGAAATATAATATTTAAAAACAACATTGTTTAATTAATATGTAACTTACTCGATGAATGGTTTAGCGTCATCATAATTAGAAATTATGTAGTGCTTCATCTTTCGCATCTCGTCTCTGTCTAGGAGCTTGACAGTTTGTCCTCTCCTGTTGTAATCCATTGCAGCAAATAAGCTCTGACCAGAAGGTGGCTCATTCACGACAACACTTTCATGACGATCAGCATGATTCAGTTTGGTGTCCATGTCCAAGAATCTAGAGCAAAAGGTAAGGCACTCCTCGAGTATGTATCCCTCGGCTATTGACCCTTCAGGGTGCGCCTTGTTCCTCACGTATCCTTTCGCAGTACGTAGGTACCGCTCCACTGGGTACATCCATCTATAACAAACGGGCCCTCCAAGTTTAGCCTCTTCAGCTAGATGAATAGGCAAATGCATCATGATATCGAAAAATGAAGGTGGGAATATCATCTCTAGTCGGCATAGAGTATCAACAATTGTAGTACTAAGTTTGTCCAAGTCTGCTTCCCCCAGCTCCTTGGAACATAGTGCATCAAAGAAATTGCTAAGTTGGATCAATGCAACGACAACTTGTTCCGGCAAAATCCTCCGCACCACTAAGGGTAACAGTTTCTGTAGAATTAGATGGTAATCATGAGATTTCAAGCCAGACACCTTACATGCTTTTAGGTCAACACATCTTCTTATATTGGAGGAGACCCCATCAGGCATTTTCACTCCATATAGAAATTTGCATAAACTATCCTTCTCATCATTATCTAACTTGTACAAGGCTGCTGGCAAGGTATACTTATCTTTCTTGATCACAGGATGTTGATCTGGTCTTATCCCTAGTTGCTGCATGTCAAGCCGGGCCTTCTCCCCATCTTTACACTTACCTTCCAATTCTAGCAGAGTCCCTAATATGGACTCACATATATTTTTCTCAATGTGCATGATGTCCAAATTATGCCTGATGAGCAAAGATGACCAGTATGGGAGCTCAAAAAAAATACTCTTCTTCCTCTAGTTGTGCCATCTATCATCATCATCGCGCTTCCTTTTTTTTGTAGACGTCTTTCCAAAACGCACTTGTTCAAAACTTTCATATTGCTCAAGTACCTGTGCACCAGTCAGTGGTACTGGTGCCTCCCTGGTTTCAACCATGTTGTTGAAGCTGACCATGTTCTGGCACCAAATATGATCCAAGGGTAAGAAACGTCGACTGGCCATGTAATAGTGCTTTCTCCCATGCTTCAACCACAAAAAATCAGTATCTTTGTGGCAATATGGGCATGCAAACTTTCCTTTCGTGCTCCAACCAGACAACATAGCATATGCTGGGAAGTCATTAATTGTCCAAAGTAAAATAGCACGTAATCTAAAGTTTTTCCTGGTTTGTGCATCCCATGTTCTAACACCCTTTTCCCAAAGCACCTTGAGCTCCAATATAAGAGGCCTCAAATATTCGTCAATATCCATTCCAGGAGATTTTGGACCAGGGATCAACATTGACATCATCCAGTTTGATTGTTTCTGACACAACCAAGGAGGTAAATTGTAAGGTATTAGGACAACAGGCCATATGGAGTAGGTTGTACTTTGCATCCCAAAGGGGTTGAAGCCATCAGAAGCAAGACCCAGCCTAACATTACGAGCTTCTTTTTCAAACCACCTATATTTGTTATCCACGTGCTTCCATGCCTTCGAGTCAGCAGGGTGACGCATTTTCCGATCATTAACCCTCTCTTTCTTATGCCATTGCATGTCTTCCGATGTGCTCTTCGACATATACATCCTTTGCAGCCGAGGAATAAGGGGGAAGTAGCGTAGGATCTTGACCGGAAACCGTTTCTTGAAAGTAGTACCATCGGAGGTGCTCTCGACAACTTTCCACCTAGACTCCCCACATGTGGGGCATTCCTGCAGATTTTCATTTTCCTTAAAAAATAACACACAATCATTCTTGCAGGCGTGTATCTTGACATAGTCCAAGCCTAGATCTCGAACCACCTTTTGCACTTTATCCAAGGAGTCAGGGATATAATGGCCTTCAGGGAGAACCCTTGAGAACAATTTAAGTATGGCCTCCAAACATGCGTTACTAATACCATACATGCACTTTATCTGAAAAAGTTGCACGATAAAAGAAACCTTAGTTGCATTTTTGCATCCTGGATACAATTCCTTCTTTGCCTCCTCTAATAATTTCAAAAATATCTCTGCATCCCTATTTGGTTTCTCATCATCTTGTCGTTCTCCATGTATAGAGGCACTAATAATGTTTCTTATCAAAGTATTAGTGGCAGTAGGGTCATCGCTTATGTCTTCTTCATCGTCCTCTCCAAAAAAAGGGGGTTCTGCTACATCATCAGCAGTAGGTTGTGCAGTAGGTTGTTCATCTTCAGGTTCTGGTATAGCTAGATTCAGATCAGGATTGGCACCAGGAGTTTTTTGGCCTTCGAATTCATTGATGTAACAATCAGCAAACCCTTTAGAAACTAAATGAAGATGAATTTGGAACACATCACTCCATCTTGTCATGCATTGACATTGAGCACATGGGCACAGAAAAGATCCACCAGATTGATTTGCTGATGTGCCAAAGGTTTCAACAAAAGTTCGGAATTTGGCCTTCCACTCCTCTGAATGTCGAGGCAAGCGCATCCAACTCCTATCTTCGTGTGATGACATTGAGCTGCATATAGATGCACCCAAGATCGATCAAAATCTAGCATGAACTAGGGCGCCATACGAGAGATGGAGACAAAGTACGTACTTGTTGCGGCGCAGATCAGATGTATATCGATGCTGAGGTACACCTCAAAATTAGCTTGGGTGATCGAGATCGACGATGAGGTTGCTTCGATTGGCGGCGCTTGGACGTGCGTACCGGCGGCCTTGAAAAGTATTTTTCAACAGATATCGTTTCACCTCCTAAATTAGCAGCATGACTTCAGTTTTCAAATAGTTCCAAAGTTCATGTTTATGGAACTCCTATAGATCATGTTGTAGCGATTTAATCAGTGTCATCGCTTAATATGCAGTACGGATGATAAATGGACTGTACGTGTCGTTTGCAAGTGGAGTGAGGAGGGAGAAGAGTTGTTCAACAAATATACTATTGACAAGAGTAAAATCTCGCTAGGTAGCTTAACAACATTGAAATCAAAACTGGGGTATGGTTCTAGGGACTACATGTACTACAAGAAGAGAGTTGTTGATGATCCCGCTATAGCAACACTTCATGAAATTGAATATGATGTTGATGTATCAGACATGATAGATAGTAACGAGGATGAGAATGAGGTTAGATTAGTTTTGTCGAAGAATCCAGCAGCAGACCCATGTGTTGCCATAACACCCATTAAAAAGAAGGGAGGTTCCTCTGATGATGATGAAGACGAGGGAGTGCAAGATTCTGAATTAGATGCGTACAAAGATTGGCTATATTATCTGCATTCAAAGAATGAAGCCTTGGGTGAGTAACGATACAGCCCTAGTCTATGTATATGGATTTTGCAATGTGCACTCATGACTCATTATTGTTCTTTTTCAGAGTTAAATGATATATACAGGGAGGACACAATCAATACATTCACAGAATGGTTGAAGGTTGAAGGAAAATTTGATGACATCAGTAATATCCCTTTCCTAATTGTCAATCAAATTACAATTTTGTTGCAAACTTGAAATTATGGTAGCTGACCATGTGACTATTGTATGCAGATGCTTTTAACGATCATACCAATCATATACCTTCCAGTCAAGACAGCAACCAATCACCAGCAGTGCAGCCACCATCTCATGCTCGGCGTTGGAAACCAGTTCAAGGAGAAGGTAACTTTGTTTATTATAAATTAATGTTGTGTTTCGGTTTTGTTTAATATTTTGTTTCCATGCATGGAATAGGCTCAGAGAATGGGAAAAAAAGAGGACATTGTACCCTCAAATGATTGAAGGCATTACGTGGTTTAGTATCAATTGTAACATTTTGTTTCCGTGGAATTGGCTCAGAAAATGGGAAGAAAAGAGGACGTGGTACCCTCAAGTGCTTGAAGGCGCTCTCCAAGAGGCACAAGTCTGGGAATCAAAAGCTCCACGTTGAGTTCTCCAGACTTGGAGGAGCGGTAGGTGAGAACTCCCGCACTTTCATTGATGAAATAGTTCTGTTTACAAGGAAGAGGGCGCCACTCATTGGAGTGAGAACATGGAAAGATATCCATGATGATGTGAAACAGTCAATAGCATCTGATATATTGGTAAGAATCTTTCTTTGTGTATAGCTGATCAATTATAAAATAACATAACAACTGACCTAGTATTTCCATGTTCTTGTAATTGTATAATAGGCTAGGTGGGACCTTGAGGATAATTCTGATTCAAAGATGAAGATATGGGCCATTGCTAAAGAGCGTTACAAAGGATGGCGTTCAACTTTAAGTGCTACAGCCAAGGCATACAACACCTACCAGGAGAGAATGAGCCATAAGCCTGAAGAATTGGACCTTGTTGAATGGCACTATCTGTTGAACTATTTTAGGAGCGCTAAATTCCAGGTTTGTTCCACATTGTTACTATTGTTAACAACAGAAATTTCTGAAAAATGGCTTTGTCTCAAACATTAAGATCATTGTTCAATTTACATTCTGCAGGAAAAGAGCAGAAAGAACTCTACGAATCGATCACTTAAAAAGACCACACATTTGTCAGGCTCTAAGCCATTTTCTCAGTGTAGCTTTGAGAAGGTAATAACTTAGAAGCACATATACAAGCTTTCTTGCTGCATGAATTACTAATAATTTGTTCTGTTCTTGGCATATCAGAGAGACCCAGTAACTGGTGAGGAGCCCAATGACTTGGACCTCTGGTATATTACTCACACTGAGAAGGGCCAATGGAAAGATCAAGCATCTAAAGAAGTCTATGTGAGTTCTTGTTGAATTTAATTTGTGCTTCTCAGTTACTAGTGCATGCAACAAGAGAATGACTGCAATTTCATCTTCAACTAACTCCATTTGTGCCTTGTAAATGTTAGGACAAAGCAAGAAGCCTTATTGCTGAGAAGGTACCAAATCCAGAGGAAGACTTTGTTTCCCTAAGGGAGAGGAACGAGATTTTCCAGAAGGCATACAAGGACGTCACAAAGTGCAAATCAACCAAGTTGCATGGTAATGGGTACCTTGCAAAAAACCCAACTAGAAGGCAGCTGCTGAATGCAGAACGCGAAGATCAGATTCGTAGGGAGGAGCAACAGCATCAGGAACACCTCGAACTCATGAATGAATTTGCGCAGCTACAGCAACAAATGAATGCATGGGAATCTAAGAGGGAAGCTGAAAGGTTAAATCATTCACGGGAGATTGATGAAATTATGAAGGCAAGGGAGACTGATAAAGAAGCGTTTAGGCAAGAGATCCAAGCAATGATGCAAGCAGGACTATCACAGGCAGCGTTACAGCAGGTACTTCTAAAGCAAAATGTTAATTTGTGAAAGATAGTTATTGAGTGACTTTCTTTCCTTTTGTTCTATAACTAACTATCTGCATATGTCCAGCCAAACAACAATGTCACCGCAATTGCAGAGGGGATAGTGGCTGCAACAAAGACAACTACTCAAGTTGATGACTCCTCAATTCAGGTTGGCTGTGAAATGACAACTTCTTAGTGCTATCGTCTCATACTACACAAAATGGCGCCTAATTTGATATTTCCACCTTATTTGTTCCCAGAAAGAGCAGCCTGAAGCCAACCTGGAGGAACCTCAACTCGCTGATAAACAAAGGGCTTCTACCACTCGCAATACAAGAAGTAGTACAACTGCAGGCAATGACGCAGCTAAGGTGGCAGCAAGCAAATTTGTTACTGTAGACCAACTGAAGGCAACAAGTAATAGGAAACGAGGCGGCAACAAGAAGACAGCAGGTGAAAATTTTATGATGACCAATGAAACTATAGTTTAGTGTCTGCTGTTGTGTACCCTAAATAATAATTTTAGTTTGCTTTATGTTAAAACAATTCCCATTCATTCTTTACAGACAAGTAAGGCATTTCGATGGAGTGACAAGTGATGGGATCGTCTTCAAGTCACCCTTCGCTGATCGAGAGATTGGATTGTTGATCAAGTGTTTTGTTTAGTTTCAAGTCGCCCTTTAGATTTCGTTCAAACAATGGAGTGTCGTCAGAAACTTTATTTCAGTACTTGGGTGGTGTGGAGTGTCCGAAACATTTAAGTATTTCAGTACTTGTGGTGTGGTTTCAGTACTATGTGTGGTTAAATTGTGTTTGATGGATGTTAAATGCATAATTGTTGTTCATCTTGTATTATATTACTATTTGAAATTGTTGGAGGTACAATTAAATGAGCGTGACAGAATTGACACGTGGCAATATATATATACAAAAATATGGAAAGAAACACCATTCGTGGCAAAAGATAATTAATCCTATTGCAACCCAAATTTTTCGATGTCACAAGTGTCACGCCAATAGAGGGAGGTACACATGTTGCAACCAATTATTATGGTGCTAATAGAGACATGAACTTTTTGCCTTCCAAAATGTTTTCGAAGCAATAGAGGACATCACATCTAACAACCAACCAATTTTTTGTGGTAATAGAGTGTCCCACCTCTAGCCTCCAATTGTTTTTGGTTGCAATAAAATGTCCCACATATAACAACCAACCCTATTGGGTTGCAACAGCGTTATCCACTTCTCCCATCCAAACACAATTGGTAGCAATAGAGAACATCCCCTATTGCACCGAAACTCATTTCGTGGCAAAAGAGGGAACCACATATAACACCCAAATCACTTTGATGGCAATAGACAGCCTTACTCTATTGCACCCAAACCAGGAGTGTAGCAATGCAATACTTTGCAACGCCCCATCTTACACATTGCAACGCTTTGTGTATGATGCAATTGAAACCTTTGGCATCACCTGATATGTTGCGATAGGATACATGGCAACCAACTCGAGCGTGCCCGTAGATGATTGTCCCAACGCCTCATTGTGTTGCAATACCAAAACTAGTGCAACCACAAAAAGACATTCGTGGTGGAAGGCAATTACCACCAGAGTTATCGCTACATTGGTTTACGAAACTGTTTGGATGCAATTGCGGCTATTGCACCGAAAATGAGCATATTGCAACATATTTTGGACGTTGCTAAAGGCCCTAAACCACGTAGTGTTATTTATCTTATATTTTTTATCAAGTGACTTATCCCTGTTATGAGTAGGATTCAAGTTATGGTTTATCGTTCACACCAATAGTATAAGTTATAGTTATAAGTCCTACATATATACATTCCCTATGGATACAATATTTAAAACCCCCCGGGTAAAATGTGACATTGGTACAATATCTGTGCGCTTGCGGATAATCTTACTTAAATCTTATTTAAAGGAGTGCAGTTAGTTTATACCAACAAGCATTTTTGGCGCCGTTGCCGGGGAAGGTAGCTAGGCAATTAAGGAACATTGATAGACTTATACTCAATTATGTGATCGAGATAACCATTAACCCCTGCTCAAGCAGGATTACCCTTGTTTGTCTACTTTTATATCTTATGCAGGGTAATAAACGACCGGTTTACGACCTTCTGGCAAGCCTCCACAAAATAAGAAGAAACATAACAAATCCAATGTTGGAGATAGAGGTCGACATCACAGGACTTTAATTCATATCTCAAGTGACGGGAACAAAGATGTTGCATCACTCACAAATTTCAGAATGTGAGTCATGGTAAGTATGATCAAGTAAAGGTGAGAGTCTTGCTCATGGACTTCAACAATTATGAGTAGTTAACTTTTACATTCCACTGCATGTTAACATTAATCCATATATTCACACTATTTAGTTGAAAATTCCTCAGCCATAAATTGTTCCATTTCATATATTCATCTCACATGCATTATAAAAAAACTCACCATGATCATGCTCTTTTATCTCTATCTGAATAAATCTCTATAATGCTTTCATGTCACCTTTGTTTGCTATAGTATATGTTTTGGTTTGGAGTAATTTCATTTATCTCTTAAATAAAGCATGGTGCCTATTTTAGGAGTGATGATCTTGCTCTCAAAGGCTTTTAATTAGACGTGGTTAAAATGCCTTCTTTAATCAAATTAGATGTGGTGTCTAGGTTGATTTTTGAGCCGATAGTATGCTGTAGTAGATATTGGAATATTTTGTCGGACTAACCCCTACAAGAAATTTTTGAATTAAATCTGGGAAAGTCAAGAGATAAGTTCACACCGGGGATGAATCAAGACAGATGATAACTTTGCACAAAAAGCTCAACTTGTGAGTAGTAATATTTATCCATTTATCTTTTGTTACAAGTTATCTTTTCCTTGAACCATGATAGATTGCAACAACAACATAAAACACAATAGACACAATATGCTAAATAATCTTAAACCATATATCATCTTGATTAGCATATAAGAAAATCAAAAAAAGTATGGATAACAAAACCTGTATTTCAATCTTGCTATTCCCTCGGATATGTGTCCATTAATGTTTTGCAGGAAAAAACAACCTTAATCTATTGGAGAAGAAGTTTCCAAGTGAACATTATTGCTTCTCCAATAGACCCCAGCTCATCAACCTTAAATTAATCAAAGAAGTCAGTAAAAGGCTGATGAGTGAAGAGCATGTAATCTTCTATAGTTTCATTGAATGGTGAAAAGGCGAAGAATAAAAGGAAGGCCTTGCTTAGCAAGACCAGGAGCTCTCACCAACAGATGAACCCGAACCCTCCTCTTACAAGTAAGTTCGTCATCACTTACTTAGAAAGATGAAGATATGAGGTACATTTGTCCAAGCCTCATGCAACATGTAACTACAATTAACATCTCATACCATGTTGCTAATTTGTCTTGGTCATTTCTACCCTATGCTATGCTCAAACATAACTTGCTAAAATATATAATAAAATACTCCTATGGTTCACCATACATATTCTTGGTTCTATGTGAACAAATACTTGTAGTCTTACAAACTTCCTTATTCTATTATAAGTATACTTTAGAATATTACTTAAAGATTATGAAAATCAAGCATACTTATATAAGAATTTAGTTGTACATATAGACTAACCCCTCCTATTTTTTTAAAAAAAATTAAATCATATTAGGAGACTATTCGTAGAATCAATTCAAGGTTAAGAGTATGTTTCAAAACAATATCCCTGCTTTAATCTTGATATGTATAAAAAATATTAATTAAATTAGTGAATCATTGAAAATATGAGCTATAAATTTATCGTTAACTCTTAGGCAAACACTATCCGTACTTTGATAAATAGTATATTCCTTCAGGTATGTGTTGTCCACTAACCCCTTGTAGAAAAGACATATTGAGAGACGCAAAAGGACTGAAGAGTGAGAAAGAAGTACAACATATGAGACAGGATGCTAATGAATAACCCATGATACAAGAAAGGAGAAAAAAAAAGAGACCATTGAAATCCATTTACCCTTCATCATGCTCTAATGGAGGTAACATCTTAAGATAAGTGGTCATTAATTTTCTCTTGATCTTGGTATGAAATAAATGAAAATACAACCATGTTAGAGTTACAACTTAAATTGCTCAACCTGATTAAACTCAACATGATTTATTCTCTAAGTTTGTTCATAGCGTTATTCTTGTAATCTCAGTCTTAACCGAGTAAGCTAGAAAAACTTCGTCTATTATTCTTGATATATTATAAAGATAAATAGCCTTTCTAATGGTTAAGTAACTTTAGTCTTTATCTCACAAGTTTAAATATCATATTTATACTTCTGGTCCTCTCACCCATGATAGGAATAAACAATATGAAAAATATCAATCTTATTGTGCCCAAGGTTAGAGGATAAAAAAAATTCCAGTTTTGTTGGTGTTTTCTCCACCAATAGAGCCCATGACTTGATCTCTGTAATACCCGATTTTAAGGACGAAATCAGATATGCACCATATATGAGTTTTAGAAGTCAAATCTCACATATAGCTACAAATAAGGGGTAATATCAGAAGACAATGCATAATTATTATATAACGTACATAATAAATTAGAGATAACCTTAAGCAGCAAACAACGGAAGATAACTCCAACTTCGGGTATTAACTCCACTCTACAGGATCCAACTGACTGGTTGATCACAAGCCTAAACTCCTCCTGAGGTTTGGGGGAAATAGCAAGAGTGAGTCCACGTCGAACTCCACAAGTATAGCAACTAGATTGTATATATCCCACAATCTCATGATCAATGTGACATAAATAATGTAAAGCTTTAAACAATAAATATGAGCATATTTGTTGACGGTCCTTAAGTATCAAATTTAATTATCAAATAAACAAAGAAAAGGATCCAAATGAAATCAACATCCAGACTTAGGGTTTTATCTGACAGAATTCCACGAGTTTTGGTGTTTGTCTATTTCTGCAGGGGGTTATCATGAAATATGGAAGAAAGACCCACATGTCGGGATTACGTAAAGATATTAACGTGCTGCGCAATTATCTTATATCTAGAAGAATCCAGAAGCCACGAGACCGAAGCGGAGGCAAAACGGGGCCTGACCCTGGGCGGCCGCCCAATTGGTCAGGGCGCCCGCCCTGCCCCTGAGTCCAATCAGGACTCTGCTTTGCGGGAGATTTCCACCAACCTAAAGGATGAATCTAAACCATACAATCTATGTCGGTTTGATCCAAGGGCCCATATTCACTTGGAGGGACTATAAAACCAGACCCCCTGGCCCCTGGAGGAGAGAGCCTCTCAACCCTAATTCATTGTTCCATCAAGGGAGAAGAAGCCTCTGATCAAGATTAGAGCCACCACATCAATTAGACATCTAGATTAGCATAGCTACATAGGATTAGAACTAGAAGGAGTCAATCTTCGATTGGTTTCCGGATCTGTCAGGAGGATTCTTGGTAATTCTCTAATTGTGCTTCTAATTGCTTTCTAATTATCTTTGTTCTTCAATATTATGAATATGACTTTGTTCTACTTCAATATATTGCTTATGACTTTACTCTACTTGCTTATATTCAAGATTATATTGTTCTTAGTTTATCATAGTTATGTACTTGGCTTAGTTAGATTGGATCTATATACATGCTTAGGATCGTATAGCGTTTATCCATCGGATCCATGGGTAAATGATAGATATTGTGTAGGCGTGGTGCTTATACCGTATTTATCTGCGATTGTACCCAATATGCCAGATCGTGGGGTGGTTCGTGATAGTGACAGCTTCATTGATTCTTATATAGTCCCCCTCTCGTGTATTGGGCTGGCAGGGCAACATTATTACAGGGGAGTGATTGCTATGTTTCTCATATTCCTTGCTAATATCACTATGCATGGGCGTAGTCTTGTCTCGCAATGATTGCTAAGTATGCTTGCACTAACTATGATAATGCTAGACTATATAGTTAAGAATAACTTAGGGAATATTCTTGTAGTTCGTTCTAATACCATGCTAATGACTTTCTAGAGTATCTAATTGAGGTGCTTATCATATTTATTATGTGGCTAGATCAGATTAGTTATCCTTGTCACTATTATTATTTCATATATCTTTTATGTGACACTTATCCCTGTATGAAGAGTTAGATATAATGTTCTCAATTATACATGCAATGATAGATGCTCAATCTCATATTCTATTCTGTAATCAATAGTGATGATTGCTAATCCCTTCCCAGTGGTAAAAATATAAATAACGATACCTGGAATACTTCCCGGTTAAAATGCTACATCGGTATTAATCTGTGCGCTTGCAGATCCAATTCATTATTTATTTAGAAGAGCAATTGCATATTTCAATACCGCGTCTCTCATGTCATGCTGGGGATGACAACTTGGCTTAAGTGGTGTGAGGGATAGGTTTGGCATTTTTGGCACCGTTACTAGATTTAGAGAACTTAGTCTACTTTTGGTAATGATGTTAAGAATACCCAACAAGCATTTTTGGCGCCGTTGCCGGGGAAGGTTGATTACTAATCAGGAATGGAATAAAAGATTTTGAGTTATCATTCGCATCACTAATATGATTGAGCTTATCTATTCTCTCATACAGTTTTACCCCGATATTTTTCTATTTTATCTTATGCAGGGGAATGTATGAATAGAAGACATCTTCCAGAAAATTTTGTTGACAATCCCGAAGAAGACGAGAGCCAAGAAGAAATCATCAACACTTCACGAAGAAGCTTCATCCAATCAAGAAGATCACCGGAACTTGTCTTCAGAGTTCGAAGCCATGGCGAACAAATCAATCCGCGAGTTCTCAGCTCCCACTGCGGACAACATCCGCACTGGACCTGCTGCAGAGATCGATGGCAACTTTGAGCTCAAGCCTGGACTTATCAACATGGTGCAATCCAACCAGTTCTGTGGGAAGGCACACGAAGATGCTAGTGCTCATTTACAACACTTCCTGGAGATTTGCAACACATTCACCATAGCAGGAGTTTCCAAAGACGCTATACTACTTCGCCTCTTCCCATTCTCACTGTTAGGAAGAGCAAAGTAGTGGTTCTACGCTACAAAGGAGAAGAATACAACGTGGGCACTCTGCTCAACAAACTTCCTAGCTAAGTTCTTTCCCATGGGCAAGACCAATGCTCTCCGTGGGAAGATTACAAGTTTTCAGCAACAAAATGATGAATCTGTTCCAGAAGCATGGGAGTGCTTTCAAGACTACATCCTAGAATGTCCCCATCATGGAATGGAGAGTTGGCTATTGATGCAGACATTTTATCATGGGCTCAGCAACAGTGCCCGAGAGACCATGGATGCTGCAGCTGGAGGAGCATTCTTATCACTTACTATACCACAAGCCACAGCTCTTGTGGAGAAGATGGCGTCCAATCAAAGCTGGAATGAAGAGAGGACCCAGAAACGCAAGAGAGGTGGAGGTATGCATCAGATGAAGGAGGTAGACATGCTGTCTGCAAAGCTAGACCTGCTCATGAAGAAGCTCGATAATAGAGCTGGAGACAAGAAAGAAGTTATGCACATCTACGACTCTCACATGACTTGTGAGGAGTGTGGAGACACTGGACACTCAGGCAACCACTGCCCTGAGATACTTGAGGATGTGAACTACATCAACAACAACAACAACTACTACTACAACCGTCCTCAACAAAATCAAGGTTGCAATCAACAAAGGCCTAACTACTCAGGTAATTATCAAGGTAACAATTCTTACGACAACAATAATAATTTTCCACCTTTGAGAGAGTTAGTGTCTAATCAAGGAAAGCTAATGGATAACCTATCTAAGAAATTGGCATCTAATGATAAAATGCTAGAAAATATAAATAATAGAATGGATAATTTTTCTACTGCCATCAAGAATCAAATTAGCTTTAATAAAATGATTGAATCCTAGTTAAATCAAATAGCTGCTGCTGTTCCTACTACTAACCCCGGTATACCATCACAACCGGAAGGATTAGAATCTGCAAATCTTGTAGACATGTTTGATGCAGGTAATTGGAGTAACCCCGTCACTGAATTTTCTACTGACCGTCTACCGGTCAAGAGAGGCGATCCAGGACGCCCCGTCATTCCGATCTCCATCGGCATGGTGGACTTCCCAGAAGCACTCTACGACTTTGGCTCTAGTGTCAACATTATACCCAGGGTACTCTATGAAAAATTCTTTACATATCCTTTATTAGAGACAACCATGTGTTTGCAGTTTGCAGATCAGACGATAACTTTTCCAAAAGGAATAGTGAAGAACCTTTGTGTCCGAGTTGGTACCTTATATGCCCCAGCAGACTTCGTAGTGGTAGAGACCGGAAATGATGAGAGAGCACCTATCATCCTAGGAAGGCCAATTTTGAACACCACAGGAGCTATCATCTACGCCAGTGCTGCCAAGATCAGTTTCTACGTCAAAGGGAAGAAGGAGGCATTTTTCTTCAAGAACAAGACTACACAAATTCCAGATCAACCCAGACATAAATCAAGGAAGAGGACCAACAGGAGAAACAGGAACAAGCAAGTGTGGACCGAGTCAGCTAAGATGGTCACTGTAGTCCATGGAGGCCAAGATCATCAAATTAAGTCACCGTTTTTGACCAAGAAGGACGACCCAGGAATGCCAAGCATTTACTGCTCCATAAATGGATACAATACAAGACGATTTGCGACACCGGATCGGGCATCAACATAATGGCCGCAGTCACCTATCGGCTCTTGTTCGGGGCCATGCCACTAAGACCAACATACATTCAGCTCCAGATGGCAGATTAGACATTTCGAGAAGTTCAAGGAATAGTATCTGATGTCCCAGTCAAAATAGACGATCACTTTGTCTACACAGACTTTCAAGTTGTTGACATGGGAGAAGACGAGTATGATCCACCCATCATCCTTGGAAGACCCTTCCTCAGCACCGTTAAAGCAATTATCTACATTGGAACCGGAGAAGTCCATATGCACTTCCCCTCAGAGAAGGTACGCCGTTATTTTAGTAACCCTAACTATATCATTGAAGAATCTAAGCAGGTAAGAAAACGACGCAACCGCAACCAGAGGAGGCAGATCATCAAGGACGGATGGGCAGACTATGAAGGAGAAGTTGTAAGGTCAGAAGACGTTGAGTTTAAACAGAATTATCCAGAGGAGATTGAAGCACCGAGTCAGGTACGGAAAATGAAGATAACTATTCATGAAGAGGAGGCACTGCCGGATGTACCGACTTCGCCACCCAACGAACCTCAGGACAATTAAGAAATTGGAGAGTCCCGTTCGGAGGACTCAAAAACACCGAACGCCTTGCCAAGAGGTAAACTTGGTAGTTATCCTTTCCCTTTCAATTATTTCAATTATTTCAAATAGTTTACTTAGTTAATTATGTTCGTGCTATCCTAAAAAGAAAATAAAAATGTGAAAAACAGTAAGCCCCATGTGAGTAGACGAGTGGCATAAAACCCATAAGTACATTCACTGTGGTGGCATAAAAATAAAATAAATATTTTTCTGCTTTATAAAATAAAAATATAAAAACAGGGAGTAATATTTATTAAGGAGTCTAAGGCTAGATATTTATGCTAACACTTAACCAGTTCCACAAGCTTTGTTGTCTATTTGAGCTCCACAGAATTTAAGAATCAAGAAGACTAGGAGACGGAGGACATTCTAATCGCTGTCAGAATGCTGCTGACTTTCAAATACACCTCTGCCACCTGCTAGCTACATCAAGAGAAATTACGTCAAAATTCAGCTTGGGGGAGAGCACCCCCATTTATCTCGATAAGTATTTCTTTCTATCTATCTATCTTTATACTTATATTATTTTAGAATATAAATACACATAAACTATGGAAAACCAAATAAAGATTTTATGCTTATATATCTTTTGCTTAGTGTGTTTAATAAATAAATAAGTGGCTATGCTAATCTGTATCTAAATAAAACTTAAGCATGGATATGATGAATAGTTGCTCTGCCTAATTTGAACATTTTAAGTTCTCTATTAAGTTTAGATATAACTGTTATAATTTAAAGCTTGCTCTAGACCTAAACTTGTGGGATGAAATCTTGATCTGAAGTCTAAGTTGTTAACGGATATGATATGGAAAGGTTGAGCTGCTGTTTATCTGTTCCTAGAGATGCTAGAATTCTAGAGAATTTTATCTTTGAAAATCTTTAAAATGTTGCATGATGAGTTCCTGTATGATGAGAGTTTAAATTCCTACCACATCCATATATACATGCTTGCTAGACTTTGAGCCACACACTTATTATTTACTGCTTATGAGCATTGAGTGTGGTCAAGCTGTGTAGACCCTTAGGAGCTTGTCATGTGGTTAAATCAAGATTTCACTTGCACGTTCACTCATATATGCTACTTCTACTCCGGAAGTACCATCCACATATATCCACCCATTCCATCTCCAGAATCACCCAAAAATATTCTGCTCCTAATCCGGGAGAGAATAACCAAAAATATTTCTATTTTCCCCTTGTGAAATAAATGCTCAAGTTATCTTGTTACTACCACTTGCTATATTATCTCAAGAGATGAATGCTCTGAAAAAAAAAGAGAAGAAGATACGAGGAAATAAAAAGGAGCAAGTGCTCGGAACCTCGAAAGAAAAGAAAAAGTGAGACGAGAGGTAAAAATGGACAAGTGTCCGACAGCAGAATTAGAGGTGCAAGATACCCACCTGAGAGACAAGAAAAATATAGTGCATCTCATTCTCATCATAAAGTTTCAAAAGCAAGAAAGGTATGTATCCCTTCAAAAGAGCAAATTAGGATTAGACTTCCACCACCATTGTTTCCACCATTGTTATCGCCATCATCACCATACACCATTCATTCGCCACACATGCACATCTTGATTTGGCTTATTGATTTGTTTCTTTGGATCCATGGTTTAACTATGCAATAAATGTCTTATAAGTATGTATACTTTATCTCCCACCTATGAGCTCCAGATATTAAAGCCTTATTAGAGTAGGGTGAGAGAGAAGGCAATGTCACTATGCCTTATACCACAAATACTACATATCTTGAGAGAAGGCA
This sequence comes from Sorghum bicolor, assembly GCF_000003195.3. NCBI lineage: Eukaryota > Viridiplantae > Streptophyta > Magnoliopsida > Poales > Poaceae > Sorghum > Sorghum bicolor. The sequence continues at coordinate 11,591,407 of NC_012875.2, forward strand.
TATACCATCACTGCCTTGGTAAGGATCCAGAAATACCACAAAAGAGAGACCTGAGAGAATCATACAAGGAATCTCTAAGTTTTATTTGAAAATCTGCAAAAACCCCAGAGTTATAGCTGATCAAGAATAAGAGACATGGCACTTGGCTAGACTGTTCTATCTTTTAACCACTCAGGACAAAAGTGACAGTTACAAGTCCCATGGTGAAGGTAAAGTAAGTAAGTTTTAAGTCTTGACAGTTTACTCTAACTCAAAGATGAGATCTTATTTAAAAGCATGTGTACCGTCAAATTTTTAAAGATATTGCAACAACTTATGATCCATAGCTGAGTCTATCCTTGCTCAGGGACGAGCAAGAGGTAAGCTTGGGGGAGTTTGTTGACGGTCCTTAAGTATCAAATTTAATTATCAAATAAACAAAGAAAAGGATCCAAATGAAATCAACATCCAGACTTAGGGTTTTATCTGACAGAATTCCATGAGTTTTGGTGTTTGTCTATTTCTGCAGGGGGTTATCAGGAAATATGGAAGAAAGACCCACATGTCGGGATTACGTAAAGATATTAACGTGCTGCGCAATTATCTTACATCTAGAAGACTCCAGAAGCCACGAGACCGAAGCGGAGGCAAAACGGGGCCCGACCCTGCGCGGCCGCCCAGTTGGTCAGGGCGCCCGCCCTGCCCCTGAGTCTAATCAGGACTCTGCTTTGCGGGAGATTTCCACCGACCTAAAGGATGAATCTAAACCATACAATCTATGTCGGTTTGATCCAAGGGCCCATATTCACTTGGAGGAACTATAAAACCAGACCCCTGGCCCCTGGAGGAGAGAGCCTCTCAACCCTAATTCATTGTTCCATCAAGGGAGAAGAAGCCTCTGATCAAGATTAGAGCCACCACATCAATTAGACATCTAGATTAGCATAGCTACATAGGATTAGAACTAGAAGGAGTCAATCTTCGATTGGTTTCCGGATTTGTCAGGAGGATTCTTGGTAATTCTCTAATTGTGCTTCTAATTGCTTTCTAATTATCTTTGTTCTTCAATATTATGAATATGACTTTGTTCTACTTCAATATATTGCTTATGACTTTACTCTACTTCCTTATATTCAAGATTATATTGTTCTTAGTTTATCATAGTTATGTACTTGGCTTAGTTAGATTGGATCTATATACATGCTTAGGATCGTATAGCGTTTATCCATCGGATCCATGGGTAAATGATAGATATTGTGTAGGCGTGGTGCTTATACCGTATTTATCTGCGATTGTACCCAATATGCCAGATCGTGGGGTGGTTCGTGATAGTGACAGCTTCATTGATTCTTATATAGTCCCCCTCTCGTGTATTGGGCTGGCAGAGCAACATTATTACAGGGGAGTGATTGCTATGTTTCTCATATTCCTTGCTAATATCACTATGCATGGGCGTAGTCTTGTCTCGCAATGATTGCTAAGTATGCTTGCACTAACTATGATAATGCTAGACTATATAGTTAAGAATAACTTAGGGAATATTCTTGTAGTTCGTTCTAATACCATGCTAATGACTTTCTAGATTATCTAATTGAGGTGCTTATCATATTTATTATGTGGCTAGATCAGATTATCCCTGTATGAAGAGTTAGATATAATGTTCTCAATTATACATGCAATGATAGATGCTCAATCTCATATTCTATTCTGTAATCAGTAGTGATGATTGCTAATCCCTTCCCAGTGGTAAAAATATAAATAACGATACCTGGAATACTTCCCAGTTAAAATGCTACATCGGTATTAATCTGTGCGCTTGCAGATCCAATAAATTATTTATTTAGAAGAGCAATTGCATATTTCAATACCACGTCTCTCATGTCATGCTGGGGATGACAACTTGGCTTAAGTGGTGTGAGGGATAGGTTTGGCATTTTTGGCACCGTTACTAGATTTAGAGAACTTAGTCTACTTTTGGTAATGATGTTAAGAATACCCAACAATATTAACACACAAGAATCATCACCCTTAATGTAGATGTCCCTAAGGCCACTCCTGACCGTAAGCTCGGCTAGTATACTAGTTTTAACACTCTACAGAGGTTGTGCATCTTTCCCATGAGTCATGATTTACCCTTTCGCTCGAGGTAGCTAATCTCTTAACCCCCTTCCTAGGGCGGTCGGCAGGGATCAATATGAAGTCTTTCAAAGGTTCGTCTAACAAGTTAGGGCCGCTTGGTTTCATTAGTCAGTCCGTGTAATTCACTAGCAGGAATCCACGGTCTACTATTCCCCAATTGCGCCACAACGGCTAACCGCTAACGAGCTAGAAAAGTTACTCATACTTAACTAAAGCCAGAGCCATTATAGCCCTCATGGTTGCACTGTTGTCCCGGGTGATCACGTACAGACAAATCATCAAGTTGCTAAAAAGTCATTTTATCGTTTATTACTTAACATTAATCTAGTCACAAGATCATGGTCACAGAAATAAAATCCAAATGCTATACTTGCCTTAATCCAATTGCTCTTGCTGATCCTTTTGGTTTTGCTGGTCTTACTAGTTGTCCAAAGCTCTGATCTTGATCACCAAAAACTGCTCTCCATCTAAACTCGATCATCGATCACCAACACACAACAATCGAAGACAAACATGCACAAAGCAAATAAGACTACATTTAGAATAGTACACCAATCATATAAAAACAGTATGAAAAGTTTATAAAATTATTCTACGCATCGCTCCGATCTCACGGACGTAAAGATCACAAAAATCGGAATTAAAACGTAGAAGATATGAATTTTCCAAGATTTTGTATAGAAAAGAAATTAATTAAATAGGATCACGAAATTAAAAAGTTTCAAACTGAGAAAACAGTGTTACTAACATGTAGAGCTCATTAAAACGAATCCAACGCAATTAGAATGGGTCGAATCGGATTTAAAACAAAGATTTTATAGCTAAAACAGTTTCAGTGGCAAACTTGTAAATATTAGAAAATGTATTTTGAACTCAGTCGTCTGGATTACTCTTTCCGAGCTGAGAAAGCGTATTTTAGGGATTACGTAACGGAATGCGGGTTCAATATATAACAAATGGAGGGGCTCTTTAGCAAAACTCCAGGCCGAAAGGGTATCGACCATCCTGGTCCACTAGATCTCGAATGGATGGCTCAGATTAGGCCTAGGAGAGGGCACCAGGCGGCCGGCTACCAGGGTGGAGATCCGGCGCGGCGGCGCCATGGCCGGAATGGCGAGCTCTCGCCGGAGTTCTTGCAGAATGCGATACAAAGCACCAAACTAAAGACTGAGAGCACCGGGACGAAGAGAAGAGGATCGCGAACTCACCTACGCCGAAAACAAGGACGAGGAAGACGCGGGATGGTGCAACGCTTGGTATGGCGGCCGGTCGAGTCACTGCAACATCGGCGAGGGTCAGGAAGACACTGAGACTGGTAGAACGTTCGAAAAAGAACTTCAGAGCTTTGTTACCATGTCGTGCTGCTCAGCAGGCGGTCACAGGCGGCTCAAAGGCAGTAGTACGCGAGGGTCACGCGGCGGCGGTCGATCGTGGCTCGGCGAGATCCGAGCGATATCAGGCGCGGCTATTTGCATGAATAGAGGGAAAAAGAGAGTTGCGGGCGATCACCAAAGGTCTTATAGGGGCTCGAGGGTTGCTCAATGGAAACAAATCCCGTGGGGTATGGGATTGGCTCGGTCTCGTCCCGGTTGGAGTCCTGCTTGGCCACGACCACGGAAGAAGAAAGGAAGGGAAGATGAGCCGCTGGCGAGTGGGCTCCTCCAGTCAGTGAAACAAGTCACGGGTCCCAGTCGTCAGTCGAATGGAAAAAAAATGGGGCCAGTGCCCACGCGCATTACTGGGCCGGCCTTCACGCGCGCGGCCAGGAAGAAGAGCTAGGCTCAGCCTGCGGCTTGGGCCGGGGAAGGGAAGAAAGGGAGAAGGCGCGGGCTGGCTGGGCTTTGGCTCCTGGGTCGGTTTGCTGGCTACCAGGCCGAGGGGGGAAGGGAAGAGAGGAGACTTGGGCCCGAGAGAGGAGGGGTTTGTCTTTATTATTTTATTTTCCTTTCTTTTATTCCAAACCTATTCCAAGACAAGTTGAAAACCATTTTCAAAACCATTTTAAAAATCACTTTGAATTACTTTTGAACTTTATTAAAACCACTTAGCACAATAAAAATGAATTTTCCAGCATGAATGCACAACCATATTTCTAATCCTATGATAAATTTTTAATTAAATGAAAATTATTATTTTGTTATGTTTCATGAGCACAAAAATTCATAAATAAATCATTTAAGCTCTATTTCCGAGAAAAACAATTTTTAGGGTGTTACAAATCTACCCCCCTTAAAATGAATCTCGTCCTCGAGATTCGGAAGATGCACGGATTCTAAAAGAGAAACAAGAATAAGATATTGATCATTATTTCAACTTGACAACTTGTATTCCAAATGCAAGCACTTATGTCTCGGGATTACAAATTGTGAACAAAACTTCCATAAAATGTCTATTATTCGTAATTGTTCAAGGTCCACCTTGACTACCAACTTTTTGACTTATACAACTCAAAGACATGATAACTTAGCATGGATATGCCTCCTCATGTAGGAGTGGACCATCTTGATACTCAACTCTTTTCCCTGATGGTGCGGTTAAGAAAAGTTTTCACTGGGTAGCATAGATCACTGCCTTGTGTGCACATAACCATCCATTGCCAAGAACCAAAGCAATATTGAGTGACTCTAGCACAATGAGGTTTACTGTGAAGTTCTCATTGCTTATGACCAGATTAATATTCGAGCAAACCTGTTCTGCCTGTATTTCTCCCTTTGGAGTTTGAACTAACAAAGGCTTCCTTGTTGGACACTTCACCCGCTCAATAGTCTTCACCAGGTTGGCAGAAATGAAAGAATGGGAAGCACTTCGGTCAAACAGAGCAAAAACTAACACTGAGTCCACTTGAATATATCCACCCACCACTTTGGTGACTCCTTGAATGTTATTCATATCCACATTGTTCAGTCTTCTATTGATATAATTTTGCTGTACTTTATTTCCGTGAGCAGGCTTCTTACGGGCTTTCCTTTTATGCTTTCGTCGTTGTGGATTCTGATTTGATTCAATGTCAACTTGCTCTTCGTATTATTTTGATAACACTCAGCTTTGTCATACTCATAGCATCTTTCTTCAAAGGCAAGATGATCATATTCTTCCCACCTATCCATGAGAGGCGTCATATTTTGCTCCGGATTCATGGGACACTACACTCCCTGTCATCAAGTGACCGACGTCAGTAACACGGCAAGGATAGATGATCATAACCATATAATATCTCAGAAGACAATTATCACTTCAAGCTAGTTTTAAAATGCATCATCCGTGATATCAAGATACTACCCCCCTTAAAATTAGATTGATTGGGGGACACTAGGGACTAGTTCTCCTATCCCTTTTTGGACGCCACACATCATAGTCTTTTACTTTCGTGGTACCGAGTCTCTTGATCCAACATTATCCAATTCTTCTCCATGTAACCCCTTTATTTAGGCTACCCCCCTTAAGAAAGGTCAACTAGGGGACACAAGAAATGTAGCTAGCATATTTTCCAGACAAGTTAACTAACATTGAGAACTTATGACATCCCAAAGAACTTATGTGTAAGGGGAGAACAAATAGGTATCCTGAAATTTCCTCGTGATATGAAAACACCAGCATACTAAAACAGGTATAACTCTTGTTCTGTTAATCCAGTAGAGTTGTAGTTTATATCATTAGAAAACTTATGAAATTCACCACAACTTTCATGTAGAAGACCTCCTTAGATTCTGTCTTTAAGCTTAAGTAAAATAGCCAAATATAATACCCATCCTGACAATGTCTCAGCAAAGGTGCAGTAAGTTCCAGAAGTTATATCTCGAGCTCCTTAGCTCATCTGGAGATGATCCTTATATTATTTAAAAGCTGATGAAATCCTCTGCAACTGTCGTATACAACTCTTTCCCAGATTCTGACTTCAACTTGGCCGAAAATAGGGAATACCAAAACTGTCCAGACTTTGATACAGAACAGAAACATCCAATTGTAAATATGATATCTCAGGTTCTGCTTATCCAAATAAGTTCCAGCTTAGACCGTTGGAAAGAATAGAAAATTTTCTACAGCTTTTCTTTAGAATACTTTTCCAAATTCTATAGTTATATATGTCTAAAACAGTAAGCAACCGAAACTGGTACAGATTCTTGACAGCGCAGCTGCATCAACTTGTGATTTTCATAACTCCAATTTAATATAGATATGGGGGTCATTCTTGAGATCAAAGAAAGATCTTGGAGTCTAGTTGTTCCCAGAAAAAGTTGATAAATGTTGCACGATCAGAACTTGAGATATACCAATATTATTGCTAACTGCTCCAGAAGTCAGCAAGAGATAGAAACAAGAGAAAAGTTGATAAATGTTGCACGATCAGAACTTGAGATATACCAATATTATTGCTAACTGCTCCAGAATTCAGCAAGAGATAGAAACAAGAGATAGCCAAACCCAACTACTTCTCTATAACTCTTATAATCCTAAAACCCACTAAGTATTTCTCTAAGCATGCAAGCTATCCACCTAAGCAATGCACTATCATATTGAGTTAGAATCCACTAAGTAAAACCTCAATAACTATTTATCTCAATATATGACAACTGTAGTGTCCACGTTAGTAAGACAAATAAGTATAGTCCACATCATCGTACTACACAATCTATTAATCTGCGATTCCCGCAGCAACGCGCGGGGTATGCTCCTAGTTTCATTAATCCTTATGCCTTAGGCCTATGAACTAATGAAATTGTGAGGAAATCCCACAAGATCATTGCACTCATTACAAAGATCCAAATCAAGCATAAACATAATAACAAACCAACTGAGCATTAAAGGTTCACACTTCACTCAACTTGCGATACTATCGTTCTCTTCATAGAAAGGGCAAAGATCCTAAAACTCCTATTTCAATGACGCCTGAAGGTGGTAAGAAAAAGTTCTAAAAGCATATCAAGCAAGGAGTGAAGGTGAGAACAAGTACTTTTAAAATAAGCAACAAGGTGGAGACAAACAACAAGTGTAGAGATATAGTATGGATGAAAATATCAAGGTTTATAGAGCAAGGATTTTATGACAATTCCAAAAACCTTAAGACGGCAAATTTCTAACTAGGCTTGCGTCCTACAGTCAACATTCCTTTGATACCACTTTGTAATACCTGATTTTAAGGACGAAATCAGATATGCACCATATATGAGTTTTAGAAGAAAAATCTCACATATAGCTACAAATAAGGGGTAATATCAGAAGACAATGCATAAATTATTATATAACGTACATAATAAATTAGAGATAACCTTAAGCAGCAAACAACGGAAGATAACTCTAACTTCGGGTATTAACTCCACTCTACAGGATCCAACTGACTGGTTGATCACAAGCCTAAACTTCTCCAAAGGTTTGGGGAAAATAGCAAGAGTGAGTCCATGTCGAACTCTACAAGTATAGCAACTAGATTGTATATATCCCACAATCTCATGATCAATGTGACATAAATAATGTAAAGCTTTAAACAATAAATATGAGCATATTAACACACAAGAATCATCACCCTTAATGTAGATGTCCCCAAGGCCGCTCCTGACCGTGAGCTCGGCTAATATACTAGTTTTAACACTCTGCAGAGGTTGTGCATCTTTACCCATGAGTCATGATTTACCCTTTCGCCAGAGGTAGTTAATCTCTTAACCCCCTTCCTAGGGGGGTCGGCAGGGATCACTATGAAGTCTTTCAAAGGTTCGTCTAACAAGATAGGGCCGCTTGGTTTCATTAGTCAGTCCGTGTGATTCACCCGCAGGAATCCACGGTCTGCTATTCCCCAATTGCACCACACGAGGGTCACGCGGCGGCGGTCGATCGCGGCTCGGCGAGATCCGAGCGATATCAGGCGCGGCTATTTGCATGAATAGAGGGAAAAAGAGAGTTGCGGGCGATCACCAAAGGTCTTATAGGGGCTCGAGGATTGCTCAAAGGAAACAAATCCCATGGGGTACGGGATTGGCTCGGTCTCGTCCCGGTTGGAGTCCTGCTTGGCCACGACCACGGAAGAAGAAAGGAAGGGAAGATGAGCCGCTGGCTAGTGGGCTCCTCCCGTCAGTGAAACAAGTCACGGGTCCCAGTCGTCAGTCGAAGGGAAAAAAATGGGGCCAGTGCCCACGCGCATTACTGGGCCGGCCTTCACGCGCGCGGGCAGGAAGAAGAGCTGGGCTCAGCCTGCGGCTTGGGCCGGGAAAGGGAAGAAAGGGAGAAGGCACGAGCTGGCTGGGCTTTGGCTCCTGGGTCAGTTTGCTGGCTACCAGGCAGAGGGGGGAAGGGAAGAGAGGAGACTTGGGCCCGAGAGAGGAGGGGTTTGTCTTTATTATTTTATTTTCCTTTCTTTTATTCCAAAACCTATTCCAAGACAAGTTGAAAATCATTTTCAAAACCATTTTAAAAATCACTTCGAATTACTTTTGAACTTTATTAAAACCACTCAGCACAATAAAAATGAATTTTCCAGCATGAATGCACAACCATATTTATAATCCTATGATAAATTTTTAATTAGATGAAAATTATTATTTTCCTATGTTTCATGAGCACAGAAATTCATAAATAAATCATTTAAGCTCTATTTCCGAGAAAAACAATTTTTTGGGTGTTACAATCTCTACCTTGTCTTTATGATGGTTTTCAACTAGCAATAGTGATGCACATAAGATTGGCTTTGAGACGCCTACAACAGAAAGAAATAAGGTGGCACCGCTATTGGGAGCCACTAGTAGAGGCACCACCTCAATCCTTACCGTCAAGAGCAACTCAAAGTACTCAATGAACTACTGCAAGGAGAAGTCCAGTTCGAAGGATTAAAAACATTGAACCCTCACCGTAAGGTAACATCGGTAGTTATCTGTATCTACTTCCTTACATTGTATGAGTTAATTTCTCTTTAGCATGTTTACCTTTCTATATTAGCAATGCATAGAAATAAAAAAAATAAATAGTCTTGCATTAGGCTACATTCATCTTTAATAATAATAATAATAATAACAATAATAATATATATTAAGCTCCATGTCAAACCCTTGTAGTGTAAAAGCTATGGGAGTTTTTATTGTGGTGGCCTGTAGAATAAAAATATATATCATGCATTTGCACTTTATGCATATAAACCGATAAAATCCAAAAAAATATTAACTGAGCATCCTGCTACAATACTGCTATCTTAAAAATACTTTGAAACCACCACAATACCCTATCCTCCAAAAACGATAATCATTAACATTTTATCCTAATACCGTTCCACGAGTTTTGTGTTTTGTGAGAGCTTTCTGCAGGATGACTCCAAGAGCCAGCTGTTGACACTTGCTAACACCACTTGAATACTAGGTTGTCATCCCCAGCATGGCACTAGAGTGTACTATGGTATTTATAAGCACACAGATAAATCCGCAAGCGCACGGATACCGTTGTAGCTTTTACCCGGTTAAAGGTTTTATCGTATCCATAGGGAAACGGGAGAACCAACTACGCTCTAACTTAACCAAGATAGATAGATAGGTGTAAATAGGAAAGATGGTAGAGTTGAATAAGAAAAATATTAAAGGTAAAATGATAATGGGGGAATCTAGAGTACAGTATTCTAATATATCGGCGATAATAGGAGAATAGAGTGGATAACTAGGGTTTCTCTATTTCAAAGGATATGTCTGTCTCTGGCGTACCATAAGTATAAAACAACACCGAGGATGCTTATACCTAAGGTCAAGTACTCCTACCAGTCCTGGTAACGGGAGGTGGACTACAGAGGACTACGTAGCTGTCACCTACGCGGCCTACCACATGATCCGTCTAACAAGGGATATCCACAAGTAATCTAGGTCTAAGCACCATGCTTACACCTATACTACAACTCTCACCTATAGCGTCCTATAGATTAAAGTACTCAAAAGAGTTTTGAACCAGAACATACATGGATAGTAATTGCATAATGAAGTAGAAGTAGATTACCAGAGTCATCCCATGAGCAAGCTTGATTAGAGCTTGATCAAGACGAAGTAGAACCGGAGGAAGAACCGACAGGCCGGCCTATTCTCCAATCCTCCCTCGCTCTCCATCTCGCTACTATCTAGATCTAATCTAGTTTAGAGATGAGAGGAGAGCTCTCATCTCCAAACCCTAGCTTTTGCTCTGTCTATGAATAATGAATAAGGATGCAGAGATGTCTTCTCCAGGGGCCAGGGGGCCTGCTTATATAGCCCTGCCAAATGAACGTGGGCTGTCGGATCAAACCGACCTTAATCGCATGGTTTTCCTTAATCCTTTAGGTCGGTGGAGCATAATCCACGAGGCGGAGCCTGATTCGCTGCTAGAGCAGGGCGGCGCCCTACCCCTGGGTCCGCTCGGCCTCTCGTTCGTTCCCATGGCTTCTGGAGTCTTCTAGATGATAGAAAATTGCCGCACACGTTAATATCTCTATGTAAACCCGACTTGTGGGCCTTTCCTCCATGTTTCCTGATAACCCCCTGCATAAATAGACAAATACCAAAACTCGTGGAATTCTGTCAGATAAAACCCTAAGTCTGGGTGTTGGTTGCATTTGGATCTTTTTCTTTGTTTATTTGATAATTAAATTTGGTACTTAAGGACCGTCAACAACTCCCCCAAGCTTAGTTCTTGCTCGTCCCTGAGCAAGGATGGACTCAAGAGTTTCTGCAGTGTTTTCATGCCTTAAAGGTACACATGCGTTCAAACAAGATCTCATCTCTGGGTTAGGGTAAACTGTTATGATTTAAACTTACTCATATTACCTTCCACCATGGGGCTTGTAACTGTCACTTGTGTCTTGAGTAGTTAAAGGATAGAACGGTCAAGTCAGGCGCCATGTATCTTGTTCTTGATCAACTATAGCTCTGGAGTTTTTTTTGCAGATTTTCAAAAAAAACTTAGAGATTCCTTTATGACTCTCTCTAGTCTCTCTTTTGTGGTATTTCTGGATCTTTACCAAGGCAGTAATGGTGTATGCCTTCTCTCAAAGTATGTGGTATTTTTGGTATGAGGCATAGTGACATTGCCTGCTCTCTCACCCTACTCTAATAAGGTTTTGATATTTGGAGCTCATGTGTGGGAGACAGCTAATACATACTAAAAAGACACTTATTGCATAGTCAAACCATGGATCCAGAAGAACAAGTCAATAAGTCAAATCAAGATGTGCATGTGTGGAGAATGAATGGTGATAATGGTGAAAATAATGGTGAAAGTCTAATTCTACTTTTGCTCTTTTGAGGGGGTACATAGCTTCCTTGCACTTGAGGCTTTTGAGGGGAATGAGATGCTCTATATTTTATTTTTCTTTTCTCTCAGGTGGGTATCTTGTACCCCTAATTCTACTGTCGGACACTTGTCCATTTTTACCTCTCATCTCAATTTTTCTTTTTTTCGAGGTTTCAGGCACTTGCCCCTTTTTATTTCCTCATATTCATATATTTTTTTAGAGCACTCATCCTCCTAGAATAATATAGCAAGCGGTAGTAACAAAGATAACTCGAGCATTTATTTCACAGGGAATAATAGGGATAGGAAAAAGTTTTTGGCTATTCTCTCCCGGATAGGAGTAGAATAATTTTAGGTGAATCTAGAGATGGAATTGAGTGGATGTATGTGGATGCGTACTTCCGGAGTAGAAGTAGCATGTATGAGTGAACGTGTAAGTGAATCTTGATTTTAACCGCATGACAAGCTCCTAAGGGTCTACATTGCTTGACCACACTCAATACTCATAAGCAGTAAAAAGTAAATGTATGGTTCATAGTCTAATAAGCATGTATATATGGTTGTGGTAGAATTTTAAACTCTCATCATAGAGGAACTGATCATGCAACATTTTAAAGATTTTCAAAGATAAAATTCTCCAGAATTCTAGCATCTCTAGGAAAAGATAAACAGCAGATCAACCTTCCCATATCGTATCCGTTAATGACTTAGACTTTAGATCAAGTACTCTTCCCACAAGTTTAGGTTTAGAGCAAATCTTAATTCATAACAGTCATGCCTAAACTTGAGAGAGATTTCAATTTTGAGAACTAGTCATGGCAGAGCAACTATTCATCATTTCCATGTGAGAGCTTATCATGAGGGTTCATAGCAAACTTTATTTATTTATTTAGCAAACTAAGCAAAGATATATATACATATATAAGCACAAAATCTTTATTTGGGTTTTTATGATTATGTATCTTTTTATTATTTGAGTAAAGTATAAACGCGAGTAGAAACACTTAGCTGGATAAATGGGGATGCTCTCCCCCAAGCTGGATTTGACGTAATTTCTTCTGATGTAGCTAGCAGGTGGTGGAGGTGTATTTGAATATCGGCAGCACCCTGACAGCGATTAGGATGTCCTCTGTCTGCTAGTCTTCTTTGATCCTTGAATTCTGTGGAGCTCAAATAGACAACAAAGCTTTTTGGAACTTGGTTAAGTGTTAGCATAAAATCTCTTAGCCGTTGTCATGTTGAGCTTCCTCTAATAAATATTACTCTCTTTGGTAGGATCATAAATTTATTTTTATATTTTCATTTTTATAGGAAAAGAATATTTTTATTTTGACGCCACCACAGTGAATGTACTTATGGGTTTTATGCCACGAGCATACTCACATGGGGCTTACTGTTTTAACATTTTTAATTTCTTTTCAAGATAGCATGATTAACTAACAAGCTATTTAAGGAAAGTAAACAATTTAAGGAAAAAGGGAATGCAAAAAGGATAAATATGGATAACTACCGATTTTACCTTTCGGCGAGGGTTCAAAGTTTTAAGTCTTCTGAACAAGACTTCTCACCGTGTTCATTCTTTAGGTGCGTCATTTGATTCAGGTGTGGACCTTGACATCTGCACCTCTTGATACAATGTCACCCACGTTCTTCGTTTGCCCAGTAGTTCGAAGTTCGACGTTGGTAGCATCCTGCTCATTGTGTTTGTGCTTGTAGATCTAGGTCCTTCACTTGGTGGAGTCTGGGAGTTGTAAAACTCCTCCATGTTTTTCTCGAAGTGTACCTGCTCATAGAGACATGGCAGAGATCAAGTGCATGGCCCCTGTTGGTGGAAAACACCAACAAAACCAAAAGTGTATTTGTTCTTCTCTAACCTTAAGCATAGTGAGAAAGACAAAGTTGATGGATAATAAGATCATGAGTGTAGCATTTAAAATATTTGTCACATCAGATCGCTCAACCTAATGAAAAGATAATCTATCTATATTTATGTATTTTTTATATATCTTCCAAAGATTGAGTGTGCAACATTTTAGCTCATATGATTAGGAGTATGGGATCACAAAGGTGGAAGGACTAAACATGTTGACTCGATTGGATTGGTTAATCTAGAGTTGTAAATCATACATGTTTGTCTCTTTTATTCATGTGAACGCCAGAACAAAGGAGAAGCTTATAAAAGTGATAGTTAAGTACCTTAAGATGTTACCTTACTTGAAGAGTGATGGTACAGTATCACCTTGTGGAAGCTTTCCTTTCTTAGCGGTTGTGTATCGTGTTTGTGGCACCCTCCATGGATCATCTCTTATGAGCTATGTCTTCCATGTGTAAATTGTTAAACTTCATATGTCTCTCTCTTTGTATCCAATGTGAGTTTATCTCAGGACTTCCCAGGTCGATATTGATAGTTTTCCTGTAGGGGTTAGTCCAACAAAATATCCAATATCTACTATAGCATACTATCGGCTCAAAAATCAACCTAGACACCATGTCTAATTTGATTTAGGAGGGCATTTTAACCTAAGCACCATGCTTAATTTAAAATCCCTTAGAAGTAAGATCATCATTCCTAAACTAAGCACCATGCTTATTTAAGAGATAAATGAAACTACTCCAAACCTAGACATATACTAAAGCAAATAAAGGTAGCATGAGAGCATTTATAGAGATCTACTCAAGTGGAGATGAAGTAGTGTGATTAGTATTTAACAAATTGAGCATGTCTCAAAGGTAGGGACAACCAACATAGCAACATGGCAAATAATGTTTTTATATAAAGTACCCCCCAAGCTTGAATTTTGCAAAATTCAAGTTTGGATGAATTTATTTCAATGTTGTATGATGATTGGTTGGACATACCTTGTGCTTGTCATTCATCCGATCTTCTTGCTCCAATCCTGGAAAGGTTAGTGACAAGAATACCCAAAGGAATATTTTTACAATTATCCTTATATGCTCAATACACAAGGTAATGTTGCAAATAATTAAAAGCTCATGTTACGATCTGATCAGTGCTTATTTTAGGACACTAAGTTTCTCCTGGATTGGTCTCGCCTCTGTCCTCTTCTATAGTTGGATGAATTGTTGACGGTCCTTAAGTATCAAATTTAATTATCAAATAAACAAAGAAAAGGATCCAAATGAAATCAACATCTAGACTTAGGGTTTTATCTGACAAAATTCCACGAGATTTGGTGTTTGTCTATTTCCGCAGGGGGTTATCAGGAAATACAGAAGAAAGGCCCACCCATCGGGATTACATAGAGATATCAACATGTCGTGCAGTTATCTTACATCTAGAAGACTCCAGAAGCCACGGAAAGGAAGCGGAGGCCGAACGGGGCCAGGCACTGGGCGCCCGCCCAGTTGACCTGGGCGCCCGCCCCCTGTTGGACTCCAATCAGGACACTCTTTCAGGAAAGATCTCCACCGACCTAAAGGATCAAGGATAACCATTCAATCAATGTCGATTTGATCCAACGGCCCATATTCACTTGAAGGGACTATAAAACCAGACCCCCTGGCCCTTGGAGGAGGAGAGCCTCCCTAATTCATTATTCTCAAGGGAGAAGAAGCCTCTGATCAAGATTAGAGCCACCACATCAATTAGATATCTAGATTAGCATAGCTATATAGGATTAGAACTAGAAGGAGTCAATCTTCGATTGGTTTCCGGATCTGTCAAGAGGATTCTTGGTAATTCTCTAATTGTTCTTCTAATTGTTCTTCCAATCACCTTTGTTCTTGAATATTATGAATATGACTTTGTTCTACTTCAATATATTGCTTATGACTTTGCTCTACTTATTTATATTTAAGATTATGTTGTTCTTAGTTTATCATAGTTATATACTTGGCTTAGTTAGATTGGATTTATATACAGGATCGTATAAAGTTTATCCATCGGATCCATGGGTAAATGATAGATATTGTGTAGTCGTGGTGCTTATACCGTATTTATCTGCGATTGTACCCAATATGCCAGATCGTGGGGTAGTTCGTAATAGTGACAGCTTCATTGATTCTTATATAGTCCCCCTCTCGTGCATTGGGCTGGCAGAGCAACATTATTACAGGGGAGTGATTGCTATGTTTCTCATATTCCTTGCTAATATCACTATGCATGGGCGTAGTCTTGTCCCACAATGATTGCTAAGTATGCTTGCACTAACTATGATAATGCTAGAATATATAGTTGAGAATAACTTAGGAAATATTCTTGTAGTTCGTTCTAATTCCATGCTAATGACTTTCTAGAATATCTAATTGAGGTGTTTATCATATTTAATATGTGGCTAAGTTATGCTGATCAGATTAATTATCTTTGTCACTATTCATTACTTTATATATCTTTTATGTGACACTTATCCTTGTATGAAAGAATTAGATAAATGTTCTGAATTATACATGCAATGATAGATACACAATCTCATATTCTATTCTATAATCAACATTGATGATTGCTAATCCCTTCCCAGTGGTAAAAATATAAATAACGATACCTAGAATACTTCCGGGTTAAAATGCTACATCGGTATTAATCTGTGCCCTTGCAGATCCTATTCATTATTTATTTAGAAGAGCAATTGCATATTTCAATACCGCGTCTCTTATATCATGCTGGGGATGACAACTTGGCTTAAGTGGTATGAGGTATAGGTTTGGCATTTTTGGCACCGTTATCAGAATAGAAAACTAATTCTACTTTTGGTAGTGATGTTATGAATACCCAACAAGCATTTTTGGCGCCGTTGCCGGGGAAGGTTGATTACTAATCAAGAATGAATATAGGATTTTGAGTTATCATTCGCATCACTAATATGATTGAGCTTATCAATTCTCTCATACAGTTTTACCCCGATATTTTTCTATTTTTATCTTATGCAGGGTAATGTATGAATAGAAGACATCTTCTAGGAAATTTTGTTGACAATCCCGAAGCATTATTCAGAAAAACAAGAGCCAAGCACAAGAGGAGATCATCAACACTTCTTCCAATCAAGAAGATCACCAGAACTTGTCTTCAGAGTTCGAAGCCATGGCGAACAAATCGATCCGCGAGTTCTCAGCTCCCACTACGGACAACATCCGCACTGGACCTGCAGAGATCGATGGCAACTTTGAGCTCAAGCCTGGACTTATCAACATGGTGCAATTCAACCAGTTCCGTGGGAAGGCACACGAAGATGCTAGTGCTCATCTCTAACACTTCCTGGAGATTTGCAACACATTCACCATATTAGGAGTCCCTAGAGATGCTATACTACTTCGCCTCTTCCCATTCTCACTGTTGGGGAGAGCAAAGCAGTGGTTTTATGCTACGAAGGTGAATAATACTACGTGGGCACTCTGCTCCACAAACTTCCTGGCTAAGTTCTTTCCCATGGGCAAGACCAATGCTCTCCTTGGGAAAATTACAAGTTTTCAGCAACAACATGATGAATCTATTCCAGAAGCATGGGAGGGCTTCTAAGACTACATCCTAGAATGTCCCCATCATGGAATGGAAAGTTGGCTACTAATGCAGACGTTTTATCATGGGCTCGGCAATAGTGCTCGAGAGACCATGGATGTTGCAGCTGGAGGAGCATTCTTGTCACTTACCATATCACAAGCCACAGCTCTTGTGGAGAAGATGGCGTCCAACCAAGGCTCGAATGAAGAGAGGACCCAGACACGCAAGAGAGGTGGAGGTATGCATCAGCTCAAGGAGGTAGACATGCTATCTGCAAAGCTAGACCTGCTCATGAAGAAGCTCGATGATAGAGCTGGAGATAAGAAAGAAGTTATGCACATCTACGACTCTCACATGTCTTGTGAGGAGTGTGGAGACACTGGACACTCAGGCAATCACTGCCCTAAGATGCTTGAGGATGTGAACTACATCAACAATAACAACAACTACTACTACAACCGTCCTCAACAAAATAAAGGTTGGAATCAACAGAGGCCTAACTACTCAGGTAATTATCAAGGTAATAATTCTTACAACAATAATAATAATTTTCCACCTCTGAGAGAGTTAGTGTCTAATCAAGGAAAGCTAATGGATAACCTATCTAAGAAATTGGCATCTAATGATAAAATGGTAGAAAATATAAATAATAGAATGGATAATTTCTCTACTGTCATCAAGAATCAAATTAGCTTTAATAAAATGATTGAATCTCAGTTAAATCAAATAGCTGCTGCTGTTCCTGCTACTAACCCCGGCATACCATCACAACCGGAAGGATTAGAATCTGCAAATCTTGTAGACATGTTTGATGCAGGTAATTAGAGTAACCCCGTCACTGACGTTACTAATGACCTTCTGCCAGTCAAGAGAGGTGATCCAGGACGCCCCGTCATCCTGATCTCCATCGGCATGGTGGACTTCCCAGAAGCACTTTGCGACTTTGGCTCTAGTGTCAACATTATACCCAGGGTACTCTATGAAAAATTCTTTACATATCCTTTATTAGAGACAACCATGTGTTTGCAGTTTGCAGATCAGACGATAAGTTTTCCAAAGGGAATATTGAAGAACCTTTGTGTCCGAGTTGGTACCTTGTATGCCCTAGCAGATTTCATGGTGATAGAGACCAGTAATGATGAGAGAGCACCCATCATCTTAGGGAGGCCATTCTTGAACACCTCGGGAGCTGTCATCTACGCCAGTGCTGCCAAGATCAGTTTCTACATCAAAGGGAGGAAGGAGATGTTTTCCTTCAAGAACAAGACTACACAAACTCCAGAGCAATCCCGACATGAACTAAGGAAGAGGACCAACCGGAGGAACAGGAACAAGCAAGTGTGGACCGAGTCAGCTAAGATGGTCACTGCAGTTCATGGAGGCCAAGATCATCAACTTAAGCCACCGTTTTTGACCAAGAAGGACAACCCAGGAATGTCAAGCATCTATTGCTCCATAAATGGATACAACTTCTACAAGACGATTTGCGACACCGGATCGGGCGTCAACATAATGGCCGCAGTCACCTATCGACTTTTGTTCAGAACCATGCCCTTAAAACCAACATACATTCAGCTCCAGATTGCAGATCAGACGTTTTGAGAAGTTAAAGGAACAGTGACTGATGTCCCAGTCAAAATAGATGATCATTTTATCTACACTGACTTTCAGGTTATTGACATGGGAGAAGACGAATATGATCCACCCATCATCCTTGGAAGACCGTTCCTCAGCACCGTTAAAGCAATCATCTACATTGGAACCGGAGAAGTCCATATGCACTTCCCCTCAGAGAAGGTACGCCGCTATTTTACTGACCCTAACTATATCGTTGAAGACTCTAAGCAGGTCAAAAAACGACGCAACCGCAACCAGAGGAGGCAGATCATCAAGGACGGATGGACAGACTTTGAAGGAGAAGTGGTAAGGTCTGAAGACATACAGTTTAAACAGAATTATCCAGAGGAGACCGTAGCACCGAGTTAGGTGTGGAAAGAGAAGATAACTATACATAGGCGCTGCCAGAAGTACCGACTACGCCACTCAACGAATCCCAGGACGGCTGAGAAAACGGAGAGTCCCGTTCGGAGGACTTAAAAACACCGAACGCCTTTCCAAGAGGTAAACTTGGTAGTTATCCTTTCCCTTTCAATTGTTTAAAATAGTTTGCTTAGTTAATCATGTTCATACTATCCTAAAAAGAAAATAAAAATGTTAAAAAATAGTAAGCCCTATGTGAGTATACGAGTGGCATGAAACACATAAGTACATTCCCTGTGGTGGCATAAAAATAGAATAAATTTTTTTCTACTTTATAAAATAAAAATATAAAAATAGAGAGTAACATTTATTGAGGAGGCTCAACATGATAAAGGCTAGATATTTATGCTAACACCTAATCAGTTCCACAAAGCTTTGTTATCTATTTGAGCTCCACAGAATTTAAGAATCAAGAAGACTAGCAGACGGAGGACATTCTAATCGCTGTCAGGGTACTGCCGACTTTCAAATACACCTCTGCCACCTGCTAGCTACATCAGGAGAAATTATGTCAAAATTCAGCTTGGGGGAGAGCACCCCCATTTATCCCGCTAAGTATTTCTATCTATCTTTATACTTATACTATATTAAAGTATAAATATACATAACTATGGAAAACCAAATAAAGATTTTATGCTTATATATATCTTTTGCTTAGTTTGTTTAATAAATAAATAAAGTGGCTATGCTAATCTGAACCTTAATAATAAAACTCTTGCAGGGATATGATGAATAGTTGCTCTGCCTAATTTTAAAATTTTGAAGTTCTCTCTCAAGTTTAGACATAACTGTTATAATTTAAAGCTTGCTCTAAACCTAAACTTGTGGGAAGAAAACTTGATCTGAAGTCTAAGTTGTTAACGGATATGATATTTGAAGGTTGAGCTGCTGTTTATCTGTTCCTAGAGATGCTAGAATTCTGGAGAATTTTATCTTTTAAAATCTTTAAAATATTGCATGATGAGTGTCGAGGATATCAGTAAGGGGTACCCTAACTGATGTGTATAGCGAGAGCATCTGTACGAAAGTTGAGACCTCTGACTCGACGCCCCCAAGTTGTACGCACGGTCCTCGACGACCGTAGCCACGAACACGGAAAGAGCGTCCTGCGAATCGATAGGGGCTCGACCGCCGGCTACCGTCAAATACGGAAACAGGCTTGTAAGAATCGAAAGGCCTCGAGATGAAGCATGATGTGGAGATCATGATGACAGACAAGGGAGAAAATGAACAAGGCAAAGGTATAAACATAGGGTTTTACTTTTGCCGGTCTAAGATGAGTAGAGAAGTGATTGACCGGGTTTAGGATAGATAGCCGACTATCAAGAGGGGAAATCACGGTCATCACTCGAATCAAGTGCTACTAGGTCCATATCTTGAGCTTGCTAGTGAGCTTAGGCTTTGTGCGCTTTGCCTCGCAAGTTTGTGTAGGAGCTCCCCCGGTTTGCAAAGTACTAGTTGCGTAGGTTTGTGTGACCTTGCTTCTAGAATTAGTTAGGTGAGCTCTTGCTAAGGTAGTACCTTGTTTTCTTGTTTAGGTTCTTTTACAAGGTGCTAGAGAACTTAGATAGAGGGGTGTAGTCTTGGCTAGGCCGATAGATTTAATTCCGCATTTATTTCGGTTAGTCGGTGCGATAAATTTTTTTTAAAGGACTATTCACCCCCCCTCTAGTCCGCCATCTCGACCCTTCACTTCCCCACCAAACAAGCCAGAACATGGCAGGGCGCAGGGAGTGGGTCGGAACGTCCAGTCAAGACCCCCCTCGAGACGCCCAAAGTCAGCGCTCTGGCCAGCGAGGTGTTACACGGCACCTGACCCTTGAGTAGACACGTTTCCTTCCTGGGGAAGGATCGGGCGACGAATGACAGCACTTCAACCACTATGACGTAGCCGCTACCGCGACGTACGAGCGCGCAACAGATAAACCAGTCTAGGACGGCGCACAGGAGCGGGATTCAGGGGCACGCGTAATCATCATCAAAGTACCAAGACAAGACGACTCGAGGCCACGCCGGTACGGAGGCCTCGAGTAGGTCAGCACACCATACCTCTATCGACCCCTACTCTGTCGCCTATACATGTACCCTAGACCTCTCCTTGGAACTATAGAAGGGGAGGTCCGGGAGCAGATACAACACACGCGATACAACGCAAGACATACGTAGTAGAGCACTCATACTCCCTCCCATCCATCCACGCCTGTATTCACCCCTGTACAAGCACTTTGGTGCAAGATAATACAAACTCTCCTCCCCCGCTGGACGTAGGGCCTTCTCTTGCCCGAACCAGGATAAATCTTTGTGTCTTTTCTTGCATCACCATCCAGAAAGGGGAGCACGCACACAAGTTTTACTCGTTGGTGTGACCCCCCGGGGGGAAAACACCGACAGTTGGCGCGCTAGGTAGGGGTCCTGCGTGTTTTTTCACCGATTTCCCATTCCTTTCTAGATGGCCACCCCCCGTTTCGTCGATTCCATACTCCACGGTGATTTGGTTCGGGAGCCTCGAGTTCTTGTCTACCGGTTTTGGCTATGACATTATCCTGCTCTCGGTCAAAGGACCGGGAGGAGCTCGCGTTGCGCCAGCACGATTGAGGGCCCCGAGACGACCTTGCCACCACGCCTCCCCACCCAAGAAGAGACGTGGACAGTGCCACCGTCACCCCTCTGCCTCGTCACGACCGACAGTTCGTGCCAGGCAGGAAGTGACACAGGAGCCGACAGCCCCGCGCGCCGAAACCGCGGGTATGACGGCCCAACGCCACGAGGATCACACGACAACGTTGGGAGACGGCGTGCCCTGCGCACCCCCCGCGACGCTACTTCCACATGGGCTGTTCGCCCCAAGAAGAGCGCTGCCGTTCGGTCTAGACAATGCCGCGGCGTCACTTGCCAGGACGATATGTCCAAACGCCCAGACGTATGTGGAGAGACCAATGGTCCTCCCACGCGACACTGGAGCATGGCAACGGACGTCCGAGCTGTCGGATTTCTCTCAGGTACGAGGCCTTCGTTGCCTAGGGCCTAGGCGATACACAATCACCTCACTCAGGCAACGACTGCTAGAGGAGGGACGTGGATGTTTCTACGCCGCCGAGCCAGACTCTGACTCTGAGTCTGATAGCTACGACCCTACTAGGGAATGCTTCCATATCGACAGGGCGGTAGAAACTACCGACGAGACACAAGACGCCGTTGCCGGCGGTCGAGCCCCTGCAGCAAGGTAAGACCCCAGGATGCCTGGGAACGACGATCAGGTCGACCCCCTCCACAAGAAGACAGAGCCACGCAACTTGCGCAGCTACGAGAGCTCAAAGCGAAGCTCGACGAAGATCGCGAGCGCCTTGTCCTGCTTGAACAGATCCTCGAGCAGGACCAGCCATACCCGCCTGGCAGAAGTGTCCGTAGATGGGCTCGAGAAGTACATCGATAGATCGTCGGAGACGGGGAGCCTGAGCAGCCCGTTAGCCGTTTCCCTCGAGCGGGTCAGAACGTCGTGGCAGCGACAATGCTGCTACGCAATATGCCCGAACCGCCGAACTCCCAAGCGCGACGCATTCGAGACGAGGTACAGACTCTGCTCCAAGTGGCGGCAGTTCACCAGGCCGAGAGCTCGGCCTCTCGACGTCGAGGAGCAGCCACGGAGAAGCGCGATGAGCTGGCCCAGAACGAAAAGGAGGTGTCGGTCCATCAGCAGCTGCACCCTCGAGGGAAGAAGACAACACTTGTCCTCAACCACCCCGTCGAAAATCAGCGATGACACGACGCACGACGCGACATCGACGAGAATCGTCGTCGTCGATATGGGGACGCAGAAGAACGCGGTTACAGCGCCCACCACGGCGGGAGATACGA
Source organism: Sorghum bicolor (assembly GCF_000003195.3). NCBI lineage: Eukaryota > Viridiplantae > Streptophyta > Magnoliopsida > Poales > Poaceae > Sorghum > Sorghum bicolor. The sequence continues at coordinate 11,614,100 of NC_012875.2, forward strand.
CAGCGACGAGGACCGGATGGCCCTGGAACCGCCGGGCCCTCGGGTGTTCAGCAGAGCAATCCACAGCACGCCGCTGCCCAGCCCGTTTCGACCCCCGACCAGCATCGCTAAATACAATGGCAAGACCAAGCCAGAGCTATGGTTGGCAGACTTCCGGTTAGCCTATCAGTTGGGTGGCGCTCCAGGAGACGATCGAGCCATCATCCGGCAGTTGCCGCTTTTTCTCTCCGACACCGCCCGCAGATGGCTCGAGGAACTCCTGGCCAATCAAATCCACGATTGGGTCGATTTGGTCAGAGTATTCGAGGGCAACTTCAAAGGGACCTACATACGGCCTGGCAACTCATGGGACCTCAGCAAGTGCAAGCAAAAGTCAGGAGAAACTCTCCGGGAGTACGCTCGACGATTCTCGAAGCAACGCATCGAGCTGCCGCACATCCCAGACCACGACGTCATCCTGGCCTTTGTCTCAGGCACCACCAGTCAAGATTTGGTGCGGGAGTTAGGCCAGAATCGTCCTCATATCGTCGACGAGCTGATGGACGTAGTGGCAAACTACGCTGCAGGGGAAGAAGCGGTCGGCGCCTTCTTCAGCTGTGAAGGAGGGAAAGGCAAGTCGCCCGCCGATGACGATGAGGGCCCCAGTCGAGGACCCAAGAAGAACAAAAAGAAGAAGAAAGCACGGCTGTTCTAGTGGGAAGCGCTCGACGACGATCTCGTCACCGCCATGGAGCGCAAAAGGCCTCGAGGACCCCCAGAGGGGGCTATCTTCGACAAAATGCTAAAGGAGCCCTGCCCTTACCATAAGGGAGGGGCAAACCACAAGCTCGAGGACTGCCGTATGCTGAAGAAGCCTGGGGTTCAAGAAGGATGACCTGAAGAAAGAGAAGAACGGCGACAAGGGGGACGACAAAGACGACGAAGGTTTCCCAGCCGTCCACGACTGCTACATGATCTACGGTGGACCCTCGACGCAGCTAACCGCAAGGCAACACAAGAGGGAGTGCCGCGAGGTCTTTGTGGCAAGGATGGCAGTGCCCCAGTACCTCAACTGGTCAAACACCCCCATCACCTTCGATCGAGATGACCACCACGACAAGGTAGTCGCTCCCGGTGTCTACCCGCTCGTCGTCGACCCCATCATCGTCAACGCTAGGCTCTCGAAGGTGCTGATGGACGGCAGCAACAGCCTGAACATCATCTACCTCGAGACCCTCGACCTTCTCGGCATCAACAGGGCGCAGCTCCAACCGAGCGCCGGCGGATTCCATGGTGTCGTGCCAGGAAAGAAGGCGCTGCCGGTAGGTCGAATCGACTTGCCGGTCTATTTTGGCACGGCGGCCAATTTCAGAAAGGAGACCCTCACCTTTGAGGTGGTGGGATTTCGAGGCACGTACCACGCCATCATCAGGCGCCCGGGCTACGCCAAGTTTATGGCTATCCCCAACTACACCTACATGAAGCTGAAGATGCCCGGACCCAAGGGCGTCATCACCGTCAGCTCCTCCTACGAGCACGCGTACGAGTGCGACATCGAATGCGTTGAGTATGGGGAAGCTGTCGAGAACTCCACCGAGCTCACCTCGACGCTCGAAGCCCTGGCCGCAGAGGCTCCAGAGCCCAAGCGCCATGCGGGCAGCTTCGAGCCGGCAGAAGGAACGAAGAAGATCCCGCTTGACCCCAACAACTCCGACGGCAAGGTGCTGACGATCGGCGCCGACCTCGACCCTAAATAGGAAGCCGTGCTCGTCGACTTTCTCCATGCAAATGCCGACATGTTTGCATGGAGTCCCTCAGACATGCCAGGCATACCGAGGGAAGTCGCCGAGCACTCCTTGGAAAATCGAGCTAGTTCCAAGCCAGTAAAACAACGGTTGCGTCGCTTCGACGAGGAGAAACGCAAGATCATTGGTGAGGAGATCCACAAGCTTTTGACGGCCGGATTCATCAAGGAGGTTCACCATCCCGACTGGTTAGCAAACCCTGTACTAGTTAAGAAAAAGAATGGGAAAATGAGGATGTGTGTCGATTATACAAGTTTAAATAAAGCATGTCCGAAAGTTCCTTTTCCATTGCCACGTATCGATCAAATTGTTGATTCTACTGCGCGATGCGAAACCCTTTCTTTCCTTGATGCATATTCTGGTTACCATCAAATAAAAATGAAAGAGTCCGACCAGCTCGCGACATCTTTCATCACACCTTTTGGGATGTACTGTTATGTAACCATGCCGTTCGGGCTTTGAAACGCGATAGCAACATACCAGTGATGCATGCTCCACGTGTTTGGCAAATATATAGGGTCGACGGTCGAGGCATACGTCGACGATATCGTCGTCAAGTCAAAGAAACGAGGAGACCTGATTCAGAACCTCGAGATCGCTTTCAGTTGCTTACGCGCCAACAAGATCAAGCTCAACCCTGTGAAGTGCGTCTTTGGCGTACCTCGAGGCATGCTCCTAGGTTACATAGTTTCCCGACGTGGCATCGAAGCCAATCCCGAGAAAGTCTCGGCCATTACAAGAATGGGGCCGATTCAAGACGTCAAGGGAGTACAAAAAGTCACGGGATGTTTGGCGGCGCTAAGTCGTTTTATCTCGAGGTTGGGAGAAAAGGCATTGCCACTGTATCGGCTCTTGAAAAAAGCCGAGCATTTCTCTTGGACCTCCGAAGCCGAGGAAGCCCTGAATAACTTGAAGAAAACACTGACCTCTGCCCCGGTCCTAGTCCCACCTCAACCCGTAGGACCTCTACTTCTGTACGTTGCCTCGACGACCCAGGAAGAGCTTAAGGACGACGCCTAGCAGGGCCACGAAATATACCCCATTTTTCATGGTCTACGGCTCTGAGGCCGTCCTTCCAACAGACCTCGAGTATGGGTCTCCTCAACTCAAAGCCTACAACGAGGAGTCAAATAAGGAGACTCGAGAGAACACGGTCGACCAGCTCGAGGAAGCTCGAGACATAGAACTCCTCAACTCCGCCAGATACCAGCAGAAACTTCGACGCTACCACGACAAGCACATACTGTCACACACCAAAATTTCCTACTTTGGAATGTGACATAGAAAACAGTAAAAACAAAGCCAAAGGTTTTATGATTTATAAAAACTCCAACTTTAGTTATGTTGTCAACATTTTAGATAGTTGAAAAATGTGGGTTTAAAATTTTTGAAATTCAACTTAGTGGTTTGTTGCATACATGCCGTTGCATAGAGTTTATGCTTGAAAAATTAATTTATTGTCCAAAATATGCCTAGGGTTGATCCCAATTTCATCTCCCCAAAATACCAAAAGTATTTTGCCAACATCCTACAAAAATCTAGCATGACCTGCTCTCTCTCTCTCCTTGTTTTCTTTCTCGAGCTCTTAGTTATATTGGTGTCCATGAATTTTTTTTTGGGTCAATCCAACCTAGTCCAAATTCTCTCATTTTCCCAATGTATCATTAACATCTTTCTCTAGCGTTGGGTCAAGCACAACTCAGCTCAACACACCTCTCTCTCTTTCTCCCAACTCTTAGCTGCCCCTATCTCCCTCTCTCTTTCACATCAACATGCAGCTCTCGCATACATGGTGTCACCCTCGTCTTTCCCCCAATGCAGAAATAATAGAAGCACATAATGCCTCCTTTAATCTTTTGGACCAAGCAACAATAATCATTATAATTCCACTCTCTAATTTCCCTTCTTATCTCAATATTGATATGCATTGTAAAGAACAGCTCCTCCATCACTAGCTACATCCTTTTGCTGCTCACATGCCCCTATTTTGCCCATGCAAAATAAACAGCCCTCAAAGCTTGTTACTTCCCCTTAATTTCATCTCTAAATAGTATGGGTAAACATTAGGCATGCTTCATCCTCTCCCATTCATTTCTGCATGCATACATGCAACATAGATGCATTATTTTCTCTCCTCCCTCTTTTCATCACGCAGATTAGATGGACATACCTACTAAGTCGGTATCCCCTCTTATGCTGTCCCCTTCTCCTCCTTCATGCAAGAATTATATCTACATCAATTCCCTTCTCTTAATTTCCTGCCTCATCACATTTGCATGCCTCTCTAATTACAAGATTAAAAGCTGATGAACAGCCATCCCCCCTCCTCTGCTGAACACGCCAATCCCTTCTCATGCGAAAAATACATGCATCTCCTCTTTAGCTCTCTTAATTCCCTAGACAAAACTCTTTTAAGAGTGCTTCTTTATTCCACCAATTTATTATTTTTTTCTTCATCTTGCAAGTATGCAGCAGCACTACTGCATCAAGATGTTGCCCCCTCTCCTCTTCTGGTGCCGACCCCTACCTTTTCCTTAATGCAAACAGCAGCACTTAATCCATTGGCTCACCTTCTTTACATGCCCCTCATCAATCTCTCTTATCTCTCTCCCCCTTAGTGCATGAGCTTAACAACACAAAATTTTTAGGCATCAATGGCATGCAGCCATTTATCATCCCTGGACGCCCTACTCTCCCTCAGCTCTTCATGCAAAAATAACAACCACAAATAATTGTCATATCTAAATTGCTGGACCTATCTCTCTTTATTCACCCTCCTAATCTCTCCCTCTTATTTTTACATAGTTACTCATTTGAAGAGCATGGCCTGCATAGCCGGCCTCCACATTTTCTTTTCTGCTGCTCTCACGCCACTCTCTACACCCCATGCAAAAATCAGATGGATCAATTCCTTCATCTCTTATTTCACAAGGACCACCTCTCTCAAGAGTGCTCATTTAGTCCATTATTTACTCTCTTAATTTTTCAAATGCATGCATGCATTCTTTCACGTGGAGAAGCCTTCCCTCTCCTCTCTATGGCACTGCCTTCTCTCTTTACACTCACTCAAAAATACCATCAGCATCTGATTTTTCCTCCCTTAATTCCCATGGTCACACATCCCTCTTTATTCCTCTATTGGCAGCACTACTTTACTCCATTGCTTTCAATTGCATGCATGCACATAAACAACCAGCCATACCCCCTCCTCTTTTTCTCACGCAGAAACCAGCAGCACCTCTTTAACTCCTTTTTGATGGCACCAATTTTTACTCCAATTTACTTCACTCCATTTGCATGCTCTCATGCAGCAAACAACAGCTATAAAACCCCCTCATCCCCTCCTCTCTCCCTCACGCAAGCACCAGAGAAGGAGCATCCCATCTCCTCCCCTCCCTCCATCAGATGGGCGCCCCTCATCCTCTCCTTTTCCCCATGGCTGCAGCCCCAAATCCCTCAAATTCTTCTCCAACAAAATGGAACCACATGATCAATCAGAGTATGTTATGCCGCTGGTTCTATCTGCTTCTAGGCATGACAGCAACAATTGGTGAGATTTTCTCCTTGTTGTTCATCTCTTATATATCCCCTTGCTGATCTCATCAAATCACAGGACCTCAAGGAATTCCTCATGATAATCCCTAATGTACAGAGATGAGGTTGTGCTTCCTATTGAACTCCATGCAGTGATATTCCTCGCTTCTTATCGTGGTTTGCCGCCGTTGCTACTACTGCTGTGCAGCATGGTGAGGAGACTCCAACTCCTCCACTCTCACCTACATGGTCACCCTATCTTCTTCCTCTAATTTCCTCTCCTCCCTTTTTATGAAATTGCAGTACCCTGGCTGCGATGAATCCGTTATGCCACTGCACATATTTTCCCGTCGCTGGAATCCAGGAATCATTTGCATTGTGCTGCGGTAAGGGTCATGGTTTTCTCTGTTTTTGCTGAGAAACTCATGTTCATCATGTCCCCTCCTTGTTGTGACCTTTCAAGGAAATACCATGCTGCTGCAGTGCTTCATGGAGGCCATCTCAATGTGCCGTGTCGCCTTCCGAAACCAGCAGCACATCCCATCGATTGTCGACTGTTTTGCTGTCCATTATTGGCGTTTGTCGCCATCGAGATCATGTCCAGCAACCATGAACCTCAATGTGAGCCCCTCTCCCCTGTCCCCATCTTGTATACATATTCTTTTCCATAAATCATGAGCCATAGTCCAAGTTTGATCAAATTATGTCAAAAGTTTTCCCGCAATCGTGTTGCTGTCCTTTTTGGACAGCAGTGCTATTGCCGGTCAGCGTTCATGTTCTCCATTGATCTGTCAAGCTAAATGATGAATCCTTTGAATATAACATCACTTATATATTTGCAACGTCCCTGCAAAATTTCATAGCGAGAGACTTCAAGATGAAAGAGATATAATCGTCTTTTTAGTGTTTGCTGTCCCTGCTTTTTCAGCAGTGTTGTGCCTCTGTTTGGTAGTGATGTTCCCATAATACATTAGTCAAATCATCAAACCATTCATACAGCATGTGTGTCCTATCCTTGCACATGCCTCTGCAAAGTTTCATGGCTATAGGATCAAATGTGGAAGAGATATAATCCTATATTTTGCTCACTGTCCCTGCTGCCCTGCAGCAGAGTTCCAGCTGGTTGGCATGCATATTCCCGATGTTCCATCACTCCAGTGACTGTGTCCTTCAACCACAATGTGTCCTATATTGTTGCACATGCCTCTGAGAAATTCCGTGGCTATAGGATTCTAGATAAAAGAGAAATGTTTCTATCTTGTGCTTGCTGTCCCTGCTGTCCCGCAGCCGCGTTGAGACCAGTTGGCATGTGTGTTCTCGTTGAATCACCACTCTAGTGGTCATGCCCATTGATCATGGTGTATATCAAATATATACACACATCTCTGCAAGGTTTCTTGGTCATGTGAACCACAACGCCCAAAATATAAGCATCACAGTGTCGCTGCTCCTGTCATGCCAACAGCCACGCAGTACCATCTTGAAATCTCATTCCTCAGCTATCAGATGGTCAAAACATCATGTTCTTTTGCCACAACATACTCCATACAGTCCACAACAAGCCCACAAAAACGATCTCAATTTGGTGCTGCTAAGACCATGTTCCTTGTAATCATAACCACCGCTGTCCGCACTGGGTTTGCTCAACCGGTGCGCAAATCGTCATCATCGTGCTTCCCTTTTATGTAACATTTGATCAGTGCAGCCACTAGTCATAATATGTTCCATGTATTCTCTTCACAAATTTATAGTCATCAACAAATTATCCATAGATCCTTGTGCTCCATAAACCTTCCAACCACATTCATCATCTTTATTCCATTCCTATCATTTATCAAACCTTCCAACTTCTACCTTTGAACATTCATGTCTTTTAAACCATAGCTCTATTTAGTTGTTTATGTGCTCAAACATTCGTAGTTGCAAGCCTTACACGTTTAAAACCTTTGTGTCTTGTTTTATAATGCTTGATGTATTGTTTTTAGGTTTCTATTATGGTGCTTGTACCGGTTGATTGCTAACGTTAGAAGAGGATCTCTACAAGGATGATCAAGAAGTTGGATAGCAAGAATTTGGAAGGCAAGTGTAACATGAGTACCCTTGTTACCTAATAACTATATAATCATCTTTTCATATGCATGTATCTAATTTGATGAACCCCTAAGGACTTTACCTAGAACTATTGTATCTTGTATCCTTGTTTACCCTGGGTTATGCATATGGGTAGTTTTACTTAGTCCGCAATCACCAAACTGTACAATATTAATACTGATTAATGATTATGGAATCAATATTATAATGATGCTTTCTAGCAACATGGATATCAGGGGGCAAGAGCATTGGGCCTTTTGGGTGCTCTAGTCTGCTCTCCGTAAGGACTGAATCTTAAAGCGGCCACCCAGGATTTACCTTACAGCCATGAGAGCTACATGGCTCTGGCTTTAGCTTAGTAAACTGAACTTCTCTAACTTGTTAGTGGTTACCGAAAGGCGCAAGAGGGGGGTACCTCGTGGTGTATAGTTGTTTTCCTACCTTGGTGTGTACAGTGCCGCGACCACATGTGCCTCTTGGAGGAGGACACCTATGCACACTTGCCATTGAAACCTAGCGGCTACTAACTTGTTAGGGGGACTTTCGAAAGGCTTCATAGTGAACCCTGCCGACTTACCTTGGAAGTGGGTCAAGAGGCTGATCACCTCGGGCATATGGGTAACACGACTCATGGTGAAAGTGTACAAGCTCTGCAGAGTGTTTTAAAACTGATATATCAGTCGTGCTCACGGACACGAGCGGCCTGGATCCTTTTTGAGATAGATGGTCCTGTGGATGGTTTGGGTGATCATTAATTTTGATGATAATTATTATACTTCTCACCTTGGGAGCTTAAGCATAACCTAGAAACATAGGTCTAATAATAAAATATGACCAACTAAAAATGCTTATCGCAGTCAAACCAAGTCAAGCCTTTTGAGCCTTGCATCCCCTCATGTTATACTTGTTGAGTATGGTGCACTCACACTTGCTTTACATTCAACAATCAAAAATCCCGGATGGGTACCAGATGGTGATACAAAGGCGGAGCTCCCTGAGATGTTCCAGGAGTACTAGGCGAGTGTACCCCCAATCAACCGTCCCTATGGAAAATGGAGACCCAAAGTGAAGATTAGGATTAGTTTCCGCTATGCTTTGTAATAGATGTAAGCCATGTTGTAACTATGTTTCGATATATAATAAAGCATTGTTCTTGATATTCTCCATATTTGTCGCTATATGTGTCGTGTGGACATCCTGGGCACACATATAGTTAGCGCTTGGTATTCTTTGGAAAACCAGGTGTGACAGATTGGTATCAAAGCAATATTGACTGTAGGACGCTCAGCCTAGTTAGAAATGGACGTTTTTACAAACATATTTTGATAAAAACATATCCTGGCTTCCTCCTCCATGATATTTTCTAAAAGAAAAACAAAATTGTTTGCCGAAACCCCTTCTTTCTCCAAAATCCATGAAGATGCCGGTGAAGTTGAATATTCTACGTCAATAATAAACATCATCACCAAAGTTCAGGGGCTCATGCTTGTCTATCCTAATGCCTTTAGGATGTTGTTATCCTCAAGCGTCTACGTTAGTAACGATGCTAAGGTGAGTGATACTGTGCTATCATAAGGACCCTATCATGTTAGTGTGATTTAGATAGGTTGATTGTTTTGTCATGATGAACTTGTATGATTTGGCTATTTGTAATGAGTGTAGCTTCAGCGAATCTCGGGGCGAGATTCCTATTAAGGGGGGTAGAGTTGTCACACCCCAAAATTTCCTACTTTGGAATGTGACATAGAAAACAGTAAAAACAAAGCCAAAGGTTTTATGATTTATAAAAACTCCAACTTTAGTTATGTTGTCAACATTTTAGATAGTTGAAAACTGTGGGTTTAAAATTTTTGAAATTCAACTTAGTGGTTTGTTGCATACATGCCGTTGCATAGAGTTTATGCTTGAAAAATTAATTTATTGTCCAAAATATGCCTAGGGTTGATCCCAATTTCATCTCCCCAAAATACCAAAAGTATTTTGCCAACATCCTACAAAAATCTAGCATGACCTGCTCTCTCTCTCCTTGGTTTCTTTCTCGAGCTCTTAGTTATATTGGTGTCCATGAATTTTTTTGGGTCAATCCAACCTAGTCCAAATTCTCTCATTTTCCCAATGTATCATTAACATCTTTCTCTAGCGTTGGGTCAAGCACAACTCAGCTCAACACACCTCTCTCTCTTTCTCCCAACTCTTAGCTGCCCCTATCTCCCTCTCTCTTTCACATCAACATGCAGCTCTCGCATACATGGTGTCACCCTCGTCTTTCCCCCAATGCAGAAATAATAGAAGCACATAATGCCTCCTTTAATCTTTTGGACCAAGCAACAATAATCATTATAATTCCACTCTCTAATTTCCTTTCTTATCTCAATATTGATATGCATTGTAAAGAGCAGCTCCTCCATCACTAGCTACATCCTTTTGCTGCTCACATGCCCCTATTTTGCCCATGCAAAATAAACAGCCCTCAAAGCTTGTTACTTCCCCTTAATTTCCTCTCTAAATAGTATGGGTAAACATTAGGCATGCTTCATCCTCTCCCATTCATTTCTGCATGCATACATGCAACATAGATGCATTATTTTCTCTCCTCCCTCTTTTCATCACGCAGATTAGATGGACACACCTACTAAATCGGTATCCTCTCTTATGCTGTCCCCTTCTCCTCCTTCATGCAAGAATTATATCTATATCAATTCCCTTCTCTTAATTTCCTGCCTCATCACATTTGCATGCCTCTCTAATTACAAGATTAAAAGCTGATGAACAACCATCCCTCCTCCTCTGCTGAACACGCCAATCCCTTCTCATGCATAAAATACATGCATCTCCTCTTTAGCTCTCTTAATTCCCTAGACAAAACTCTCTTAAGAGTGCTTCTTTATTCCACCAATTTATTATTTTTTTCTTCATCTTGCAAGTATGCAGCAGCACTACTGCATCAAGATGTTGCCCCCTCTCCTCTTCTGGTGCCGACCCCTACCTTTTCCTTAATGCAAACAGCAGCACTTAATCCATTGGCTCACCTTCTTTACATGCCCCTCATCAATCTCTCTTATCTCTCTCCCCCTTAGTGCATGAGCTTAACAACACAAATGTTTTAGGCATCAATGGCATGCAGCCATTTATCATCCCTGGACGCCCTACTCTCCCTCAGCTCTTCATGCAAAAATAACAACCACAAATAATTGTCATCTCTAAATTGCTGGACCTATCTCTCTTTATTCACCCTCCTAATCTCTCCCTCTTATTTTTACATAGTTACTCATTTGAAGAGCATGGCCTGCATAGCCGGCCTCCACATTTTCTTTTCTGCTGCTCTCAAGCCACTCTCTACACCCCATGCAAAAATCAGATGGATCAATTCCTTCATCTCTTATTTCACAAGGACCACCTCTCTCAAGAGTGCTCATTTAGTCCATTATTTACTCTCTTAATTTTTCAAATGCATGCATGCATTCTTTCACATGGAGAAGCCTTCCCTCTCCTCTCTATGGCACTGCCTCCTCTCTTTACTCTCACTCAAAAATACCATCAGCATCTGATTTTTCCTCCCTTAATTCCCATGGTCACACATCCCTCTTTATTCCTCTATTGGCAGCACTACTTTACTCCATTGCTTTCAATTGCATGCATGCACATAAACAACCAGCCATACCCCCTCCTCTTTTTCTCACGCAGAAACCAGCAGCACCTCTTTAACTCCTTTTTGATGGCACCAATTTTTACTCCAATTTACTTCACTCCATTTGCATGCTCTCATGCAGCAAACAACAGCTATAAAACCCCCTCATCCCCTCCTCTCTCCCTCACGCAAGCACCAGAGAAGGAGCATCCCATCTCCTCCCCTCCCTCCATCAGATGGGCGCCCCTCATCCTCTCCTTTTCCCCATGGCTGCAGCCCCAAATCCCTCAAATTCTTCTCCAACAAAATGGAACCACATGATCAATCAGAGTATGTTATGCCGCTGGTTCTATCTGCTTCTAGGCATGACAGCAACAATTGGTGAGATTTTCTCCTTGTTGTTCATCTCTTATATATCCCCTTGCTGATCTCATCAAATCACACGACCTCAAGGAATTCCTCATGATAATCCCTAATGTACAGAGATGGGGTTGTGCTTCCAATTGAACTCCATGCAGTGATATTCCTCGCTTCTTATCGTGGTTTGCCGCCGTTGCTACTACTGCTGTGCAGCATGGTGAGGACACTCCAACTCCTCCACTCTCACCTACATGGTCACCCTATCTTCTTCCTCTAATTTCCTCTCCTCCCTTTTTATGAAATTGCAGTACCCTGGCTGCGATGAATCCGTTATGCCACTGCACATATTTTCCCGTCGCTGGAATCCAGGAATCATTTGCATTGTGCTGCGGTAAGGGTCATGGTTTTCTCTGTTTTTGCTGAGAAACTCATGTTGATCATGTCCCCTCTTTGTTGTGACCTTTCAAGGAAATACCATGCTGGTGCAGTGCTTCATGGAGGCCATCTCAATGTGCCGTGTCGCCTTCCGAAACCAGCAGCACTCCCATGGATTGTTGACTGTTTTGCTGTCCATTATTGGCGTTTGTCGCCATCGAGATCATGTCCAGCAACCATGAACCTCGATGTGAGCCCCTCTCCCCTGTCCCCATCTTGTATACATATTCTTTTCCATAAATCATGAGCCATAGTCCAAGTTTGATCAAATTATGTCAAAAGTTTTTCCGCAATCGTGTTGCTGTCCTTTTTGGACAGCAGTGCTATTGCCGGTCAGCGTTCATGTTCTCCATTGATCTGTCAAGCTAAATGATGAATCCTTTGAATATAACATCATTTATATATTTGCACACGTCCCTGCAAAATTTCATAGTGAGAGACTTCAAGATGAAAGAGATATAATCGTCTTTTTAGTGTTTGCTGTCCCTGCTTTTTCAGCAGTGTTGTGCATCTGTTTGGTAGTGATGTTCCCCATAATACATTAGTCAAATCATCAAACCATTCATACAGCATGTGTGTCCTATCCTTGCACATACCTCTGCAAAGTTTCATGGCTATAGGATCAAATGTGGAAGAGATATGATCCTATCTTTTGCTCACTGTCCCTGCTGCCCCGCAGCAGAGTTCCAGCTGGTTGGCATGCATATTCCCGATGTTCCATCACTCCAGTGACTGTGTCCTTCAACCACAATGTGTCCTATATTGTTGCACATGCCTCTGAGAAATTCTGTGGCTGTAGGATTCTAGATAAAAGAGAAATGTTTCTATCTTGTGCTTGCTGTCCCTGCTGTCCCGCAGCCGCGTTCAGACCAGTTGGCATGTGTGTTCTCGTTGAATCACCACTCTAGTGGTCATGACCCTTGATCATGGTGTATATCAAATATATACACACATCTCTGCAAGGTTTCTTGGTCATGTGAACCACAACGCCCAAAATATAAGCATCACAGTGTCGCTGCTCCTGTCATGCCAACAGCCACGCAGTACCATCTTGAAATCTCATTCCTCAGCTATCAGATGGTCAAAACATCATGTTCTTTTGCCACAACATACTCCATACAGTCCACAACAAGCCCACAAAAATGATCCTTATTTGGTGCTGCTAAGACCATGTTCCTTGTAATCATAACCACCGCTGTCCGCACTGGGTTTGCTCAACCGGTGCGCAAATCGTCATCATCGTGCTTCCCTTTTATGTAACATTTCATCAGTGCAGCCACTAGTCATAATATGTTCCATGTATTCTCTTCACAAATTTATAGTCATCAACAAATTATCTATAGATCCTTGTGCTCCATAAACCTTCCAACCACATTCATCATCTTTATTCCATTCCTATCATTTATCAAACCTTCCAACTTCTACCTTTGAACATTCATGTCTTTTAAACCATAGCTCTATTTAGTTGTTTATGTGCTCAAACATTCGTAGTTGCAAGCCTTACATGTTTAAAACCTTTGTGTCTTGTTTTATAATGCTTGATGTATTGTTTTTAGGTTTCTATTATGGTGCTTGTACCGGTTGATTGCTAACGTTAGAAGAGGATCTCTACAAGGATGATCAAGAAGTTGGATAGCAAGAATTTGGAAGGCAAGTGTAACATGAGTACCCTTGTTACCTAATAACTGTATAATCATCTTTTCATATGCATGTGTCTAATTTGATGAACCACTAAGGACTTTACCTAGAACTATTGTATCTTGTATCCTTGTTTACCCTGGGTTATGCATATGGGTAGTTTTGCTTAGTCCGCAATCACCAAACTGTACAACATTAATACTGATTAATGATTATGGAATCAATATTATAATGATGCTTTCTAGCAACATGGATATAAGGGGGCTAGAGCATTGGGCCTTTTGGGTGCTCTAGTCTGCCCTCCGTAAGGACTGAATCTTAAAGCGGCCACCGAGGATTTACCGTACAGCCATGAGAGCTACATGGCTCTGGCTTTAGCTCAGTAAACTGAACTTCTCTAACTTGTTAGTGGTTACCGAAAGGCGCAAGAGGGGGGTGCCTCGTGGTGTATAGTTGTTTTACTACCTTGGTGTGTACAGTGCCGCGACCACATGTGCCTCTTGGAGGAGGACACCTATGCACACTTGCCATTGAAACCTCGCGGCTACTAACTTGTTAGGGGGACTTTCGAAAGGCTTCATAGTGAACCCTGCCGACTTACCTTGGAAGTGGGTCAAGAGGCTGATCACCTTGGGCATATGGGTAACACGACTCATGGTGAAAGTGTACAAGCTCTGCAGAGTGTTTTAAAACTGATATATCAGCCGTGCTCACGGACACGAGCGGCCTGGATCCTTTTTGAGATAGATGGTTCTGTGGATGGTTTGGGTGATCATTAATCTTGATGATAATTATTATACTTCTCACCTTGGGAGCTTAAGCATAACCTAGAAACATAGGTCTAATAATAAAATATGACCAACTAAAAATGCTTATCGTAGTCAAACCAAGTCAAGTCTTTTGAGCCTTGCATCCCCTCATGTTATACTTGTTGAGTATGGTGCGCTCACACTTGCTTTACATTCAACAATCAAAAATCCCGGATGGGTACCAGATGGTGATACAAAGGCGGAGCTCCCTGAGATGTTCCAGGAGTACTAGGCGAGTGTACCCCCAGTCAACCGTCCCTGTGGAAAATGGAGACCCAAACTGAAGATTAGGATTAGTTTCAGCTATGCTTTGTAATAGATGTAAGCCATGTTGTAACTATGTTTCGATATATAATAAAGCATTGTTCTTGATATTCTCCATATTTGTCGCTATATGTGTTGTGTGGACATCCTGGGCACACATATAGTTAGCGCTTGGTATTCTTTGGAAAACCGGGTGTGACACATACGCAAAAGGGATCTGAACGTGGGCGATCTTGTTCTATGGTGGCGGCAAAGCAACCAAGGGCGCCACAAATTGACTCCGCCCTGGGAGGGCCCATACGTGGTGGCCGAGGTCTTGAAGCCAGGGACATACAAGCTCGCGGACAAAAAAGGGGCGGTCTTCACCAACGCGTGGAACATCGAACAGCTACGTCGATTCTACCCCTAGAATTTCAAAGCTTTATGTTCCCATGTACATTCTGTACCAATACCTTATGAATGAATGCATGAATGGATAAGATCTTTCCCTCGAGTAATTTACTTTGTCATTGGTCGAAATCCCGGCGTTAGAAGGGAGTAACAACTATTACCCATCATAGTCGATACCCCCTCGGGGGCTAGCAGGGGGACCCCCCCAAGTTCCTAAAACCCGAATGATTTTTTTCCTTTAAGTATGACTCACACGGTCGAGTAGTAAAGGCACCTCGAGCCCCTTAAGAGACGACGAGCCTGAGAACTCCTATGCCCTCGGGCTATGGTAACTCTACTCGCTCCCTCACCCTCGAGACAATCGAGGTCGCCTTAACGAAAGATCAAACGGGGAATACAGACGTAGGCAGAAAGGAAACAAAAGAGGGTGCGAACAAAGGAATAAGCAAATATTCAGAGATCTTATAAACCACTTAAAACACAGTATCACTTAAGATAGAATAATAAGTATTGTACAAGGGGCCTTAGCACCTAGAGTAGGCTTGCAGGCCTCAGTCTGCGTCTTGACCCTCACCACCATCATCCGCGACCGAGCTAGTCTCGAGAGGAAGCACTTCTGGCTCGAACAGCTTCGCCAACCTTTCCCCAGGAGCCTCCGCGTCGTTGATCAAGGCGTGGAGCCTCTCCTGGTTCTCTGCGTCGGTCTTGGAAATGTCCGTGACGAAGCCGTGGGACACCACCTCCATATCGTAGGAAAAGCCTGAGCAGACAACCGCCATTGCCCGCTTCACCCCGTATGAAGGGCGTCCCGCACCCGGTCCCTCCGCGTGGCACCTAGATAGCATAGTTGATCGACCAGTGCATCGCCTCGAGCCGCCCCCTCGACTCATCCACAGGCTCGAGCACCCAGGAGGCCGAGAGATCGCTTATTGCAGTCCGCAGCCGACCGTTCAAAGCGACCTCCCCCTCGAGCTGAGCCTTGGTAGAACGGGCCTCGACTTGAGCGGCCAGCAGCTCGTCTTTAAGCCCTACAAAGGCTGACATGGAGAAATTAGACAACACAAAGTACACTATGGCAAGGAAACATGAGCGTAGAAACATACCGCGAATCTTCTCCTCCAAGGCTGTATTCTCACCAACAAGGTCAGTGTTGGCCCTCTCGATCCCTTTGTAGGAGCGCGTCAGGTCGGTGTTGGCGACCCGCAGGTCTTCGATCACCTTGCCCGCCTGCGCAATGGCTCCATCTTTCTCCAACATGCTCTCTTCAGACGGTCGACGTCGTCAGAGAGGCTGCGAGATCGAGCCCACTCCGCCTCGAGATCCTTGAGGGCCTTCTTCTTGGCTTCCTCTGCGGCGCTCCGAGCGATCTCGCCCTTCATGCACTCCACCTTCATCTCCTGGAACGCCTCTCAGGCAGACGCGAGGTCAGCCTTGATAAGGGCCTTTTCCTTGTCAAGATCGGCGGCTGCATCCTTATAGAATGCGGCCTCTTCCCGAGACTTGAAGGCAGCCTCCTCGACCGACACGGTCCGCTCCCTCAACAGCGTAGCCTCTTCCACCACCTTCCTCGAGGCCTCCCGAGCTTCGGCCAGAGCGGCCTCCCTCTCCTTCTTCTCCTCCTCGAGCGCCAAAAGCTCCTTTGTAAGCCTTGAGGAGTTTCTCCTACGACTCCAGGAGTTGGTCCTTGAGGAGAGGGAGTTGCTCCCAGCCGCCCCTCATCACATGGATAAAGCTCGATTATGCGGGAGGTCTCTTTCAGATCCTGCGAGCCAGCAGTGGAACAGTAAGAACACAAAACCAAAACGTCCTACGATAACTAATGCCCAAAGACACTTACAAAGTAGGCTGGACCAAACCCGTTGTTGACGACGTCGGACAGGAGCCCCACCACATGCTTCATCCAGAGGCAAAGCTCCTCGAGATGCTCCCACTTCTCGGCCTCCTTCTGATCGTCCATAAAAATGTTAGGCTCGGACGGGTCGGTGGAGGCCCGAATGCGGATCCGGTCGGGGCACCAGTTCTCCATCTCCTCCTCCGTGCGCGCCTTGACACCCCGGATGAGCTCTTGGACCGTCTCGAGCGACCCCCCATGACGTAAAAATAGGTCGATGGGGTAAGGGAATCGCCCGTCGTCATCCACTGTCTTCCAGGTCCCGGTCTTGTTGGTAGCGTCACCACCCGACGTCCTGGCCACATCATCCTCAGAGGGTTTGTGGTCCTCCCACGGCCGTCGCTCTCGGAGAAATCCAGGAGCAATCCCCTCGGTGTCATAGACCGTGCCCTTGATCTTGGACTGATGGTCTGCAGGGGTGCGCATCATGCAAGCAAGCGCCACCACGCCATCCGCCTGCCCTGGCTCCGCCGGGATAGAAGCGGGCGCTCCTAGACGAAGCCACGTCGGGGTCGGCGGACCATAGACCGACAGAACCTCCTCCCTGGTCTCAGGCTCTTGTGGCATTGGCGGCACTTGCTGGGGCGAACTGCGTGGTGGTGGCTCGAGCAGTGCCTCCACCTGCTGGATCCTCTGCTGCTGCTGCTCCTGGACCTCCTGCAGCTCCTGCTACCGGTCCTGCTCCGGCTACCGGTCCTGCTCCAGCAGCTCCTCGAGCTGGGCTCCTTCTGGCCGCCGCCCCTCCTCTCCTTCTTCTCCTTCCTACCGCGGCTGCTGCTGCGCCTCCTGCAGCTGTTGCTACGTCTCCCGCTCGCGTTCTTCCTCTCCTCTTTTCCTCTGCTCCTCGACAGAGTGAAGCCCGATGGGCCAAGGCGTCCGCTTCGCGACGGGAGAAGCCTCCACCTCCTCGTCCATGGGGCAGGCGTCCTTTGAAGGCCTGTCGCCGCCGGACCCATCACTTATTGTGATAGGATCCCCCTAGACCCCAGATCGGGGAGGCTCAGTGGCTCCCTCCTGCTCTTAGGGGTGAGGCGCCTCGACCTGCTTCGGCGACGACAGGGTGGACTCCCCCACCAATGGACGAGGCAGGGCGCTCTTGACACCAATAGACGGCCGAGGATTGCAGGAGCCTATAAGCACACAAAAGCAAAAAGTCAGTTACCATGATGATCGACATAAGGGCAACACGACTCCTATGATGATGGGAATGAACCGCTAACCTAAGTCTTTGGACACTGCTCCCACCTTAAGCCTCTTGGCCATCGAGGGCTGGGCCTGTTCGAGCGTCCGCTTCAACCTGAGGAGAGAGGAACAAGCGTAAGAGAAGCCGTTACCCGAGAAAATGCAAAGACATCGGAAGGTGAGAATCGTAACGTCGAAAATGAAGGGCGACCCGCCTATCGGCGCCTCGACCAGTAGGCCTCGAGCCACCCCGCGTCGAGGCTCCGGGCCCCTCACGAACAGGCGCAAGTCTCGGCTCGGCGTCTCCCGCCTGGCCAGCGCCTGGACTTGTACTTCCGCGACCAGTTTCCCCCTTACTCGAGGCCGCGGCGCGGCCACGAGTCAGCGGCCCCATCGCCAGAGACTAAACCCAGTGGCTCGCCTTAGACGCAGGAGGAGATTGGGGGCGAGGGACGGTCCGACCTTGCACCGACGCTGGGGGGATGTCGGCGCGGGAGCGGCGTGGAGATGACTCCCTCTGTTGACTCTCACGAGATCCGCTTGGCACCCCCTTTGGGACTCCCGTCCGTGGGATGTCGATGCCGGTTTGAGGCGGGCCCTCGAGGATCCGGTCGAGACGGGACGCCATCCCCTCGGAGTCGTCGCTGTCGTCGTCGCCATCGCCACCGTCATCCTCATCGGGGGATTCTTCCTCAGGCTCCCCCCTCTGCCTGGACTTCGCTCGACGAGTCTCCAATGCTTGTCACGCGAGGTTTTTCTTCTTCTCCCCCTTCTTTTCCAAGTCCTATGCGGACTTCAGCTTCTCCACGGACTCGCGCCTCTTGTCGCGATCCGCGTCGTCCTCCTTCACCGGAGGCTTTGAGGATCGAGCGTCGAACGATCCCTGCACGAGCAAAGATAAGTCTTAGAGAAAGTCGAAGGAAATTGAGAATCGGAACCGTAAACAGGAAAAGAACTTACCAGGTCGATCGACCCTCGGTCGGGCCTCATAGGGAAACCGTTGACGTGCTCAGGCTAAAAATCACCTGCAACGGCCGCCCTGACCCTGGCGGCGACCTCATCATCCGCAGGCGCTTCATTAGACGTCCGGCAAGCCTCGAGAGCGTGAGACGAGACGCCAGGGCCCATCTCGTCCATCCTCAGCGGCCGAGACATCAACGGGACCACTTGACGGTGATGTACGGCGGAAAGGACAAGTGCGGCCGTCAAGCCCTCCTCACGCAGCTTCTTCAGGGCGTCGAGAATGGGGTCGAGCCGCGGCTGGTTGGCTTGGAGAACGCCGTATCTCCAGTGGTCTGGGTGCTCCGAGATCAAGCGCCTGGTGTAAGCAGGGAAGAGGTCATCGTCGTTCCGTAAGTAACACCATTGGGAGTCCCATCCGGTATGGTTCGACGTCAAACCCACCGGGACGTACTCGCGCGGCCTCTCCGACTTGCCGATCTTGAGCACCAGGTTGACGCACACGGCCCGTACCGGTTTCCTCACCCCTGTGGTTCCACTAGGGGCGTTGAAGAGCTCACCCCGATACAAGTGGAGCCACAAGTCCCAGTGAGACATCATCTCCAGGTAGCCCTCACACACCGCGGCAAAATCCGCCGCGGCGGTGACGGCGTTCGGCGAAAAATGCTGGAGCTCCACCCCGTAGTGGTGGCAGAGCACCAGCATGAAATGACTTGGAGGAGAGCCCAAGCCGTGGCGGTGGAACTTGACGAAGGAGACCACGTAGCCCTTGGGCGGCCTTGGCTCCCGGTGGTCTGCCGCTGGCGCGATCCACTCTGGCTGCGACGACGAAGTGCGGGGGCGCAGGAGTCCCTCCCTCTTGAGCTCCAACAGCCGGCGCTCCGTCATCGACGACGGGCGCCAGTCATCGGTGGCGATGAGTCTCACCGGCATTTTCAGGTGGGAGAAGGGCGACTTCACTACTGCTCGAGGGTGCGCGCGCGTGAGATGGCAAGGAAACAGAGGCAAGAAAGGAGGCAGAAGGCGGAAGGAGCGACGGCAGAAAGACCACAGGACATTTATAGACGGCAACCCACCAACGAACGGATCTGACGGATACGGTAACTCCTCCAATAAATGCGCCGCCTAACGGTCCTTATCTCTCTCACAAACGGGATGCTACGAATTCCGCACCGGTACAGTGTCGCAACGGCTCCCGCCTAAAAAGGCGCGCCCAACGGGCAAAAAGGCGAACCGCCGCGATCTTTTCCTTCCCCTGTAAGCCAAGGTACGTATTCATAAGAACCTCGAGAGGTCGCAGGCTGACCCACCGAACGGGTTCGACAGCCGATCTCGAGTACCCGAGCCAGGGATGCCCAGCGAGCGGTCAAAAAATGAGGTCCGGCTCGAGGACTCGCTGGGGATGTCCAAGGCGAGGACGAGATGGTCGAGAGGGATCCCCCCGAGGGGAGGCATCGAGCCGCTGGACTCTATCGAACGAGACCAGTAACCCCGACCACGTCGACCCCGCTTTATGAGAACGCCTCCGGGCTACAGTCGACCCCCTCGAACAGGGCACGGGTTCTCACTTGGATTACCCGCTAGGAACTCAATCTAGGGTAGATGACGCTCGCTCCACCGGGAGTACGTCGTGACCCCTGTGCGAAATAAACCAATCCAGGCCTTCAGCTCGCCTTCCACGATGGACGTCGAGAGCGCTTCCGCAGATTAGGCAATACAACCCTCGATGGAGTCAAAAACTCCTCCAAGGGCTCGGGGGCTACCCCCGCGGGGTCGCTCGCGCGCCCCCACGGAAACTCGACCACAAAAAGAGCCTCCACTCGAGCGCAAGCGCTCGAATAGAGACTCGGGGGCTGCTGTCGAGGATATCAGTAAGCGGTACCCTAACTGATGTGTATAGCGAGAGCATCCGTACGAAAGTCGAGGCCTCTGGCTCGACGGCCCCCCAGTTGTACGCACGGTCCTCGACAACCGTAGCCACGAACACGGAAAGAGCGTCCTGCGAATCGACTGGGGCTCGAGCGCCGGCTACCGTCGAATACGGAAACAGGCTCGTACGAATCAAAAGGCCTCGAGTGCAAGGACGCCGCCCGCCGCCTGACGTGGGCACGGGAACCAGGACATTTAATGTGCTTGCCGCGTTCTCACCTAACCCGTCAGTCACGGGAAGCGTGATAGGGAACAAGCACCTGTCCTGTCGTTCTTTTTGCAGCCTTCCCCACTAAACAAGCCAGAACGTGGCAGGGCGCAGGGAGTGAGTCAGAACGTCCAGCCAAGACCCCCCTCGAGACGCCTAAAGTCAGCGCTCTGGCCAGCAAGGCGTTACACGGCACCTGACCCTCGAGTAGGCACGTTTCCTTCCTGGGGAAGGATCGGGCGACGAATGACAGCACTTCAACCACTCCGACGTAGCCGCTACCGCGACGTACAAGCGCGCAACAGATAAACCACTCCAGGACGGCCCACAGGAGCGGGATTCAGGGGCACGCGTAATCATCATCAAAGTACCAAGACAAGATGGCTCGAGGCCACGCCGGTACGGAGGCCTCGAGTAGGTCAGCACGCCATACCTCTATCGACCCCAACTCTGTCGCCTATACATGTACCCTAGACCTCTCCTTAGAACTATAAAAGGGGAGGTCCGGGAGCGGATACAGCACACGCGATACAACACAAGACATACGTAGTAGAGCACTCATACTCTCTCCCATCCATCCACGCCTGTATTCACAACTGTACAAGCACTTAGGTGCAAGATAATACAAACTCTCCTCCCCCGCTGGACGTAGGGCCTTCTCTTGCCCGAACCAGGATAAATCTTTGTGTCTTTTCTTGCATCACCATCCGGAAAGGGGAGCACGCACACAAGTTTTACTCGTTGGTGTGACCCCCCGGGTGGAAAACACCGACAATGAGTTCTTGTATGATGAGAGTTTAAATTCCTACCACAGCCATATATACATGCTTGCTAGACTTTGAGCCACACATTTACTTTTTACTGCTTATGAGCATTGAGTGTGGTCAAGCTGTGTAGACCCTTAGGAGCTTGTCATGTGGTTAAAATCAAGATTCACTTGCACGTTCACTCACATATGCTGCTTCTATTCCGGAAGTACCATCCACATATATTCATCCATTTTCATCCCCAGAATCACCCAAAAATATTCTACTCCTAATCCGGGAGAGAATAGCCAAAAACATTTCTGTCTTTCCCCTGTGAAATAAATGCTCAAGTTATCTTGTTACTACCACTTGCTATATAATACGAGGAAATAAAAAGGGGCAAGTGCCCGGAACCTCGAAAGAAAAGAAAAAGTGAGACGACAGGTAAAAAATGGACAAGTGTCCGACAGTAGAATTAGGGGTACAAGATACCCACCTGAGAGAAAGAAAAATATAGAGCATCTCATTCTCCTCACAAAGTTTCAAAAAGCAAGGAAGGTATGTATCCCCTCAAAGAGCAAAAGTAGAATTAGACTTTCACCATTGTTATCACCATCATCACCATACACCATTCATTCGCCACACATGCACATCTTGATTTGACTTATTGATTTGTTTCTTTGGATCTATGGTTTGACTATGCAATAAATGTCTTGTGAGTATGTATACTTTATCTCCCACCTATGAGCTCCAGATATTAAAGCCTTATTAGAGTAGGATGAGAGAGAAGGCAATGTCACTATGCCTTATACCACAAATACTATATAATTTGGAGAGAAGGCATATACCATCACTGCCTTGGTAAGGATCTAGAAATACCACAAAAGAGAGATATGAGAGAATCATACAAGGAATCTCCGAGTTTTATTTGAAAATCTGCAAAAACTTCAGAGCTATAGCTGATCAAGAATAAGAGACATGGCACTTGGCTAGACCGTTCTATCTTTTAACTACTCAAGACAGAAGTGACAGTTACAAGTCCCATGGTGAAAGGTAAAGTAAGTAAGTTTTAAGTCTTGACGGTTTACTCTAACTCAGAGATAAGATTTTATTTAAAAGCATGTGTACCGTCAATTTTTAAAGGCATTGCAACAACTTCTGATCTATCACTGAGACTATCCTTGCTCAGGGACGAGCAAGAGGTAAGCTTGGGGGAGTTTGTTGACGGTCCTTAAGTATCAAATTTAATTATCAAATAAACAAAGAAAAGGATCCAAATGAAATCAACATCCAGACTTAGGGTTTTATCTGACAGAATTCCACGAGTTTTGGTGTTTGTCTATTTCTGTAGGGGGTTATCAGGAAATACGGAAGAAAGGCCCACACGTCGGGATTACATAGAGATATCAACGTGCCGTGCAATTATCTTACATCTAGAAGACTCCAGAAGCCACGGGAAGGAAGCGGAGGCCGAACGGAGCCAGGCACTGGGCGCCCGCCCAGTTGACCTGGGCGCCTGCCCCCTGTTGGACTCCAATCAGGACACTCTTTTGGGAAAGATCTCCACCGATCTAAAGGATCAAGGATAACCGTTCAATCAATGTCGGTTTGATCCAACGGTCCATATTCACTTGAAGGGACTATAAAACCAGACCCCCTGGCCCCTGGAGGAGGAGAGCCTCTCAATCCTAATTCATTATTCTCAAGGGAGAAGAAGACACTGATCAAGATTAGAGCCACCACATCAATTAGACATCTAGATTAGCATAGCTACATAGAATTAGAACTAGAAGGAGTCAATCTTCGATTGGTTTCCGGATCTGTCAAGAGGATTCTTGGTAATTCTCTAATTGTTCTTCTAATCACCTTTGTTCTTCAATATTATGAATATGACTTTGTTCTACTTCAATATATT
This sequence comes from Sorghum bicolor, assembly GCF_000003195.3. NCBI lineage: Eukaryota > Viridiplantae > Streptophyta > Magnoliopsida > Poales > Poaceae > Sorghum > Sorghum bicolor. Next base: position 11,637,864 of record NC_012875.2, read on the forward strand.
GCTTATGACTTTGCTCTCACTACAAGAAGTGTGTGGCTTTTTGACATTCTATTATGTCATAATATATGCAATTTATGTCACAAGTTGAGTTTTATGACATCAAGGTGACATAAATTGTAATGTCAAAAAGCCACTGTCACAAAACAAATTTATGACATCAGTTTTGCTAAATTTCATAAGTTTATGACGTGTGATTTGAGTGTCATATAATCTTATGACACTGGTTTAGTGTCATTAAATCCTAGCCTTGCCATGTAGGCAATGCCACGTAGGATGAATTGCTGACACGGCAGGAAGGAGAAAAACGTCACAACTAGAATCAAATAAGCAATCTCTACAATTAAATAAAATATCACAGGCATTTTATACAGGTTTCAAACCACAATACAACACCAAAAGCACAAATGAATATAGAACATGGGCTACACATACAGAACAGGACTACAGTAGGCTACCAACACAGAAATGTCCTACTGCAGCTCACCAAAATAACAGTCTTGCTCACCAAAATGGCTACTAGCACAATGTCACCAAAATAGCATCTAGAGCCTAATCCTACTTGGTTTAGAGAGATTACTGATCAGCATCAGGTGATGAAAACCTGCTGCCAAACAAGGAGCGAAGGAAGGCTTGGATTTCACTTCCTTGTTGTTCTTGCTTCTGGGCTTCTTCTCCATTTTTCCTTGTGGACTCTCTCTGGTCCTCTACTTCCTTCTACAGATCAGCCACCTGTGATCGTAGCCCCACTGATCCTATCTTCTCAGCTTGCAATTCGCTCTCAAGTTCTTGCACACTCTTGTTCATCGCAGCAGCTTCAGCATATTTCTTCATCTGTTTGGACTCCATGCCAACATTACGATGGAAAGTTGATTTGGGCAGAACATGAGCTATAGCTTCAACTGGTGTCTTTGGATCTTGCCCATCTTCAGTTGTTTGAGCAAGACAGGCCTCCATTTCAACCTAGCAACAATAACAACCAAAAAATCCAGATTTGTTAGATATGACCCTCATGTTGCAAATTTGTTAGACTATATACTGACTAGAGAAAAAAGTAATATAGAACTTGAAATAATTGTGCAACTATGAATTTGTATATGTAAAGGAGCAAGCTACTTATTAAATGATTGTGTGAATAGCTGCTACTTATTAAACAATTAAGTCTAGACAGCTGCTAGTTTGGTGAAAGTGGTACTGACTGCTGTTCCTCTGTACCTGTTAATAGCCTTGGACCTTCCAAAATGGGTTGTCAAAGCTATTGATAAAAAGAGGCGAGGATTTCTATGGAAGGGTCATCAACAGGCGAATGGGGGCAGTTGTCTGGTAGCGTGGGAGAAAGTGCAGCGACCACTTGAATATGGAGGCCTTGGGATTCATAATCTGGAACTTTTGGGCTGTGCACTCAGGATTCGTTGGTTGTGGGCTCAAAAGACAAATGCTGAAAGGCCTTGGGCTGGTCTTCCAATCTCTGTTCCTCTTAAGGCCAGAGCTCTCTTCAATATTGCAGTTGATGCCATAGTTGGAAATGGGGAGGAAATCTTGTTCTGGACAGATAGATGGCTAGATGGGCATACCTTGTCTGAAATAGCGCCTAACCTGTTCAGAAATGTCCCAAAACGAATAGCCAAAAGTAGGACTGTGGCTCAAGCACTGCATAATAGAAGCTGGGTTCAAGATATTAAGGGACCTCGTACAGTTGAAGTCTTGCTCGAATATTTCCGCATCTGGGATATGGTGGATGGCTTTGTTCTGCAACCAGAAAGTCCAGACCAATATAGGTGGATGTTTACGCAGGATGGCACTTACAGTAGCAAGTCTGCATATGCGGCCTTCTTTGAGGGCTCCATTAAGTTCGGCCCCTGGAGAAGAATTTGGAAAACTTGGGCTCCCCCACGCTGTAAGTTTTTCATCTGGTTAGTGGTTCATAATCGGGTGTGGACAGCTGACCGGCTAGCAAAAAGAAATCTGCCACATCCAGAATCTTGTCCCTTATGTGATCAAGTGGATGAAACAATAAATCATCTGCTAGTGGGCTGTGTTTTTGCTCGACAAGTCTGGACCTTGGTTTTGGAACAAATAGGTCTGTTGCTTGTGGCACCACAGCATAATGTGTCTCGTTTCTCGAGGTGGTGGAAGAGATCAATTGCTGCTGTTCCAAAAGAAATACGTAAAGGCCTCAACTCTTTAATAATTTTGGTGGCATGGGAGATATGGAAGCATCGCAACTCTTGTGTGTTTGATAACAAGAGGCCGAACATTCAGGAGGTTTTTAGAGCTATTAGCTCGGAGGGGGAACTTTGGTGCTCAGCCGGTGCCTCCAAGCTCCAGGAACTTGTTCTCAGGTCGCGGCCCTTTGAGACATAAAGCTTGAAGGATCTTGGTCGCTTATGAAAGTCAAGTCTGTAACTTAGTTCCCAAGGGGTTTGTGTCTGGTGTGTGTGTGTGTGTGTGTGAGAGTGTGTGTGTGTGTTAGCTGGGTCTTTCTTGACCCTTGTAAGACCTTTCTTCTACCTTAATGAAATGACACGCAGCTCTCCTGCGTTGTTCGAGAAAAAAAAATAGACAGCTGCTAGTTATTAAGTGTGGACAAGAGTGTTAAATATAGCCATTTAAGTGTGCACAACTGCTAGTTATTAAATGGATAACAGCAAGTTTGTAAATATCACAAACAAAATTATTATACATCCATCCAAAACCCATGTGTCCCAAAATATTATGTATTTCTCCAAAACTCTATCTATGTGTCCAGAAATATTATGCATGTGTCCAGAACCTTATTGGTGTGTCATGCAGTAACTTACCATGACATAGCATTGAGCAACATAGCTCCGAGATCTTGTCATCTAGTGGTACTGAACTTGCTCAAGAGCATCTTTGGCTTTAAGACATTTTTCATATTGGAAGACAAATACTAGTGGACAGCCATTCCATATTCTACAAGGCAACATTTGTGAAATATATTAAGGAATTATACCTTGTGCTTTGGGGTAGACCACATGTCCACGAGCTGTTATATCAATGGTGAATTGACTCTGCAGGAGAGCATGAACATATCGTTAAATAAAAATCAAATGATATTCTAGGAGTGTGCAGCAATAGCGAGCAAGAAACAGTACAAATAAGTGTCGACAAAGTGCAGATTTAGTACAAGGAGCATAACATGGGTGTGGACTTGTTTCGAGTGCACTAGGTTCACATGCCATATTGCAGAAAAGACTGAACAACTTACAAGTTCACATGGCACTAGGTTCTGTGCTAATTATAATTATCCTATTTGAGTAAATAAGGCGCATCCTTTCTTTCATGAATTGATTTCCTACCATCACTATTAGCCACATGAACACCAAATAAAATTCTGAAACTGCAAACAGCTATGTATGATTCACAAATGCACAATAGAGGGCCAATACAAAGGTAAAAACTAACAAGGTACAACAGGTTCACAAATTGCCAAAAAAACTCATGAACCATGTATGATTGGAGTTACTTCACTAACACTGTAACACAGTAACAGGCCATTGGTGTTCAGCACAATTCTTGAGTAAAGCATTACAAATGACTTGACTTTTGACAACCGGTTCGATGAGGTCAATAAAACAACTTGTCTAATTTCCCACACATCATATAGGATGCTGGATACACTATATGTCCCCATAAAGAAAGAGCACATGACCAAGTGCGGTATGCAAGCCACCAGGTATCTATGTAGTAATATATAAAGCACAAAAATGATTTTTGTGAAGACAGGTTATGAAGCAAATCTGTGGCTGCTTACACCACATAGATCCATAAACCACAACTATCTATTTCGCAGCAGTTACTTACACTGACTTTGTCGTTGAAGTTTTGAACAATAGCTGTGTTAGCTATGTCCATATAATGCTTCCAGTGAGTGAATATTGGGACATGATTGCGTAGAATAATACCAGCCTCTGATTTTAGTTTTGGAGCTTGCAAAGGCACCTCAGGCCTGGTTAGCCCTCTTGAGATATTATCCAAATCTCTGCCTATGTGTTTGCATAATGTGTTAAATAAATCTATACCCTTTATATATTTCTCAAACACTAAGATATAAACTAATAGTATTATCATGAACTATTGTCATGCAATTTGTGCAAAGCAGTAAGCACTAAATAATGTGTATCTTTCTCCTGCTTTGGACATACTCATCGACAAAGCACTAAGATGCAAGATTGTACCTTTCTTGCAAGCCACTTTGAGGAGAACAAATTAAGGGTGCTCTGCTGCTTGACGGAGATCAGCTCCAGACACGTTGCTGAAAATGGCGGTCCGCTCTGCTCCGGCGTGCTGCTCGCTCAACGCTGGCCACGGGCAGCACCGTCGGCCGCTGGCCACTGGTTGCGCCCCTTGGCCTAGACGCGCCGCTGCCCTCACCGCTGGATCCATGCTGAGCTCGCCTCGCCGCTACCCTCGTGGCTGGATCCGTGCCGAGCTCGCCTCACCGCTCCCCTCGTGGTGGGATCCGCGCCGCTCCCCTTGCTGGACTGCGCCGCTGCCCTCACGGCTGGATCCATGCCGAGCTCGCTTCACCGCTCCCCTCGTGGCGGGATCCACCACTAGTACAAAAATCGTTTTTGCTGGCACGTTGTTTTTTTTCACTGGCGGTTCACAATATCATGGCGCTAGTAGAAAAATTTTAGAGGGCCCAACAAGAAAACCGCCTGTGTGAACACGTTTACACAGGCGGTCTTCTTAACTACACCGCCTGTGTAAACTTCACATTTACACAGGCGGCTTACAATACAAACCGCCTGTGTAAATACCATTAACACAGGCGGCCGAGTTACGACAACCGCCTGTGTAAATGTGTCTTTTTACACAGGCGGTTTGTATAGAGGACCGCCTGTGCTAATGTATTTACACAGGCGGCCCTCTTTATGAGCCGCCTGTGCTAAGTCTGCTATAAATACCCTTCGTCCACCTCCAGACAAGAACAGGCGGACCAGACGATTCCAGTTTCCAAGGGGGGAGGTTTTGATCCTCATTTATTTGGTGAGAAACTTCCAAAAGGTTAGTTGGAGCCCTTGATGCTATTTTTTTAGTGATTCTTTGGTTCAATTCTTGTATTGGAGGTGCTCTAGATCTAGAGTTCATGAAGCATTCTTGCTTAGGGTTAGGGTTCATAGGGCAAGAGAGAGAGTTTTAGCTAAATTTTTATGTAAATTCATAGTAAATTGTAGAAATTAAAAAAATAGAAAATAAATACTTTTTAGAATTCTTGTGAGTAGATCTATACAATAGAGTAATGATGAGGGCATTTTGAAGTTTATAATTTTGATTCAGTTTTAACTTTTGTTTTTTCAGATGAATTAGACTTTATAAACTCAAACATTAAAATGTTGAAAATCATAAAATGGCAAATAAATACTTTTTCAAATCTTTGTGCATAAATACTTCATAGAAATCCTTGAATTATTCCTAAATTTTATACAATTATTTCTTATATTTATGAAAATGAGCTTCAACAATTATTTAAATTCCATAAATTGTAAACTCTGTAAGGGGTAGGTTTTCATCTCTGTTTAGTAGAAGGAGGTTAGTATCTTAGTTAAATATGTTTTCGGGAGTTATATTAGTTTTGTTTTTAGATTGACCTACATTAATTGTTCTTAACTAATTACAGCTAAATATGGAGAGGTCATTATGGATGTACAACTTATCAAGATTGGACCCATCATATGTAGTGGAGGTCCAAAAATTTATTGATGTTGCAAAGATACATGCTCGCAGAACAAAGGCGAAGCACATATGTTGTCCATGCGCAGACTGCAAAAATATTTTGGTATTTGACAATGTAGAAGCAATTACTTCCCATCTGGTTTGTAGAGGATTTATGGAGGACTACTTGATTTGGACAAAACATGGTGAGGGTAGTTCTGCACCTTATATGCGGACAACAGACAACACTGCAACTAACATCAATGTGGAGGATCAAATGCCACCTCTCAATGAATTTCATGCTATGCCAGATGTCAATGAAACTCATACGTCTGATGTCAATGAAACTCAGCATGCTAACACAGATGCTGTTGAAGATGAAGATTTCTTAGAGGCAATAATGAACCGTTGTGCAGATCCATCAATATTCTTCATGAAGGGAATGGAAGCATTGAAGAAGGCAGCAGAGGACACTTTGTACGACGAGTTGAATGGTTGTACCAAAGAGTGGTCGACATTACGTGCTGTTCTTCAGTTTTTGACGATGAAGGCTAGACATGGTTGGTCCGATGCTAGCTTCAACGATTTCTTGCGTGTACTTGGAGACCTTCTTCCTAAGGAGAACAAAGTGCCTGCTAACACATATTATGCAAAGAAGCTAGTCAGTCCACTTACGATAGGTGTTGAGAAGATCCACGCATGTAGAAATCATTGTATTCCTTATCGGGGTGATCAATTTAAAGACTTAGATAGTTGTCCAAACTGTGGTGTCAGTAGATACAAGACAAACAAAGATTATCGGGAGGAAGAGAATCTAGCCTCTGTTTCTACAGGGAGGAAGCGAAAGAAGACCCAAACAAAGACTCAACAAGACAAACACTCGAAGCCTAGTAGCAATGAAGAAGTGGACTATTATGCATTGAGAAGAATTCCTGCTTTGGTGATATGTTATCTCCCCGTGGTTGATCATTTGAGGTGTTTGTTTGCAAACCCTGAAGACACTGAACTTATGACCTGGCATGCTTCAGATGAAAGGAAAGATGATGGAAAGTTACGACATCCAGCCGATGCAAAGCAATGGAAAGATTTCGATAAGAAATATCCAGACTTTGCTGACGATCCACGGAATGTAAGGTTTGCACTGAGTACTGATGGAATGAATCCATTTGGCGAAAGTAGCAGCACGCACAGCACATGGCCGGTGATCCTGATAATATACAACCTTCCTTCATGGTTGTGTCAAAAGAGAAAATATCTTTTGCTAACCATTCTTATTTCTGGACCTACACAACCTGGAGTTGATATGGATGTATTTCTAGAGCCCTTAATGCAAGACATGCAAACACTATCGGAAGTAGGTGTGGACATGATCGATGCGTTCCACAAAGAGACATTCACACTGAGAGCAATTATTGAGCTCGAACCGTCACACAAAAAGGACTTGGAAAGCAGCGGACTGCATGGCTTATAGAGCTCGAACCGTCACAGAAAAAGGAAACCACCGCCCAGTCAATAGATGCCATGCCCCCATCAAAGGAAGCCCCAAGTGGCGATGTACATGTCAAACAGCCATCAAGTCAACCATTGACCCTAATGGATATCAGAAAGCCAACGATTGATGATTATGTCAATGTCCCCAGTGACTATGTGCCCGGAAGGCCTATGCTCCAATGGCCGATGCTTGATAAGATTCAATGGCCGATAAAAAGATTTCATGACTGGTACATGAGACAGTGCATGCTGGCCTCCATGCAATCAGAGTTGATATACCAGCAGACGTGTTTGCTACTGGTAACGAAAAAAGCAAGGCATTTGTTACCTTTGAGGACATGCACTTGTTATTGAACTATAGGCGGCTTGACGTCCAACTCATAACAATCTGGTGTCTGTAAGTATCACTCATGCACACACAATTATTATTAATATGTAGTGTGAAACTCTAATATGTTGTCTGTAGTTTGCAAGATCACGAGCAGAGGTCATTATTATCTACCGGATCGATGGTCAGTTATCTGAGCCCTATCCAGTTACAAGAAAATATGCACAAATTTGTACTATCAAAGGACGATAGAGCAAAGATAGAGAAAGACAAAACACCAGAAGAAGTTGCAGAAGCTATAAAAGAGTTGCAAAGAAAATACGAGGATAATTATGCCCTCTATCTTGGTAGATCAATGCTGAGGTATAAGTATAGGGATTTTATATTGGCATCTTACAACTTTAGGTAAGCTTGACCTTCATATACGTACTTCAAATAATTATCGTGCAAACAATATACATGTGTCGCTCACTCATTTATTCATGCAGTGACCATTGGATTGTTTTTTATATTTATCCCTTCGAAGGGAAGGTGCTTGTCCTAGATTCTTTACATGTTCCTCCCGAGAAGTATCAACCATTCTTGGTTCAATTAGAAAGGTGAGCCAACATATGAAACCACATGCGTACTTATATAAATTAGAGTTTCAAAATAACTTTAGTGATTTATATTCGATATCTACAGGGCATGGCGGTTTTATAAGAAACAAAAGGGACCAGTCGACGCCGCACGCTCAGATCCTAGGGTGCCATTGATGATACAACACCACTATCCGGTAAGTTGTCCAAACACATTTCATCATATAAATAATACATAAAGCATGGCAAATTTAGAATAATCTGTTGCTCATTATATAGTGCCACAAGCAACCACCTGGATCGGTTTATTGTGGGTACTATGTCTATGAGTTTATAAGGCAGCGGGGACGTTACGTCAGGGACAAAAATATGGTAAATAATATATATGTATGAAGTTTTCTCATTAAAGTTGCAAAATTATATATTGAACATATGTCAATCATGCTTTTAAACTTTGTTTCCAGCCAAAAAAGCAAGGAAAGGACGTGCCCTTTACACCAAAGACGCTGGAAGATATAGTAGCAGACTTGTGTGGTTTTATAATGAGAGAAATAATTCCAAGTGATGGTGCATATTCTGATCATGAGGGCGATTTCGCAAGCGATAAATTTAGAGTGCTGACAGACATAGCAGGTCTAAATCTGAAGCGAATGACATGTAAACACTGTATGGTTGTGCGGATAACATGCATTAATTGACGTGTATATATGTAATTTTATGGTTGATGTTTGATTTCATGTTTACAATTCTATAATATATATATGTCGTGTATGTATGATATATATATATATATATACATGGTGTTTAGCACTGTGTTTGGTGGGAAAAATTAAAATTTGAAATATATAAAAAATTATTTACACAGGCGGTGTAGTGTGAGCCGTCTGTGTAAATTACATTTATACAGGCGGCTCACGTTGTCAGCCGCTTGTGTAAAAATTCAATTACACAGGCGGCTGGCTAGGTGCGCCGCCTGTAAAAACCTAATTTTCACAGGCGGCTCAGACAGCTCCGCCTGTACTGTGGTCCATTTTGTACTGACCCCTGGTACAGGCGGTGGACTTGGCCGCCTGTGAAGATGCCTTTAGCACCGCCGGTAAAAATATTTTCTGTAGTAGTGCACCGTGCGCCTCGCCGCTCCCCTCGCTGGATTCGCGCCGCTGCACCCCTCTCCGCTCCTGGCCGCACGCGAATACAGTTCCGATCCAAAATCCCGGAACAGAGTTGGCATATGGTTTATTATACGCTATAGATAATGATATATAAAATAAAATGCGTCAAGTAAGCAAAACTCCTTTGTAGCTCAGTGTTTGGTACACATATTTCTGGTGGGGGCATTTAGGCATTCATTTAATTCATGGATGTTCCAATTAGACGAAAAAATAGTGAGCTCATATAAATTTTAAAAAAATGAGGTGACATGGCAATTTTTCTTGCATAAATTTTAGAAAAACATGAGGTGATGTGGCAATGTTCTTTGCAAATTATCTAAGAATAATTCAATAAATATTTTGTGACATATAAATAGACCTTATGACATATCAAATATCGTCACTAAGTGTTGTGACATATAAATAGACCTTATGACATATCAAATATCGTCACTAGATGAAATTTGACTAGTTTTATGACATTTGTTGTGACATATAATTTTTTTTCTCACTAAGTCAAGGTGTCTAAAATATAATGTCATAAAACAGATAATATAATGACATTATGGACTATTGTCATGCTAAATACGTCAAAAATCCACCCACCTCTTGTAGTGTCTACTTGTTTATATTCAAGATTATATTGTTCTTAGTTTATCATAGTTATATACTTGGCTTAGTTAGATTGGATTTATATACATGTTTAGGATCGTATAGCGTTTATCCATCGGATCCATGGGTAAATGATAGATATTGTGTAGGCGTGGTGCTTATACCGTATTTATCTACGATTATACCCAATATGCCAGATCGTGGGGTAGTTCGTGATAGTGATAGCTTCATTGATTCTTATATAGTCCCCCTCTCGTGTATTAGGCTAGCAGAGCAACATTATTACAGGGGAGTGATTGCTATGTTTCTCATATTCCTTGCTAATATCACTATGCATGGGCGTAGTCTTGTCTCACAATGATTGCTAAGTATGCTTGCACTAACTATGATAATGCTAGACTATATAGTTGAGAATAACTTAGGAAATATTTCTTGAAGTTCATTCTAATTCCATGCTAATGACTTTCTAGAATATCTAATTGAGGTGCTTATCATATTTAATATGTGGCTAAGTTATGCTGATCAGATTAATTATCTTTGTCACTATTCATTACTTCATATATCTTTTATGTGACACTTATCCTTATATCTTTATGTGACACTTATCCTTGTATGAAAGAATTAGATAAATGTTCTCAATTATACATGCAATGATAGATACTCAATCTCATATTCTATTCTATCATCAACATTGATGATTGCTAATCCCTTCCCAGTGGTAAAAATATAATTAACGATACCTGGAATACTTCCCGGTTAAAATGCTACATCGGTATTAATCTGTGCGCTTACAGATCCCATTCATTATTTATTTAGAAGAGCAATTGTATATTTCAATACCGCGTCTCTTATATCATGCTGGGGATGACAACTTGGCTTAAGTGGTATGAGGGATAGGTTTGGCATTTTTGGCACCGTTATCAGAATTAGAAAACTAAGTCTACTTTTGGTAGTGATGTTAAGAATACCCAACATGAATCTCATCTTCAAAGGGAGTCAAGAACTCATCATTTGAAATTGAGCCAAAGTCAGAATCCATTAAGGCTTCTTCCTTGTCCATCCATTCTACACATTCTAGCCATTTAGAACTTGTGATCAGGAAAGGGGAGGTGTTAGAATTTTCTATATGGCTTAACTCTCCTTCTATGACATTACTTGACATGTCATCCTCATGGCCTTCATGACTCCTATGGTTTGATCGTCTTGATGGATTGCTAGGATCATCATGAGACTGAAAAGGAGAGGGATAAGAGGGTCTCTAAGGTCAAGAATGGATTTAGAATTTGTGAACATGGAATGGGAGCAGATAGAATCTCCTATATGGTTTAGCTCTCCTTCACTTGATATGTCATCCTCGACTTCTTCATAACAGGAACTATGACATTCTCTAAGAGAACCATTATTGCAAGGATTTGAATTATCCCTGCTTGAAGATCCCTTATGGAACCAGAAGTCTAAACCATCAGCATCTCAAAGATTTAATGTAACAGAACCATCCAATTTATAAGAATTCAAGTGCATTAGCGACCACGGAGGCAGTCAAGCCAATGGACTTGAACCCATATAAACCCGGTAGTCCGACGAAATCTCAAAAAACCTCGATTCAACCAACATACAACCAAGATCGTACATGATCAAGCATCGCCATCACAGATTACATACATTCATCACACAACATAGTTTTACATCACATCAGAGTTTAAGCAAGGTTATTACAACCCAGTTTGGTAGCGGAAACAAAGTAGTTTTAAAACATCACACACTTAGTTTATGTTACATGCCAGTTCCATGGTTAAACCCAACAAAAGCACAACTGAAGATAAAGAAGATGATCATGCCCATGATCTATTCATCGTCCGCAGCCGGATGACGACAGTTAGCACAGTAGCCGTGGTACACGACATCATCTGCAACAAGGGTAAATAAACCCTGAGTACGAGAAGGTACTCAGCTAGACTTACCCGTCATAAACTAAAAATAAAGTGACACCAAGGAGTATGCAAGGCTGATCTTTGTGGACTGGTTTGACTCACCTTTTTGCATAAAAAGCCGTTGTTGTAAGTAACCCCTTTATAAAATTTCAGGAGCAGGTTCATTACTTGACACTATCCACTAGATTAGCACCTGATCTAAGCATACACTTGAGAATTTAAGCATCACAATAATAACCATATCTGGATTATCACATAACTATCAACATTCTCATCATAACCATTAAGTTTATTTAGTGAGTTCTACGTGCGACTGCCCGTGCCAAGTTCTCACTATCCGAGAGAGACGGCGATTTGAATCGATTCCTATCCAGCTGGAGGGGTATTCCTAGCACTCACCCAAGCATACTTCATGAGGGCAGCTCGGATCACCTTTAGCACAACTCCGGACCAATTCGCGGGTCCGTACAGCGCCACACCGCCATGGACCGCCAATCTGCCAGGGTCAGGACTCTAACCTGACACCTCGGTCTTACGCCATTGACTCCCCGCACATCCTTACTACCAACCGGGGTGCACACTTAAACCGAACGGGGTATCTGGCCGGAGATGTACTCGTAGGCTTCGCGGTCGGAACGACTTATCCGGCCAGATAAGTGTTAGGCATGCGTTCAACATGACACGAGGACGTTACATCAATCAGTCCTTAATCGACACAGACGGGGATAGATTCACACCTAAGACCTCCATGCCTTGTTGCTGCACTATCGTCATCCCGTCCAGTCTCAAGTTCATTATTAGCACATGGTTATTTCCACGATAGCAATTATAGCCAACCGTGATCAGCATCCACCTAACTCTCGCAGGTGACAGGAAATCACCCGGCTTCTACCAATCTAAGCATGGCTAAGCATCATTTCGATCCTAGACCTACTCAGGTAAGGTATGAGGTGGACAAGGTAGTTAATCATGCAGCAAGGGTGTCATATCAACGCCTAACACTTAATGCAACAATACATAACCATAGTCAATTGATAGCGGAATATGATAACAAAATAGTAGGAGGCTTATAATGCTCCGGGGCTTACCTTCGACGTAAGTAGAGGGACGGTGGTCAGGGCACTCCGGCAAGTCCTCCTCCTCCTCAGCTCCTTGAGGTGGCTCCCCTCCAACTGATCCCAGGTCACCACAGCATTGGCAGGCAAGCTGGTCCTGTAATGACTCCACCAGACACCTACTTTGCCCTCCAACTGGTGGGTTGCATATTCCGCCTTTAACTCTTCAGTCACCCTCAGCAAGCGGAACTTTTGCTCGAGAGTGTTGAGCCATTCATCAGCTTCTAGCGGTTCAACAGCCTCCTTGAAAAGCGGCGGCTTCGTATCCTGGAAATCCTTGAAACTACTGTGCTGATTTGCCTCTCTACCTTAACGGACATGGCGACCACCCCGGTTTTGCTGCGCCATGGTCTGCATAGCTTCATTGAGCAGTCGCTGGCCCTCAACAAGAGCTGCCAAGAGCTCAGCAGGCGTAGGCGGGGGAGGAGGTGGTGGTGGCGGCACCTCAATGTGGCCGAAGCGAGTATTGCGAGCCATCTGCATAAGGCATACCAAGTGACCGTTTAGAACAATATATATAATTGCCATGAACCTCAATTGCTGCCATACGAAATTTAATGAAGTAAATTCACTTAATTTAAGGCACAATAATCCATGTACAACAAGAGAATATCATCCACGACACTTGGTTATTCTCACGATCATTCACAGCCACAATTCACAAGGATTAAAGTCATTGTAGAAAATTATTTAAGCTCAGCATAAACATGGAGCATCACAAATAAGTGCATAGGGTTACATAGAGTCATTGCCACAACTTAAGTCTTACAGAAGGGGCACCATGGCCAAATACATAGAGTCTCAGCTGAAATTCAGATTACATGCCCATTACATAAAGAGATGGAAACTGATACATGAGCATGGAAATTATTGCTAGGCTACATATCTTCCTCAGATTCTCCATTAGAGATGATGTCATCATCCTAATCTTCCTCACTAGGAGCTTCTTCATGATTGAAGGGGACAGGATGTGCGATACGATTTATGATGTTATTTAGGCGATGGACATCTAACTGCAGCTCAGTAATCCTAGTGATCAGTTCTTCCTCTCTAATTTCAGCATGGAATAAAGCTCTAACTCTAGCAGCTTCTCTATTCTCTGCCAAGCGCATAGCCTCATCTCTCTCTCTAGTCATTTGCATCATGCGGGCTTGTGCCTCATTGCACTCTCTAACTGCGTTTTCAACTTGGTTGCGGCGGGCTTGCAAAGCGGTGTGATAGTTTTAGATTTCAGCTTGTGCATCCCTAAAAGCCTTGCGGTGCTTGCGCACACGCTTGCGCAGTTTGCGCTGCCCAACTTGAGCTTGTTGGAGCGCTAGCATGGCGTCTATGTAGGTGTCCTGGCGTACATAGTACAGCTTAAGTACTGCCAGCATGGCACTAATGGCAGGGCTAGAGCTATATCCTAGCATGGTTTCTCTCATCTCTAAAGACTCATTTCCTATCTGGGACACAAATGTGTCAGTCACACTCACCCTAGGGATGGATCCAGCTGGCCCATTCACTAGCTCATCACCATAATCTTGGCATATCTCCAGCAATACTTCTAAGGATGCTACTTGGGCACCCTCCCAAGGAGTTTGGCCATTGCACTCTACTATCCAACCTAGCCACTGTGGCTTATTTGGACAAGGGAGAACTGTAATTTGGACATCTACCCAAGGTAAGGCTCCTGCATGCTCAGACTCGGTCCAAGTGTACTTTGGTGGTTCCTCATATCCAACTGAACTTAGCACCCTCCACAACAAAGTAGGAGTGCCAAACATGTCCAGGAAAGTCTCACTTGCGTGTGGGGCGGCCATCTGTAGAAAGACCATATTTGAGTAAGGAAGATTAATTACAAGGAAAGGTAAATAGATATATTTTCAGAGTTTAATACTTAAGTAGTGCATAAGGGATGTATGAATGGTTCATGATGCATGCACGTTCCATACGTCCTTTCCACTCCTAGGAGAAAGTTCTAATGGTATAGTCGGTGGCATACATACGTGCACTCTTTATACGCAACTACACGGTCTACACGTTTCGTTGTTAGTGTACCTGCAGAAAGTTTCATTTCAGCCCAACCCCACAAGAGTATATGTGCAGAAATGAAAATTTAATTATGTACGTTCAAGCTAGGTACTTCGATATATATTCCCGAACATATATCGCAGCACACTACCCAATTGGGATACACTCACATATACATCAAATATGTATACCTACTACCCACAATTAAGTACCTTCATATATACATGTGTAAAACATGTAAATATTCCAGTAACCACAGCTAACACTCCCCTACACCGACGGTTGGACGGTCATGCTCTCACAGCTCACACTTACCGTAGCGTAGAGGCATGTAGATCCATACATTACCACTCAAGCAAGTGGCATCCATACAATTTCACGCCGTATGGACGACGAAAGAAAACAAATAATGCTTACCATGGCGTAGACGTATGTGATCCATTCATTACCACTTAAGTAAGTGGCATCCATATTATTGCACGCCATATGGACGACGAAGGAAAAACCCACCATGTTAGTAATATTAAGCTACCTAAAAGTCCTTATATGGGCATAAAAGTTATGACCACTGGCATGGTATAAGTTATGAAACATTTTTAAAACAGCCCTATGTATAGTCTAATTTTGCCAAATTAGCTTTGGAAAAACCAAATTCATTTGTTTTTAAATACCTCTATGATGGTTAAATGCTTAATCTTGCTCTGATGCCAGTTGTAACAGAACCATCCAATTTATAAGAATTCAAGTGCATTAGCGACCACGGAGGCAGTCAAGCAAATGGACTTGAACCCATATAAACCCGGTAGTCCGACGAAATCTCAAAAGACCTCGATTCAACCAACATACAACCAAGATCGTATATGATCAAGCATCGCCATCACAGATTACATACATTCATCACAGAACATAGTTTTACATCACATCAGAGTTTAAGCAAGGTTATTACAACCCAGTTTGGTAGCGGAAACAAAGTAGTTTTCAAACATCACACACTTAGTTTATGTTACATGCCAGTTCCATGGTCAAACCCAACAAAAGCACAACTGAAGATAAAGAAGGTGATCATGCCCATAATCTATTCATCGTCCGCAGCCGGATGATGACAGTTAGCACAGTAGCCGTGGTACACGACATCATCTGCAACAAGGGTAAATAAACCCTGAGTACGAGAAGGTACTCAGCTAGACTTACCCGTCATAAACCAAAAATAAAGTGACACCAAGGAGTATGCAAGGCTGATCTTTGTGGACTGGTTTGACTCACCTTTTTGCATAAAAAGCCGTTGTTGTGAGTAACCCCTTTATAAAATTTCAGGAGCAGGTTCATTACTTGACACTATCCACTAGATTAGCACCTGATCTAAGCATACACTTGAGAATTTAAGCATCACAATAATAACCATATCCGGATTATCACATAACTATCAACATTCTCATCATCACCATTAAGTTTATTTAGTGAGTTCTACGTGCGACTGCCCGTGCCAAGTTCTCACTATCCGGGAGAGACGGCGATTCGAATCGATTTCTATCCAGCTGGAGGGGTATTCCTAGCACTCACCCAAGCATACTTCATGAGGGCAGCTCGGATCCCCTTTAGCACAACTTCGGACCAATTCGCGGGTCCGTACAGCGCCGCACCCCCAGGGACCGCCAATCTGCCAGGGTCAGGACTCTAACCTGACACCTCGGTCTTACGCCATTGACTCCCCGCACATCCTTACTACCAACCGGGGTGCGCACTTAAACCGAACTGGGTATCCGGACGGAGATGCACTCGTAGGCTTCGCGGTCAGAACGACTTATCCAGGCAGCTAAGTGTTAGGCATGCGTTCAACAAGACACGAGAACATTACATCAATCAGTCCTTAATCGACACAGACGGGGATAGATTCACAGCCAAGACCTCTATGCCTTGTTGCTGCACTATCGTCATCCCGTCCAGTCTCAAGTTCATTATTAGCACATGGTTATTTCCACGATAGCAATTATAGCCAACCGTGATCAGCATCCACCTAACTCTCGCAGGTGACAGGAAATCACCCGGCTTCTACCGATCTAAGCATGGCTAAGCATCATTTCGATCCTAGACCTACTCAGGTAAGGTATGAGGTGGACAAGGTAGTTAATCATGCAGCAAGGGTGTCATATCAACGCCTAACACTTAATGCAACAATACATAACCATAGTCAATTGATAGCGGAATATGATAACAAAATAGTAGGAGGCTTATAATGCTCTGGGGCTAGTCTTCGACGTAAGTAGAGGGACGGTGGTCAGGGCACTCCGGCAAGTCCTCCTCCTCCTCAGCTCCTTGAGGTGGCTCCCCTTGTTGAGCTTCCGACTCCGGCAGCTCGAACTCCAACACGGTCACGCCCATGGGTACACCTATGTATGCATGACAAGGAGATAAATATATAGAATGCACATATGATGAATGATGTCATGATGAAGAGCCAAAGAACACACAATAAGGTATAAACATGAGCGTAAACTCCTACAATTAAGTGAATCGTATGATAACAAGTAAGTGCATACTTCTTCTCTGGTAGAGTGGCTAACTAGACAAGTTAAACAACGTTAGTCACTCCTATTCAGTCACTTGTTTTGTAGACAGACTAACTTGTCACAAGTTTCGACTATAACTTAAGAATCAGTTGGCCAAACTAAGCAAGTAGATACTTTCTGGAAAGCTTAGTAAATTGTCTACAATTTACTTTCAGACATCCCAGAATGATTCCCAACCGAAATATGCTAAAATATACAAAGTTGGCTGGCTGCCCTGGAAAATCCAGAGAGCAAGCACTTTGCAGCAGCCACTTGTAATATTCATAACTTTTAAACTACTTGACCAAATGTCATGAAACTTGGACACGAAGTAGAAAAGCAAGTTAGCTACAAGTTTGTTGTAGACAAGTTTCCCAGAAAACATCATCTTCAGTTAGTTCTTACGTAAATGCTATCAGCTACACAGAATTGCTCTAGGAAAGGCATAAATAGCAAAAATAATATTTTCCACATAACAAGAATGGAGGGAAATGGTGGAGCAGAGAGGCCTGGCCACGTTGCCGGTGAGCTCGGGCGGAACTCCGGCGAGGGAGAACGGCTCGGAGCTCGGCAATGCCGCCTCACCTGTGCTCGACAGTGGCCAAGGAGGTGACGCCGAGGCAGAGGAAGCTTTGGCGGAGCTTTTGGCGGGCTGGCTCGGCCGGAGGCGCGGTGGAGCGGCCGGAAAAGATCGCCGAGACACGGCGGAGCTCACCGAGGCGATGGTGGAGCGAAATGGGAGGCTCTGGTGGAGTGGAGGTCGCGTCTGAGGCACGGGGTGGCGTCGTGGCATCCAAGTGAAGGCGTCGGGGCTGACAGGCGGGGTCGCCGTTGACGTACGGCCGCCACGGGTCGTCCACGCATCGGCCGGCCGGCGACTGACGAAACTGAATCACGCGATTCAGTCGTCGTCGACCGTGTCTGAAACCGAAAGTTCACCGACGTTTTACTCTCAACTCAGTCGATGGTTTTGGCTCGAATTTGATCCTTTGGACAGAGCTACATGAGTTCTACAAGTTTGCTTACAACATCAAAGCCTAACTCGGTCTAGATTTCTATCTACAAGACTCCCAACAACCCTACCTCGAAACTGTGTGATTCAAGACTTAGCCAAATTCGGCTAAGTGTGAAATCAGCCCTGATTTTTGGCTTGTGAGTAAATTTTGGATGTGTTCTAAGCTTTTTCATAAAAAGTCATCAACATAACTTTTGTAGCTCATGAAATTTACTACAACTTTGTTTCAGGTGTCACAGACATGCATGGTCTATAACCACCATTTTCATAAAACATCTTTGAAAAGAGGTCTAGGGGGTCAAATATGTCAATCTAGGGTTAACCATGACTTAGGGGTATTTTTGGCTGTTGATGCAAAAGCTGATCTGCAAATACAAAGGGCTAATACCCGATTTAAACGTTAAGGCGTGCCAGCCGATTTGACCTTACTATCGGCAAAGGTGATAACTCGAATACTTTGGTCCCGACAATAGCGATGCGCCTGGATGCCACGGCCAAGAGGTATTCACGCGGAACTTGAGAACACGCCGAGCTTAAGTCGACGAATCCCTAAGAACTCGTAATAAAAAGAAAAAGGTATGACGAAGTCGTCGAAAAAGTAGATGCTGTAATATGAGTAGAAACTAGTGTTTGATTGATTGATAGCTTCATGTTACAAGGCCCTAGGGTCTACATTTATACCTTGCTCAAAAGAGCTTCAACCAGACACGACTAAAACTCGAATTCCAAATTAAATAGAATCCGTGTACAAAACAATTTAAACAACTAAGGAAAACATAAAACTATCTTACCGTGACAAGCTAGGACACCACCACGGACCGCTTGGTAACCTCCAAGTCTTCCTTCCATGTCATCGGCAGACACCCCATCGGCAACGATCAATACTGGCCATCGGCACGAACACATCACCATCCACGGACTTAGCCACATCCAGCTATCTCTTCATCGGCAACTACCCTTATCGGCAACTCTCCCGCAGACCAGTCACAGTTGCCTTCTCCTTGCCGATCCACACTCTACCGATCCTGGGTACGTGTCCAAAAACGGTGTCAACACATGCCCCTCAATTTCGGAGTATGGAATCATTAATGCTCCGAAATTCTCTGCAGTAATGATGCCTTTCCACAATTAATTCTTCTGATTTGGTAACCGACAACCTTATCCTGGACAACCTTTGTTCGACTCGCCCGCAGATTCCTCAAAATCCTCAACTTTCCAAATGGACATCTCCACTTTAATCGCCCATCGGCAATATTACCGTTACAGAGACTTCCTGATGAACTGACCAGGACGTTCGCATCTTTATCTTCCCAAACGGCTATTCCCACTTTCTTCGCTCATCGGCAATATTACCGTTGCAAGACGCTGCCGATGGTCCGACCAGGAGATCTCGCACAGTAAAATATCTCTGGATAATGACCGCTTCCTGTCAAATCACCTGCACAATCCCTTGATTCCCGTGCGAACAGTTACCATATCTACCTGAGTACCCTCGGATTTCACGGATACGGTGAAGGGAAAAGTCAGATCTGCCCTTGCCAGTTTTGCCCTATAAATAGTTCCTTCTCGGGTACTCCTTCCCTATCACATCATCCCACAGCTCCAACTCCGCTTTCCTGGCGGCGGCATTGTTCAAGAGCTCCAAGATCTCCAATGAAGCCCCTTCTTCACCATCTCCGAAGCCTTCGATCATCCCCTTCTTCGCGAGGAAATGGCCATCAACTTCACCGTCCCTAAGGTCAGTTCATCATCCTGTTTCTTGTACCTTTACCATATCCATGTCTGTTCGCAATTTATTTACTGAACATCTCTCTTTTTCTTCTTTTATTTTTCCTTTTAATACCCAAAACCATTAGGATCTGTCCAACAAAATAGTCATCCCTACCGATCAACCACATCTTCAGTGTCTTGGTCCACTAGGGAATCCAGATCCCACAGATTTAATCAACGTAGAAACAAACCGGATCCCTTATAGAGCCGAGAATTTTTCTTTAGATCTGTGGAAGGATACCTTTCGCTCCTGGCCCAGTCCTACCGTAGGATGGAAGGATTGGTTTTTGAGAGTCAGCCACTCAAATGAAGTCCAGTGGGGTGAGAGAAAACTGGATCAATGCATCAGATTGTCCATTGCCGATATGCACAGGAATGAATCACTGTTGATAGCTACATCATACTTCTGGTCAGATACCTTGAATGCTTTCGTCTTTGGCCACGGCCCTGCTTCCCCTACTCTTTCCGATGTAGTTATGCTCACCGGCCTAGATGTATCCTCTACCGACAACACCCACTTTTTTGACACCGCACCTAGTGCCAAAGTGGAAACTCGCTCCATCGGCGACTGGTCAGGGTACATTTAGAAATACCGTAGGACGGGGCCCGTCAACATAAAGGAACAAACCACCTTTCTGAACATGTGGCTGGACAAATTCGTATTCTGTGGCCGATCGGCAGGACCGACTTCTGTCTATCTATCGGCAGCAGAGAGACTGGCTAACGGTGGCCGATTTCCCCTCGGCCGATACTTGCTTGGTGCTGCCTACCATCTCCTCCACCAGGTAGCTAAGAAACTCCTGCTCGGCCAGTCCAGAGGCAACTTGGGGGGTCCCTGGTGGTTCATCAATATGTGGCTCAGCCTCCACATGCACAGGCGTCTTGAGTTTGACCTATTCGCACAGCGTTTCCCCAGAGATATAGCTGAGAATCATGAACTGGACGAAGAGGAATCGGCAACTCGCCCTCCTCTAAACTTTGGCGAGGCTGTCATAGTTCTGCCCGGCACAGGAGGCAATGCAGACCAAATCAGCCGATTCTTCCAAACCCTGTATGAAGGCCTAACCAGAGAGCAGCGAGCATGGCTGCCTTATGATGATCTAGACACCATGTTCCCTTTGGTCTTCCATCCATTCAACGATGCTCTCAACAAGGATCATGAAGTGATGATGGCATTGATCACTACTAGGGCTATACCAGTAAACTTCTTTGGTAGTGGGAAAACTTCTAGCCAAACCTATGAGTTTTACAACCCATCGGCACTAGCTCGCCAATTAGCTTTCGGCCAGCTGCCGATTGCACTCTGTTATGCCGATGTGATAAAACCCAGGGAAGTCATCACCAACCTTCTCGAGTGCATTCGAGTAGCCCAGCTGCCATCGAGTGCCGATACAGATGTAGATTTGTCAGAGTTGGTCCCGGCCGCTTTTATCACTCAGGCGTACAAGCAATGGTGGGAAGAATGGAAGGAGCACTTGTTCTGCAGATCGGCCCTCACATACTGTGGCATGATTGATCCCTAGTACAAGGTCCCCGATGACACTGTAAGTACCTCCAAACCGGTGTTCCAATTCTTTCAATCTTATTTCCATTGGTAACTCACTTCTGTATCATTTTGCAGGTTGACAACACTCCTCCATCGGTCAGTAGGAGTGGCAAGCCGATTAATCTGTTCCCATCAGGTCCAATATCTTCAATCGGCAACAACGCTCCTACTCTGGCCGCCGTCATGCGCCGAGGCGTGCGCCTCAAGAAAGTGACCACCAAGAGGACTGTTGGGTATTTTAAACGCAAACAGAAAAATCCGCAAGCGCACGGATACCGATGTAGCCTTCACCCGGGAGTATTCCAGAGTATCGATTTTCCACAGAGAACGTGAGTGTACTAATTAAGATCCAAGATCGCCCAAGGATAACTATATAACTATTTTTGATGGGAAGAGAGGAAGTTTCCTGAGAGTTCTCTAGTTGATCTAAGAATCAAGAATTAATTCAAGATTATCTATATCGGGACATCAGAGCACTAACCACAGAAAGAGATGAGAAGGGGGATGGAAGGTCTGACTACGGTCCTACAAACACCGATCCGAACGTGGTGGAATACGTCGACCGTTAGGGCTGTCACTACCCTAAGGCTACCACAACAATCCGCAGGATTGGGTGCAATTCCAGGTAATCACAAGACTAAACACCACGTCTAATCTATTAATTACTACTCTAATGTTTCAAAGACTAGAGCACTTGATGCAAGCGGGAATCCAATAAATAACTTGAATGTAAATAAAAGTAATTAGAGAACTGAGGAGTTATGAATTGAAGAACCTGGAGAACGATGAAGAACGAACCAGATGCTGCAAAAGTACAATGTTGAGGAAGATCCGATAGATCCGGCTCCTCCTCCGCTCTCCTCTTCTCTCTCCCTATTTTCTAGATTACAACTTGAACTAACTAGAACTAGAACTAGAGGAACTAGAACTAGAACTAGATGAACTAGAACTAGATCTAGATGAACTAGAGGTAGAACTAGAAGAACTAGAGGGATCCTCTCTACTTGGATGAAGAATTGAAACCCTAGCTTTGATTCTGTAGAAGTGGTATGATCTCCAGGGGCCAGGGGGGTCTGGTTTTATAGTCCCTTCAAGTGAATCTGGGCCGTCGGATCAAACCGACATTGATCGTGTGGTTTTCCTTGAAATATTAGGTCGGTGGAGCATGATCCCCGAACTTCACCCTGATTGGTCCAGGGGGGAGGGCGGGCGCCCTCAGGACTAGGGCGGGCGCCCTGTCCCTGAGGCCTCTCGTCTTCCGCTTTGTTCCCGTGGCTTCTGGAGTCTTCTAGATGATAGAAAATTGCGCGGCACGTTAATATCTCTATGTAAACCCGATGTGTGGGCCTTTCTTCCGTATTTCCTGATAACCCCCTGCAGAAATAGACAAACACCAAAACTCGTGGAATTCTGTCAGATAAAACCCTAAGTCTAGGTGTTGGATGCATTTGGATCCTTTTCCATGATTAATTGATGGTTAATTGTGAGCATTAAGGACCGTCAACAAGCTCCCCCAAGCTTAACCTTTGCTCGTCCCTGAGCAAAGATAAACTCAAGAGTTTCTGCAGTGGTTTCATAACTTAAAAATACACATGCGTTTAAACAAGATCTCATCTCTGGTTAGAGTAAACTGTTAAGACTTAAAACTTACTCATTTACCTTTCACCATGGGACTTGTAACCGTCACTTCTGTCTTGAGTAGTTAAAAGATAGAACAGTCTAGTCAAGCACCATGTCTCTTGTTCTTCGATTAACTATAGCTCTAGAGTTTTTGCAGATTTTCAAATAAAACTCAGAGATTCCTTGTATGACTCTCTCTAGTCTCTCTTTTGTGGTATTTCTGGATCCTTACCAAGGCAGTAAAGGTGTATGCCTTCTCTCAAAGTATGTGGTATTTTTGGTATGAGGCATAGTGATATTGCCTTCTCTCTCACCCTACTCTAATAAAGTTTTGATATCTGGAGCTCATAGGTGGGAGACAGCTAATACATACTTACAAGACATTTATTGCATAGTCAAACCATGGATCCAGAAGAACAAGTCAATAAGTCAAATCAAGATGTGCATGTGTGGCGAATGAATGGTGTATGGTGATGATGGTGATAACAATGGTGAAAGTCTAATTCTACTTTTGCTCTTTTGAGGGGGTACATACCTTTCTTGCTCTTTTGAAACTTTTCGAGGAGAATGAGATGCTCTATATTTTATTTTTCTTTTCTCTCAGGTGGGTATCTTATACCCCTAATTCTACTGTCGGACACTTGTCCATTTTTACCTCTCGTCTCACTTTTTTTCTTTTCTTTCGAGGTTCCGGGCACTTGCCCCTTTTTATTTCCTCGTATCTCTTTTTTTTCTCTCTTTCTTTTTTTCTTTTTTTAGAGCACTCATCTCCTGAAATAATATAGCAAGTGGTAGTAACCAAGATAACTTGAGCATTTATTTCACAGGGGAAAACAGAAATAGGAGAATGTTTTTGGCTATTCTCTCCCGGATTAGGAGTAGAATATTTTTGGGTGGTTCTGGAGATGGAAATGGATGGATATATGTGGATGCGTACTTCTGAAGTAGAAGTAGCATGTATGAGTGAACGTGCAAATGAATCTTGATTTTAACCACATGACAAGCTCCTAAGGGTCTACACAGCTTGACCACACTCAATGCTCATAAGCAGTAAAAAGTAAATGTGTGGTTCATAGTCTAACAAGCATGTATATATGGCTGTGGTAGGAATTTAAACTCTCATCATACAGGAACTCATCATGCAACATTTTAAAGATTTTCAAAGATAAAATTCTCCAGAATTCTAGCATCTCTAGGAATAGATAAACAGCAGCTCAACCTTCCCATATCGTATCCGTTAACAACTTAGACTTTAGATCAAGTTCTCTCCCCACAAGTTCAGGTTTAGAGCAAATCTTAATTAATAATAGTCATGCCTAAACTGGAGAGAGATTTCAATTTTGAGAACCAGTCATGGCAGAGCAACTATTCATCATTTCCATATGAGAGCTTATCATGAGGGTTCATAGCAGACTTTATTTATTTATTTATTTAGCTAACTAAGCAAAGATATCTAAGAACAAAATCTTTATTTGGGTTTTTATGATTATGCATCTTTTTATTATTTGAGTAAAGTATAAACGTGAGTAGAATACTTAGCTGGATAAATGGGGGTGCTCTCCCCCAAGCTGGATTTTGACGTAGTTTCTTCTAATGTAGCTAGCAAGTGGTGGAGATGTAATTGAATGTCAGCAGCACCCTGACAGCGATTAGGATGTCCTCCGTCTGCTAGTCTTCTTTGATCCTTGAATTCTGTGGAGCTCAAATAGACAACAAAGCTTTGTGGAACTAGTTAAGTGTTAGCATAAATATCTAGCCTTTATCATGTTGAGCCTCCTCAATAAATATTACTCTCTTTAGTAGGATCATAAATTTATTTTTATAATTTAATTTTTTATAGGACAGGAATATACTTATTTTATTTTTACGCCACCACAGTGAATGTACTTATGGGTTTTATGCCATGAGCATACTCACATAGGGCTTACTATTTTTAACATTTTTATTTTCTTTTCAAGATGATATGAACCTGATTAACTAAGCAAACTATTTTAAATAGTTGAAAGGAAAAAGATAACTACCAAGTTTACCTCTTGGCAAGGCATTCGGTGTTTTTAAGTCCTCCAAACGGGACTCTCCATATTCTCAGTCGTCCTGGGATTCGCTGGATGGCATAGTCGGTGGTTCCGGTGGCGCTTCCTCTTTGTGTATAACTATCTTCTTTCTGCACACCTGACTCGGTGCTACGGTCTCCTCAGGACAGTTCTGTTCAAGCTGTATGTCTTCAGACCTTACGACTTCTCCTTCATAGTCTGCCCATCCGTCCTTGATGATTTGCCTCCTCTGGTTGCGGTTGCGTCGTATTCTTCTTGCCCTGACCTGCTTAGAGTCTTCAACTATATAGTTAGGGTCAGTAAAATAGCAGCGTACCTTCTCAGAGGGGAAGTGCATGTGGACTTCTCCAGTTCCAATGTAGATGATTGCTTTAACAGTGCTGAGGAACGGTCTTCCAAGGATGATGGGTGGATCGTACTTGTCTTCTCCCATGTCAATAACCTTAAAATCATCTAGAGCTGAATGTATGTTGGTTGTAGGGACATGGTTCCATGTAGGAGCTGATAAGTGACTGCGACCATTATGTTGACGTCTGACCCGGTGTCGCAAAGCATCTTCTAGAAGTTGTAACCATCAATGGAGCACTGGATGCTTAGCATACTTGGGTCGTCCTTTTTGGTTAGGAACGGTGACTTAAGTCGACGATCTTGACCTCCTTGAACTGCAGTGACCATCTTTGCTGACTTGGTCCACACTTGCTTGTTCCTATTCCTCCTGTTGGTCCTCTTCCTTGATTCACGTTGGGATTGCTTTAAGATTTGTGTAGTCTTATTCTTGAAGGAAAACGTCTCCTTTCTCCCCTTGAGGTAGAAACTGATCTTGGCAGCACTAGCGTAGATGATAGCTCCCGAGGTGTTCAGGAATGGCCTCCCTAGGATGATGGGTGCCCTCTCATCAGTATCAGTCTCTATCACCACGAAGTCTGCTGGGGCGTACAAGGTACCAACTCAGACGCAGAGGTTCTTCAACATTCCCGTTGGGAAACTTAGCATACGATCTGCAAGCTGCAAACACATGGTTGTTTCTAGGAAAGGATGTGTAAAGAATTTTTCATAGAGTACCCTGGGCATAATGTTGACGCTAGAGCCAAAGTCGCAGAGTGCTTTTAGGAAGTCCACCATGCCGATGGAGATCGGGATGACGGGGCGTCCTAGATTGTCTCTCTTGACCGGCAGAAGGTCAGTAATTACTTCCACAACGGGGTTACTCCAGTAGTTATGTCTTCAAGCATCTCAGGGCAGTGATTGCGTGAGTGTCCAGTATCTCCAGTGTGTTTGTGCTCGTAGATCTAGGTTCTTCACTTGGTGGAGTCTAGGAGTTGTAAAAGTCCTTCATATTTTGCTCGAAGTGTACCTGCTCATAGAGACAAGGCAGAGATCAAGTGCATGGGCTCTGTTGGTGGAAAACACCAACAGAACCAAAAGTGTATTTGCTCTCTCTAATCTTAAGCATAGTGAGCAAGACAAAAGTTGATGGATAATAAGATCATGATTGTAACATTTAAAACATTTGTCAGATCAGATCACTCAACCTAATGGAAAGATAATCTATCTATACCTATCTCTTTTTTTTATATATATCTTCCAAAGATTGTGTGTGCAACATTTAGTGTGGGATCACAAAGGTGAAAGGACTAAACATATTGAATCGATTAGGTTGGTTAATCTAGAATTGTAAATCATACATGTTTGTCTCTTTTATTCATGTGAATGCCAGAACCAAGCAAAAGCTTATAGAAGTGATAGTCAAGTACCTTAAGATGTTACCTTACTTGAAGAGTGATGGTACAGTATTACCTTGTGGAAGCTTTCCTTTCTTAGTGGTTGTGCATCGTGTTTGTGGCACCGTCCATGGATCATCTCTTGTGAGCTATGCCTTCCTTGTGTAGATTGTTAAACTTCATGTGTCTCTCTCTTTGTCTCCAATGTGAGTTTGTCTCAGGACTTCCCAGGTCGATATTGAATGTTTTCTTGCAGGGGTTAGTCCAACAAAATATCCAATATCTACTATAGCATACTATCGGCTCAAAGATCAACCTAGACACCATGTCTAGTTTGATTTAAGAGGGCATTCTATCCTAAGCATCATGCTTATTTAAACTCCCTTCGAAGTAAAATCATCAGCCCTAAACTAAGCACCATGCTTAATTAAGAGATAAATGAAACTACTCCAAACCTAGACATATACTAAAGCAAATAAAGGTAGCATGAGAGCATTTGTAGAGATCTACTCAAGTGGAGATGAAGTAGTGTGATTAGTATTTAACAAACTGAGCATGTCTCAAAGGTAGGGACAACCAACATAGCAACATAGCAAAGGATGTTTTTATGTAAAGTAATCCCCCAAGCTTGAATTTTGCAAAATTCAAGTTTGGATGAATTTAATTTAATGTTGCATGATGATTGGTTGGACATACCTTGTGCTTGTCATTCATCCGATCATCTTGCTCCAATCGTGGAAAGGTTAGTGACAAGAATACCCGAAGGAATATTTTTACAATTATACTTATATGCTCAACACACAAGGTAATGTTGCAAATAATTAAAAGCTCATGTTACGATCTGATCAGTGCTTATTTTAGGACACTAAGCTTGTCCTTGGAAAACCATCAATTTATGTCAGTGAAGTGGTTTCCTCTCCAACGCTGACCTATATCAAGATCGACTTAACGAGATCTGCAATATTTCTTATAGACATATGCATCGACAACCGCCCTTTTAAAGTTTTTATAAATAGAAAGGATGAGGGGGTTGGAGATCTCGAATGTGGTGATGTTGGAGAGACCAATGGATTGTGAAGATGTTGCATATGAGCATGGAGTAAATGAAGTGGCTATGAAATAAATTCCATGCTCAATAATGCTTAGAGTGAAATCCATGTGGTATGGTAAAAATGATAAGGTGAGTGTGGTAAAAAAGGAAAAGAAAAAGGATACACGGACGACTTGGTTCGAAACTAGCACAGCTACCGTTCCCCGGCAACGGCGCCAGAAAGCTTGTTGGGTATTTTAAACGCAAACAGAAAAATCCGCAAGCGCACGGATACCGATGTAGCCTTCACCCGGGAGTATTCCAGAGTATCGATTTTCCACAGAGAACGTGAGTGTACTAATTAAGATCCAAGATCGCCCAAGGATAACTATATAACTATTTTTGGTGGGAAGAGAGGAAGTTTCCTGAGAGTTCTCTAGTTGATCTAAGAATCAAGAATTACTTCAAGATTATCTATATCGGGACATCAGAGCACTAACCACAGAAAGAGATGAGAAGGGGGCTAGGAAGGTCTGACTACGGTCCTACAAACACCGATCCGAACGTGGTGGAATACGTCGACAGTTAGGGCTGTCACTACCCTAAGGCTACCACAACAATCCGCAGGATTGGGTGCAATTCCAGGTAATCGCAAGACTAAACACCACGTCTAATCTATTAATTACTACTCTAATGTTTCAAAGACTAGAGCACTTGATGCAAGCGGGAATCCAATAAATAACTTGAATGTAAATAAAAGTAATTAGAGAATTCAGGAGTTATGAATTGAAGAACCTGGAGAACGATGAAGAACGAACCAGATGCTGCAAAAGTACAATGTTGAGGAAGATCCGATAGATCCGGCTCCTCCTCCGCTCTCCTCTTCTCTCTCACTATTTTCTAGATTACAACTAGAACTAACTAGAACTAGAACTAGAGGAACTAGAACTAGAACTAGATGAACTAGAACTAGATCTAGATGAACTAGAGGTAGAACTAGAAGAACTAGAGGGATCCTCTCTACTTGGATGAAGAATTGAAACCCTAGCTTTGATTCTGTAGAAGAGGTATGATCTCCAGGGGCTAGGGGGGTCTGGTTTTATAGTCCCTTCAAGTGAATCTGGGCCGTCGGATCAAACCGACATTGATCGTGTGGTTTTCCTTGAAGTATTAGGTCGGTGGAGCATGATCCCCGAACTTCACCCTGATTGGTCCAGGGGGGAGGGCGGGCGCCCTCAGGACTAGGGCGGGCGCCCTGTCCCTGAGGCCTCTCGTCTTCCGCTTTGTTCCCGTGGCTTCTGGACTCTTCTAGATGATAGAAAATTGCACGGCACGTTAATATCTCTATGTAAACCCGACGTGTGGGCCTTTCTTCCGTATTTCCTGATAACCCCCTGCAGAAATAGACAAACACCAAAACTCGTGGAATTCTGTCAGATAAAACCCTAAGTCTAGGTGTTGGTTGCATTTGGATCCTTTTCCATGATTAATTGATGGTTAATTGTGAGCATTAAGGACCGTCAACAAGCTCCCCCAACCTTAACCTTTGCTCGTCCCTGAGCAAAGATGAACTCAAGAGTTTCTGCAGTGGTTTCATAACTTAAAAATACACATGCGTTTAAACAAGATCTCATCTCTGGTTAGAGTAAACTGTTAAGACTTAAAACTTACTCATTTACCTTTCACCATGGGACTTGTAACCGTCACTTCTGTCTTGAGTAGTTAAAAGATAGAACAGTCTAGTCAAGCACCATGTCTCTTGTTCTTCGATTAACTATAGCTCTAGAGTTTTTGCAGATTTTCAAATAAAACTCAGAGATTCCTTGTATGACTCTCTCTAGTCTCTCTTTTGTGGTATTTCTGGATCCTTACCAAGGCAGTAAAGGTGTATGCCTTCTCTCAAAGTATGTGGTATTTTTGGTATGAGGCATAGTGATATTGCCTTCTCTCTCACCCTACTCTAATAAAGTTTTGATATCTGGAGCTCATAGGTGGGAGACAGCTAATACATACTTACAAGACATTTATTGCATAGTCAAACCATGGATCCAGAAGAACAAGTCAATAAGTCAAATCAAGATGTGCATGTGTGGCGAATGAATGGTGTATGGTGAAGATGGTGATAACAATGGTGAAAGTCTAATTCTACTTTTGCTCTTTCGAGGGGGTACATACCTTTCTTGCTCTTTTGAAACTTTTTGAGGAGAATGAGATGCTCTATATTTTATTTTTCTTTTCTCTCAGGTGGGTATCTTGTACCCCTAATTCTACTGTCGGACACTTGTCCATTTTTACCTCTCGTCTCACTTTTTTTCATTTCTTTCGAGGTTCCGGGCACTTGCCCCTTTTTATTTCCTCGTATATCTTTTTTTTCTCTCTTTCTTTTTTTCTTTTTTTAGAGCACTCATCTCCTGAAATAATATAGCAAGTGGTAGTAACCAAGATAACTTGAGCATTTATTTCACAGGGGAAAACAGAAATAGGAGAATGTTTTTGGCTATTCTCTCCCGGATTAGGAGTAGAATATTTTTGGGTGGTTCTGGAGATGGAAATGGATGGATATATGTGGATGCGTACTTCCGAAGTAGAAGTAGCATGTATGAGTGAACGTGCAAGTGAATCTTGATTTTAACCACATGACAAGCTCCTAAGGGTCTACACAGCTTGACCACACTCAATGCTCATAAGCAGTAAAAAGTAAATGTGTGGTTCATAGTCTAACAAGCATGTATATATGGCTGTGGTAGGAATTTAAACTCTCATCATACAGGAACTCATCATGCAACATTTTAAAGATTTTCAAAGATAAAATTCTCCAGAATTCTAGCATCTCTAGGAACAGATAAACAGCAGCTCAACCTTCCCATATCGTATCCGTTAACAACTTAGACTTTAGATCAAGTACTCTCCCCACAAGTTCAGGTTTAGAGCAAATCTTAATTAATAATAGTCATGCCTAAACTGGAGAGAGATTTCAATTTTGAGAACTAGTCAAGGCAGAGCAACTATTCATCATTTCCATATGAGAGCTTATCATGAGGGTTCATAGCAGACTTTATTTATTTATTTATTTAGCTAACTATGCAAAGATATCTAAGAACAAAATCTTTATTTGGGTTTTTATGATTATGCATCTTTTTATTATTTGAGTAAAGTATAAACGTGAGTAGAATACTTAGCTGGATAAATGGGGGTGCTCTCCCCCAAGCTGGATTTTGACGTAGTTTCTTCTAATGTAGCTAGCAAGTCAACCGAAGAGAAAGGGTGCCAAGAACACCAGAGCGCAAGCAAAGCGCCAAAGAGTAGCAACGCCTTCTTCCCCTCCAGTATCTCCAATTCCAGTAGAATCCTCTCCTTCCTCCCCAGAAGTCCAAACACAACAAGTGCCATCTCCTCCAACTCCGCTTTCCTGGCGGCGGCGTTGTTCAAGAGCTCCAAGATCTCCAACGAAGCCCCTTCTTCACCAACTCTGAAGCCTTCGATCATCCCCTTCTTCGCGAGGAAATGGCCATCAACTTCACCGTCCCTGAGGTCAGTTCATCATCCTGTTTCTTGTACCTTTACCATATCCATGTCTGTTCGCAATTTATTTACTGAACATCTCTCTTTTTCTTCTTTTATTTTTCCTTTTAATACCCAAAACCATTAGGATCTGTCCAACAAAATAGTCATCCCTACCGATCAACCACATCTTCAGTGTCTTGGTCCACTAGGGAATCCAGATCCCACAGATTTAATCAACGCAGAAACAAACCGGATCCCTTTTAGAGCCGAGAATTTTTCTTTAGATCTGTGGAAGGATACCTTTCGCTCCTGGCCCAGCCCTACCATAGGATGGAAGGATTGGTTTTTGAGAGTCAGCCACTCAAACGAAGTCCAGTGGGGTGAGAGAAAACTGGATCAATGCATCAGATTGTCCATTGTCGATATGCACAGGAACGAATCACTGTTGATAGCTGCATCATACTTCTGGTCAGATACTTGAATGCTTTCGTCTTTGGCCAGGGCCCTGCTTCCCCTACTCTTGCCGATGTAGTTATGCTCACCGACCTAGATGTATCCTCTACCGACAGCACCCACTTTTTTGACACCGCACCTAGTGCCAAAGTGGAAACTCGCTCCATCGGCGGCTGGTCAGGGTACATTTAGAAATACCGTAGGACGGGGCCCGTCAACATAAAGGAACAAACCACCTTTCTGAACATATGGCTGGACAAATTCGTATTCTGTGGCCGATCGGCAGGACCAACTTCTGTCTATCTATCGGCAGCAGAGAGACTGGCTAACGGTGGCCGATTTCCCCTTGGCCGATACTTGCTTGGTGCTGCCTACCATCTCCTCCACTAGGTAGCTAAGAAACTCCTGCTCGGCCAGTCCATCGGCAACTTGGGGGGTCCCTGGTGGTTCATCAATATGTGGCTCAGCCTCCACATGCACAGGCGTCTTGAGTTTCACCTATTCGCACAGCATTTCCCCAGAGATATAGCTAAGAATCATGAACTGGACGAAGAGGAATCGGCAACTCGCCCTCCTCTAAACTTTGGCGAGGCTGTCATAGTTCTGCCCGGCACAGGAGGCAATGCAGACCAAATCAGCCGATTCTTCCAAACCCTGTATGAAGGCCTAACCAGAGAGCAGCGAGCATGGCTACCTTATGATGATCCACACACCATGTTTCCTTTGGTCTTCCATCCATTCAACGATGCTCTCAACAAGGATCATGATGTGATGATGACATTGATCACTCCTAGGGCTATACCAGTAAACTTCTTTGGTAGTGGGAAAACTTCTAGCCAAACCTATGAGTTTTACAACCCATCGGCACTAGCTCGCCAATTAGCTTTCGGCCAGCTACCGATTGCACTCTGTTATGCCGATGTGATAAAACCCAGGGAAGTCATCACCAACCTTCTCGAGTGGATTCGAGTAGGCCAGCTGCCATCGAGTGCCGATACAGATGCCGATTTGTCAGAGTGGGTCCTGGCCGCTTTTATCACTCAGGCGTACAAGCAATGGTGGGAAGAATGGAAGGAGCACTTGTTCTGCAGATCGGCCCTCACATACCATGGCATGATTGATCCCCATTACAAGGTCCCCGATGACACTGTAAGTACCTCCAAACCGATGTTCCAATTCTTTCAATTTTATTTCCATTAGTAACTCACTTCTGTATCATTTTGTAGGTTGACAACACTCCTCCATCGGTCAGTAGGAGTGGCAAGCCGATTAATCTGTTCCCATCAGGTCCAATCTCTTCAATCGGCAACAACGCTCCTACTCTGGCCGCCGTCATGCGCCGAGGCGTGCGCCTCAAGAAAGTGACCACCAAGAGGACCAAGACATCTCCATCGGTAGCCGCCTCCACCTTAGCACAGGCCTTCAAGGTGATTGTTAAACCTTTCCATTCATAGTGATTCCATTTTTACATATACTTGTACTCATAAATTTTTTCCACATCAGCAGACCGGCGTATCGGCAAAGACTAGAAGCAAAAGTGCCGATGCCCCCCAGTCCAGTCAACCGAAGAGAAAGGGTGCCAATAACACCAGAGCGCAAGCAAAGCGCCAAAGAGTAGCAATGCCTTCTTCCCCTCTAGTATCTCCAATTCCAGTAGAATCCTCTCCTTCCTCCCCAGAAGTCCAAACACAACAAGTGCCATCTCCTCCTCCCATGCAAGAAGCACAAGTGGAAGAACCCCAACTAGAAGAGCCTCAACTAGAAGTACCTCAGCCAGAAGACATATTAGCTGATGTGCATGAACAAACTGCCGATCCAGCAGGTTCCATTATAGCCTCGGTGGTTTCTTCCATCCAGACAAGTACTGCTCTTCATCAAGGTAACATACTTTTATGAGATTACTGCCGATGAACTTATTTTCTCTGTCTTACAATTATCTCTGTTGTTTTCCAGCCGACATAGTCTCATCGGCAACTTTGATTGATCAGCCTACAGCTCCACCAGCATCTTCCAGTCAAAGGCGAGAGATCGCCTTGAAACTAGTAAGCTATTTAATCTCCATCAGTATTATTTACCGATGCTTGATCATGGAATGACTCACTTTGCTTTCTTTTTCAGGAACAAGACTCCCCCGACAGCCTGTTCTCCTTTGCCATTGACATCTCTGAAGATGAAGGTGAAGAAGCAAGCTCTTCTCAAGCAGTCGCGATCACATCGGCAGAGGTCAGGGTGAAGCTGGAAGAACTATTGGCTCTGCTTCATCAAGACACAGCCCAACTAGTTGATGATTCTGATCCGGCCAAGGCTTTATTCAAGACCCTGAGAGGCCAAATCCCCACCGATGCCGAAGAAGTTCTCTTCCAAGCAGCACACCTAGAGAGCCGTCAACTGCAGTACTAGAGGCCTGCCCAGCGCCTTGCCGATAGAGCTGCTCAGACTCAGCTTTCTGAGGAGATGATGACAGAAAAACTCCTTACCGATGAGAAGCACAAGAACATCGGCACCTTGAAGTCCTCAGGAGAGGAACTAAAGCACAAGATCTCTGATCTGTCAGCTAAAAGGGAAGCCCTGTTGGCAGAGCTCAAGTAAGTAGAAGAAGCCTTGTCCCAGGCTCAACAAGAGGAGAACCACCTGCCTGAGGCGATCAAACTCCTTGAGCAAGAGCGAAATGGTCATGGACGTAAAGCGCTGTAGTTGAAGAAGAAATTGAAGCCAGTGGAAGGATCTGCCGATGAAGACATCAAAGAGATAGAAGCAGCCAACCAGATCCGCCTGCGCGCTATATCGACAATCCAGGCGTTGCTGAACATATGAATTCTTCATCGGCAACATACTTGCTTCTTTCTACTTTTCAAACTTCCTGATATTTAGTCTAGCCGATAGGCCTGTTATCGGCACCTTTTAAAACATTAAGTCTGGCCCCAGACACATTTCGATCCCACCGATAGGAGTGTTATCGGCGTCTAAACTTTTATGCATCGACCAATATACTGGGGTAGTATTTCTTCAGATATTTGCCATTTAATGCTCTGGGAAATTCAACTCCTTCGAGAGTTTCTAAAATATAGGCATTACCAGGAGCCGATCGACTTATCCGATAGGGACCCTCCCAATTGGGAGACCACTTCCCAAACTTTGAACTTTTAGTCCCGATCGGTAAAATTAATTTCCATACTAAATCTCCATCGGCAAACTCCTTAGCTTTTACCTTTTTATCATACCATCTGGCAACCCTCTTCTTATTCTCTTCTATGCTCCTCAAGGCCTTCAGCCGATGTCCTGCTAGATCATCTAACTCATCTGTTATCAAAGTAGCATAATCATCGGCAGCCAATTGATCTTGAAGAGATAGTCACCTAGATCCAGTCTTGATTTCCCAAGGCAATACTGCATCATGCCCATACACCAACTGATAAGGTGAAACCTTGGTTGATCCATGACAAGCCATTCGATAAGACCATAAAGCCTCATTTAACAATGTGTGCCACCTCCTAGGATTTTCTTCAACCTTTTGTTTAATAAGCTTGATAATTCCTTTGTTGGATGCCTCGGCCTGCCCATTAGCTTGAGCATAGTAAGGAGAAGAGTTTAATACTTTAATTCCCATACTGATTGCAAATTCATCAAACTCCCCTGACGTGAACATGGTGCCCTGATCGGTAGTAATTGTCTAAGGAATTCCAAATCGGTAAATGATGTGTTCCTTCACAAAATCAATCATATTGGCTGATGTAACTTTCTTCAAAGGAATAGCTTCAACCCACTTAGTCAAATAATCGGTGGCAACTAAGATGAACTTATGCCCCTTGCTGGATGGTGGATAAATCTGGCCGATCAAATCAATAGCCCATCCTCGGAACGGCCATGGCTTTATAATAGGATTCATAGCCGATGCAGGCGCCCTTTGAACATTGCCAAACTTTTGACATCCTTGACACCCTTTGAAATACTTAAAGCAATCTTCATGTATAGTCGGCCAATAATATCCATTCCTCCTAATCATCCACTTTATCTTAAAAGCCGTCTGATGTGCTCCACACACCCCTTCATGGATTTCTCCCATCAAACTCTTAGCTTCATCATCACCTAAGCATCGGAGAAGAACCCCATCAATAGTTCGATAATACAATTCATCTTCGAGGAGCACATACTTGGTGGCTTGAAACCGAACCCGTCTCTTGACTTTCTTAGATGGATCCCTCAAATAATCAATGATTTCTTTTCTCCAATCATCGACACCGATTGCCGATATTGCATTAATCATAGGCTGATATCCCGAGGCATGCTGATCTAACCGATTGGCCTCTTCATTATGCAATCGAGGAACATGCTCTAATCGGAAATTTTTGAATTCCTTTAACAATTGTATACTCTGTTCGTAATAAGTTATGACAACTTCACTTCGGCATTCATAGCTTCCAGCCAATTGATTTATAACTAGCATAGAATCCCCGAAGACCTCAACAGCTTTAGCATGAACTTCTCTTAATAACTCCAATCCCTTTATTAAAGCTTGATACTCAGCCTGATTATTCGTCGACGTGGCAACAATCGGCAAGGAAAACTCGTACCTCCTTCCCCGAGGGGAAATTAATACTATGCCGATTCCTGCCCCCCGGTCACATGTGGATCCTTCAAAGAAGAGCGTCCAAGGTACAATTTCCAAAGCCTCCACTGCACCGCAATGTTGAGTTACAAAATCGGCCATAATCTGTCCCTTAACTGCCTTAGCCGATTCGTAACGCAGATCGAACTCCGATAGTGCCAAAATCCACTTACCGATCCTACCACTCATGATCGGCATAGACAGCATGTACCGGACCACATCATCCTTGCAGATAACAGTGCATTCAGCCGATAGCAAGTAGTGCCTTAACTTGATACAAGAGAAGTACAAGCACAAGCATAACTTCTCAATGGCCGAATACCTGGTCTCAGCATCATCAACCTCCGGCTTAAGTAATAAATCACACGCTCTTTCCCTTCAAATTCTTGAATTAAAGCTGAACCGATGACCATCCCATCGGTAGACAAATACAGTCTGAAGGGCTTCCCTTGCTGAGGTGGAATTAGAACTGGAGGATTCACTAAATAATTCTTGATTTCATCCAGAGCCAAGTGTTGTTCTTTCCCCCAAACAAACTCTTGATCGGCCTTCAAGTTAAGAAGAGGACTGAAAGCACAAATTTTACCAGACAAATTAGATATAAATCTTCTGATAAAATTTACCTTGCCGATCAAGGATTGAAGCTCAGTCTTTGTTGGTAGGGGCAACTATCTTGTTGATGGCATCAATAGATCTTCGACTAATTTCAATCCCCCTTTGATGCACCATGAAACCAAGAAACTGCCCTGCCGACACACCAAATGCACACTTATTCAGATTCATTTTCAAACCATGCTTCCTTGTGCACTCCAACACCTTTCGTAGATCGGCAAGATGCTTTGCGAAGTCTCCAGACTTAACCACCACATCATAAATATAAATTTCCACCAGCTTGCCGATGAACTCATGGAATATAAAATTCATAGCCCTCTGATAAGTAGCACCAGCATTCTTCAAACCAAAGGTCATGACTATCCATTCAAACAACCCAACATGACCAGAATATCTAAATGCGGTCTTTGGAATATCATCTTCAGCCATGAATATTTGATTATATCCTGCATTGCCATCCATAAAGCTAATAATCTGATGCCCAGCCGCAGCGTCAACTAACAGATCGGCAACTGGCATTGGGTAGCCATCCATCGGTGTAGCTTTGTTAAGATTCCTGAAATCAATACAGACCTGAAGCTTCCCGTTCTTCTTGTAAACCGGAACAACATTGGAAATCCACTCGGCATACCGACACTGCCGAATAAATTTGGCTTCAATAAGTTTAGTTATTTCGGCCTTGATGTAAGGAAGAATATTACGATTACATCGGCGAGCTGGCTGCTGATGTGGCCGAAATCCAGACTTGATAGGCAACCGATGCTCAACAATTGATCGGTCTAAACCAGGCATCTCAGTATAATCCCAAGCAAAGCAATCTTGATATTCCTTTAACAAATCAGTTAACTGTTGCTTACATTCAGGATCCAACTTAGCACTACTAAATGTAGGTCTAGGTTTATCACCACTACCTATATCTACTTCTACCAAATCATCGGCCGATGTTAACCCCGGGCCTAACTTTCCATCATCGGCGAACCTATCCATTAAAAACCTTCATCAGAACCTACTGCTTGGATCAGTGGAATCTCATAATCGGCAACCTTGAGAAAATCTCTTTCCCAAGCCTCTCCTGAAATGCATCTAGTTCTTTCGTAGGTGTCTGCCTCTGCCGACGCAATAACATAGGAAGAATCTCCCGGGACAACTTCAATCTTGTCACCTACCCACTGAACCAAACACTGGTGCATTGTAGACGGGATGCAACAATTGGCATGAATCCAATCTCTTCCCAACAGTAAGTTATAAGCACCCTTTCCACTGATCACGAAGAAGGTTGTTGGCAAGGTTTTTACTGCCGATGGTCAACTCAACACATATGGCTCCTTTGACCGGAGACACGTTGCCTTCAAAGTCCTTGAGCATCATATCGGTCTTGGTCAAATCCTGATCTCCTTTTCCAAGCTTCCGATATACTGCATATGGCATGATATTGATAGCAGCTCCACCATCGATCAAAATCTTGGTCATCGGCTGACCATCCACCCTTCCTTTGACAAATAGAGCCTTAAGATGTTGTCTTTCATTGTCGGCAGGCTTTTCAAAGATGGCAGTCATTGGATCTAGAGCCAACTAAGCTATTTGGTCGGAAAACTCTAACTTATCATCAATAGACGGCGCCAAAAATTCCATCGGCAACATAAATACCATGTTGACATCTGCCGATGGCCCTTTTCCCTTAGTATCGGATTGCTGATCCCCAGATTGACCAGAGTTCTCGCCCTTGCTTAACTCTTCTCACCTCTCGCGCTGCAGTCTCCTTTTCTGTGTCCTGGTCAACCCATCTGGACACCACGGAGGAAGTTGCTGCTGCCTCACCGATGGGCGATGATTCTCCCTTGACTCCATCCGGTAAGTATTGGCATCTCTGCAGAAAATGAACTCATCGGGAACCCGCGCATTAGCCATTTCTTCAAGCTCTTCCTGGTTCCTAGGAAAATATTGAACACGATCGCCAAGCCTGTCATGCGCACTGAGCCTGCCCCCCAGTCGATCATGAACGGACACCCTTCCTCTAATCGGCCCATTAAACCGCCGATCATCATCGTGGTGGCGCCGATCAGACCTGTCATACCAATCATAACCGTTGCACTCAAGGCAATCTCTGACAGTAGGAAGCTTGATATTCTCCTCCCAGCAATGAATGAAGAACGGACAATTCGAATGATCTATGTGCCGATTCCACTCTTGTCGGCGTCTTTCCTCTTCCCTATTGTACTCTTCCTGTCGGCGCCGATACCGGTCCTCACGCTGCTGCGAGGTTTCCTGAGGCCTTCTGTGAGTTATCACAGCACCAGATCGGGGAGGCCTTCCTGAGTTGGCTCCTTCCTGGACCAAGCCTTTTCCCTTGGCATCGACAGTAGTGATCTGATGCTGAGGATCCACCGATGCACTTCTTTCAGCCGCTTCCGATGTTAATACCTTGGCCTTTCCCTTAGCATCCAGCATATTTGTGGGGAAAGGGTGCTGATCAATCTTCATTGGCTTCTGAGTTATGGGGCTGTCAAATTTGATCCTCCCAGATTCTATAGCCGATTGCAGCTGCTGTCTAAAAACTTTACACTCATTAGTGTCGTGAGAAGTTGCGTTGTGCCACTTACAATATTTCATCCTCTTCAACTCCTCAGCCGATGGGATCACATGATTGGGTGACAATTTGATTTGACCTTCTTGAAGTAGAAAATCAAATATCCTATCGGCCTTAGTGATGTCAAACGCGAACTTCTCTGGCTCTTTATGTCCGAAAGGGCAAGACATCGGCTTTTTATTTTTCACCCATTCTGCCAAGCCGATGACTGGTTCTTCATCAGAGTCTGAGCTTGCCGCTTCATCTACAAATGATACCTTCTTATTCCTTGCTCTCTTGGGCTCAAAAGGCTTGATATCTTGATCAGAAATTCTCTACACCAAATGGCTTAAGCTTTCAAACTCCTGAGATGCATACTTGTCCCTGTTATGTGGCAACAAACCCTAGAAAGCCAAATCGGCTAGCTACCGATCATCCAGAACCAGGCTATAGCATTTGTTCTTGACTTCCCATATCCTCTGCACAAAACTTTCAACCGATTCATCATTGCGTTGCCTCAATTTGACCAAATCGGTGATCTTCTTCTCATGGACACCGGAAAAGAAATATTTGTGAAACTGCTTCTCTAGATCGGCCCAAGTAACCACTGAGTTGGGAGGTAATGATATAAACCAAGTAAAAGCCGATCCAGATAATGATGACGAGAATAAGCGAACCCTTAACTCGTCCCTGTTAGCAGCTTATCCGCACTGGATGATGAACCTGTTGACGTGCTCCATGGTTGACGTGTCATCCTGTCCAGAAAACTTAGTAAAATCCGGTACTTTGTACCGATTTGGAAGCGGGATCAAATCATATGCGGGAGGATATGGTGTCCGATAAGAGTAAGTGTTGACTTTGGGTTTTATCCCAAATTGATCTCGCATCACTTTAGCAATCTTATCGGCCCAATAAGCATCGGCATCTTGCCGATGAGGCGGTTGCGGGTCTGGCATCTCCTGGTAAGCTTCCACGTGTCTGTGCGGCACACGATCTGCATGGAACATTGGGTTAATCATTTGGCCACCCACCTGCTGACCACCAAACTGCTGTGCATCGATCTGCTGTCCGTCGATTTGCTGCCCAAGATTCATCGGCTGATTGGGTAGTCCCTGATTATGGAACCCGGGGTAGATCTGGCCTTGCTGGAACCCCGTAGCCTGATAATTCTGTTGGGGCATTTGCGGAAAGACTTGCTGCCCAAGCCATCCACTATTAGCATTCATCGGCATAGGTCCTGCCGATGACTGGTAATTGGGCATCATCATTGAATTGACATACCCTGGCTGAGTCATAAACCTTTGTTGCATCAGCATTGAGTCTGCCGATGCGTTAGGCATCTGGAACATCGGAGCTTGAGAATTCCCAATGTAAGGTCTTGCAGTAGTAGTTGTGGTATACTGGGGACTCTGGTTCATCGGCATATTGGGAGGTGCCGATGCCATAGGAGTCTTGCCTTTCATATCAGCTGCCTGAGACGTGCCAGACGTCTTCCAGTATTCCGGGGGCATACCGAAACCCCACCAGTTAGGAGGAGGAACTGGTCCTGACATTGCCGATGCCAATAGATCTGTGGTAAGCTTGATCTGTTCATCTGAAGTTGGTGGATTGGTTGTCATCGGCGTAGATTGTGCATTAGTGACTCCTAACATGCTTGGAGGAACAGGAATTTCCGTGCCCGCAGCGGCTGTAGCTGCCGATGGAGTTGTGACCACCGGTGATCCTGGCTGATGATGAGAGGGGCCCACATAATCTGGTGGTAATTGTCCTTCCTTGAAAGTTCTGGCCACGGCATTGAAAACCGTATTGGACAGTACACCTGCTTGGTTGATTAAAGCACGGTTGATAGCACTATCAACCATCTCTTGAAGTTTACCAGGATTGGCTTCAAAAGTAACCTGCCGAGGGATCGGCAGTGCATCTTTCTGGATCACTTCGCCGAACCTGTTTATACTGAAGGACTTCAGGCATTGCTGCTTGTAATCCTCCATGGCTTTAGCGATAGAATGCTTCTGCTCCTCTTTGAGGCTAGCTTCTGTCACGGGGATGACGTTTTCCAAGTCGAAATCGCTAGTCGCCATGCCGATCTTGGTCTTGAATCTAGTCCCACCGGGCGTGCCAAAAGATGTGTTGATGCAAAAGCTGATCTGCAAACACAAAGGGCAAATACCCGATTTAAACGTTAAGGCATGCCAGCCGATTTGACCTTACTATCGGCAAAGGTGATAACTCGAATACTTTGGTCCCGACAACAGCGATGCACCCGGATGCCACGGCCAAGAGGTATTCGTGCGGAACTTGAGAACATGCCGAGCTTAAGTCGACGAATCCCTAAGAACTCGTAATAAAAAGAAAAAGGTATGACGAAGTCGTCGAAAAAGTAAATGCTGTAATATGAGTAGAAACTTGTGTTTGATTGATTGATAGCTTCATGTTACAAGGCCCTAGGGTCTACATTTATATCCTGCTCAAAAGAGCTTCAACCAGACATGACTAAAACTCAAATTCCAAATTAAATAGAATCCGTGTACAAAACAATTTAAACAACTAAGGAAAACATAAAACTATCTTGCCGTGACAAGCTAGGACACCACCACGGACCGCTTGGTAACCTCCAAGTCTTCCTTCCACGTCATCGGCAGACTCCCCATCGGCAACGATCAATACTGGCCATCGGCACGAACACATCACCATCCACGGACTTAGCCACATCCAGCTATCTCTTCATCGGCAACTACCCTTATCGGCAACTCTCCCACAGACCAGTCACATTTGCCTTCTCCTTGCCGATCCACACTCTACCGATCCTGGGTACGTGTCCAAAAACGGTGTCAACATTGGCCAAAACCTCCAACATAAACTTTGTTCAAAATGTTGTTCTAAACATGATTAAAGTATTTTGGAAGACAATGTACACTTGGATACATTGGTCACCTACCAAAGTCACTCAATTCAAGCCACACAAGTAATTTAATCATACATGGGACACATAAGTTGACATGTGATCATGATGTATGCTTATGAATGAGCATGATCATGCTTATGTTGATGCAATACTCATGGTTAACATGCAAGCTAACACTAGGAGTGTTACATTTAAGGTCGGAATTCCTTCCTCCCTTGGAGAATTTTGGGGTACTGATGGTTTAGGATCGATATCTAAAGTTTGGGATTAAAGTGGTTGTAATTTGGCTATCGAAACTTCCTCTTCTTGTATAGGAACTGATTCTTTCTCTTTCTCAGGGATATAAATGCTAGGAGACTTTCCACTCATTAAATCAATCAAATTCCAAGCTTCACTAGCGGACAGGCGGTGGAAGGATCCTCTAGAGGCCGCATTAAGGGTTTGCTTATTTTCCCTACTAAGGCCCTTAAAAAAGTGAATTAGAAGAACTTCTTCTGGAATAGAAAGCTTTGGGCCAGTGAGAGTAAGGTCAATAAAGCGGTCCCATGATTCACCAAGAGATTCTTCTTCTAGTTGTCTAAAAGAAAGAATCTCGATCCGAAGATCCGCCACTTTGGAGATCGGAAAATATTTAAAAAGAAAACTACTGTATAGCTCCTTCCAATCTCCATGAGCACTTCCTATGTTGAGTTTATACCAATGTCTAGCTTTTTCCGTTAAAGAGAACGGAAAGAGCTTCCATTTAAGGGTCTCATCAGACATGCCTTCAATGCAAAGGAGGTCATAGACTTAATAAAACTCCTTAGGTCTATGTATGGGTTTTCCTCACCTTCTCTTGAGAAAGGTTGTTTTTGAAGAAATTCTATGTATTCCGGGCTTATCTCAAAACTAGATGTGATGATAGGCTTTGAAGATTTTGGTGGTTCGATATGTGTGCCTGTAGGTCTATGAAACTGATAGATAGACATGTTTGCATTCATGATAGACCAAAGATCAAGGATTAGATAAGAAAGAATAGCAGGGATGAGGCAAAGGACAAAAGGAAATATATTATTATTTTTATTATTTTTAGAAAAATGATTAAGCTAGTTCGTAGTCAACTCAGCAACCGTTTCCCCAGCAACGGCGCCAAAAAGCTTGTTGACACTTGCTAACACCACTTGAATACTAGGTTGTCATCTCCAGCATGGCACTAGAGTGTCACTACAAGAAATCTGTTAATCCATGACGAAAAAGTTCTGTCATGGATTACCAAAAAACCGTCACTGTGTAGCATCTGTGATGATTTCGAAGATCG
Organism: Sorghum bicolor; assembly: GCF_000003195.3. Lineage (NCBI taxonomy): Eukaryota > Viridiplantae > Streptophyta > Magnoliopsida > Poales > Poaceae > Sorghum > Sorghum bicolor. Next base: position 11,682,004 of record NC_012875.2, read on the forward strand.
TCATGGATTGAGCGTCATGGATTGAACCTCATGACGATTTACCGAAAACCGTCACAAATCATCGTAATCGGTGACGGTTTTAAACCGTCACGATAGAGCCCAAGGCCTAGTTAGCCCAGCCCAAGTCCATTTTTTTTGACAAGAAAATAACCGTCACAAATTAACTGCCACATCATTATGGATGGGCACCAACATTAAAGATGGGCCATTTTTAGCCTGCTTGCAGCCCATTTTCAATTTATTTTTAGCCCAACCTGTTTATATTTTATTTTTAGCCTATTTATTTTCTAGTTTTAGCCCATTTTTTAGTTTATTTTTGCAGCTGACTATTATAACACATACAAAGTAAATCAAATTATTAATTATTTTATTACAACATATATTATCAAACAACATATGGATTGTAATATCATAACCGGTACACAAGTCCACGTAAATCAATAGTCAAATACAAAATTAGCATATGCCATCGCATTTCAATAGTACCAGATACATTATGATATTTTTTTTGTAATTAACAACTATTCATATGAGGCACCAGCAGGATTGTTCGATCTCTTCAACCAGCACATGTAGACGGCATAATCAAGTTCCTTCGATTTTCCTGAAATTAAAATAACAAGTTAGACTACTTGTAGAACAGCACTCACATAAAGCCGATCTAATTGGACGAGTGAACAAATACTAACTTAAATGTCTTATATAAATGTCTTATACTAGTTGTAGAGTAGCTCCTCAATCGTAGGTAACCTGTATGGTGTGTATTACAGAATCAAACGTATGTATCAGGCAGAAGAAAAGAAAAGCTGATAACGAAAGCTAATTAAGCAGTTTACCTTATTTTAGTTTTATATAGGCAAAAACAATAGGCAAATTGTTCTATGTTTCTCGTTCTAGGAATATAGTGCTTTCATTAAATTTTTAGAAAGAACCAAAAGCAATATAAGAAGTAAAAGGAAGCAATCCTTATCGATTGATTTTGTTCTTCTCGCCAAAACAAATTAGACGTTCATTCGAAGCAAGTGATATGGCAAACAATGGCCTTGCATAACATACAATTAGTGCTTCCTACAAATAGGCCGAGTGAAAAAATCAAATAGAAAATCACTCACCAGGCATCGCAGGGTGTGGCCGTAAACACCAAACCCCATGCGTCCACCCAGTCGTGATGTGCGCATAGCTACCGTGCCCGTGCCTATGCCACCGGTCGGGGCTGCTCTAGATCTTGCCATGGATGTACTAGATCCGGCTAGCCACCTCAGTCTCCCAAGGTGATCTGCGCTGGTTGAGATGAGCACGGAGAGCATCAGCATGGTGAGCGAAGCCAAAGAGGATGAAAGACGAGAGGAAAGATGAGGACGAGTACTAAACCAGAGCGAACGCCCCCACCTCTTGCGGCAATACGGTTCGCCCTCACGTGAGGGCTCCGGCGGCAGTAGCCCCTCCCATACTAGCAGAGGCAGCTGCGGCCACTCCCCCCGCCACCGGCGTTGGCCCCTCCATCACCGGCCGTGGCGGTGGCCCCCGGCAAGTAGCAGCTCATGGAGGCCACTGACAGCGCATCCGAGGAATGAGGAGGCACCCCAATGGCAAGGGCGACGACTCATAGAGAGGCAGCTGTGATGGTGTGGGATGGATGACGGCGGCTGTTGTGGAGAAGGCAGCGGGGTGAAAGGCAGCTTAGGGTTTGCGTTGGTTTTATAACAAGCCAACTGAATATCAGCCATCCGTGTATTGATCGGATGGCCAGGCATGAGATAGACTTGGATTGGGCTGAATGCAAGCATCATTATCAGGCCCAACATGGGCCTAACCAATTTCGTGTATGATTTTTATGAACTTTTTATGTGTCGTTACAGATTACTCGAACTTTTATTTTGGCAGCTCTAACGAAAAAAAGTAATAATATCGCAAAGTGGTCCAAAAATCCTAAAAATTTGTATGTGGACATACTATGAATGTATAAGCTTGCCATAAAATTTTCAAACCATTTTAATAAAGTGGGACTGTATTGTTCACAAATTCATGCATCTCTTACATAGTTACTTATGACTATGTGAGAGGTATGTGCATTTATCAACAATGTGGAGTATTGCATTGTTAAAATAATTTGGAATTTTTATGGAATGATTATACACTAAATTCATGTTGTCATGCAAGTTTGTAGACTTTTCTAACCAATTTAAGATATTATTACATTTATTGTACTCTAATTAAATGAATAATTATAATAATAACAAAATTTGGTCAAATAATTTTGCAAATTGACATAATAATATATTTTGGGTCGATAAGAATTCCATAAAAAATCCAGGTAAATCTGATAAGATGGAACTATACATTCATCACAAATAGAAACATCTCTCAATTAATCATATAACTATGAACGAGATTTTCCCATTTATAACCAATGTGCAACACAACTTTATTAAAATCATTTGAATTTTTTATGCAATGACTATGCTCCAAGATCATAATGTCATGCAAGTTTGTAGATTTTTCTAACTAAGTTTAGATATTATTACATTTGAAAGTCCAATATATGAGAACTTCATAAATAATTTTACGACCATAAATGAATTCAAATGAAAAGATCATAAACTACAAAGTTTTAGATCTCATCGAGATCTATAGATTTGATTTGAGTCATTTTCCCATATGAGTTTTCTTTGAACAATTTGAAATTTTGATTTTTAAACTATAAGAACTTTAAACAAAAGTTTGGGATAATAAATGATTACAAATGGAGAAGTTGTCAACTATTCATTTTTAGAACTCATTGATATGTACAAATTTTATTTTCATCATTTGTTCAGTTGAGTTTTTCTTTTGAACAATTCAAAACTAGATCTGCAGATTGTTGGCACTAGCTAACACCACTTAGATACTAGGTTGTCATCCCCAGCATGGTGCCAGAGTGTACAAAGGTATTTATAAATGTAAAGGCTCTCTCGAAAATAATCTATTCTATCCGCAACCGCACAGATAAAATACCTCATTGTAGCATTTCACCAGGATAAGTATTCTAGGTATCGTTATTTATAATTTTGCTCAAGGGATGAAATTAAAATAAGGGGCAAAATCTATCAAGGCATAGACTAGAGATAAACTTGCAAGAACATGATTACTAATGAGAAACTCGTCACACAGTCACTTACTTTAGCAGGGGGTAAACCATAAAGATAATGATAATGAATTATAAGTTCATGGGTAGATAACACAGCGATTAGAAAATAGACTACTCCTCATATATGTAGGTGATGTCGGATTAGCTAGAGAATGGATTCTAAGTTATCTACTAACTACTAAGTCATAATCTACTCTAGTTATCTACAAGATCATATATAGCATAAAAGACTCTTCATTCATGTATAAGGAACATTGATAAAGTAAATCAGAGCATCGCATGACTTACTCCACAATACCGGTTCTGCCTGTCCTATCAACGGAGGGTGGACTATATAAGAATCAACGAAGCTGTCACTATCGCGAACTACCACACAACCCGGCCAATAGGATACATTTGCAGATAAATAACATCTAAGCACCACGCTCACATGTGATCTATCACCTAACTCCCTCGCGTCAAGAGCTAAGCGCTTTGCAAACTTATACATGAACTCATTATCAATTAGAACTATATCAAATATAGAACTAGAGCAAACTAAGAACATAATAATTAGAGACATAATGCAATTAGAACAAAGAATTAGAGAAAGATATGAATAATACCAATCTTTATTACCGAAGATCCGAATCCAGAGCGTAGTGCTCTACTTCTCTAATTGCTATCTAATCAAACCTCTAAACTTGAAGGATTAGGGAGTAGCTAATTCTAATTCTCTGTGGGAGAGAAGCTCTAAACCCTAACTTTGATGGCTACCTCTGCATAATGATTTCTTCTCTTCTCCTCTCTCCTCCAGGGGCCAGGGGGTCTGGTTTTATAGTCCCCTCAAGTGAACGTGAGCCATTGGATCAAACCGACATAGATTGTATGGTTTAGATTGATCCTTTAGGTCGGTGGAGTTTAGCCCCAAAGCAGAGTCCTGATTGGACTCCTAGCCTGGGCGGGCGCCCTGCCCCCGAGCCCGATTCCCTTCTCGTTCGTTCCCCTGGCCTCTGGACTCTTCTAGATTGAGGAAAATTACGCGGCACGTAATTATCTCGTTGTAAACATGACATGTGGGCCTTCTCTCCATATTCTCTGATAACCCCCTGCAGAAATAGATAAACACCAAAGCTCATGGAATTCTGTTAGATAAAACCCTAATTCTAGATGTTTGTTTTATATTGATCCTTTTCCATGTTTATTTGATTATTAATTTGAGTACTTAAGGACCGTCAACAAACTCCACTAAGCTTACCCTTTGCTCGTCCTTGAGCAAACAGCTAAACTCAGACGGATCAGGAGTTGCTTCGATGTTTTCTTTCCTGACAGGCACACATGCTTTTACATAAAATTCTTCCAGATTAGAGTGAAGTGTTATGGAGCTTAGAACCTGCACTTAAGTCTTAAGTAATTGAAAGACAAAATAGTTAAGTCAAGCACTATTCCTCCTGTCTATACTTCACCTTTGTTCCAGAGTTTTTCATAAGTTTTCAAAATAAAACTCAGAGTTCCCAGCAATGATTCTCTCAAGTCTCTCTATATGTGGTATTTATGGATCCTTACCAAAATATCACTTTCCTATAGCTAATGGAATATTTAAGTGGAGCTCATAGGAGTGAAAAACAGCTCATACATATGTTGTCTAATCGAGCCATGGATCCAAAGGAACTCAGTATATAATTAAATTAAGATGTGCATGTGTGGTGGAGTAAATGATAGTGATGGTAAAAATGTATAAGTAATAATAAAACTTGGTTCTCATTGCTCCTCATATTGCTATTTCTCCTCCTCTTTGATCTTTGCTTTGGGAGAACATGGGCTATCTTTTTCTTCTTCTTTTTTTCAGGTGGGTAGTAGATACCCCTAATTCTACTGTCGGACACTTGTCCATTTTTTCCGCTCAAGTGGGCATCTTTGTACCCCTAATTCTACTTCAGACACTTGTCCATTTTTACCTCTCGTCTCACTCTTTTTTCTTTTATCGAGGTTCCGGGCACTTGCCCCTTTTTATTTCCTCATATATTTTTGCATAACCCATGCCTCTTCTGCATTGAATCTTTTTAGAGAGAGATAATAACAATATTTGGGAGAGTGAGTGATAATATTTTTAGCAATTTTAATGATTGGTGATGAATGCTGTGGTAGATGTGTGCAAGTGAATATCTAAATTTAACCACATGAAAACCTCCTAAGGGTCTACACAGCTCGATCAAACTCAATGTAAATATAGTAAAAGATGTTATAGCAAGTATGGCTGTGGTAGGTAGTTTTGTTATGCTAGGAACTCATTATGGGATTTGTAAGTTTTTAAAATAAATCTCTAGAACTTAGTGTAGTAGGAACAAGATAAATAGCAGCTCAAACTTTATATTATACCTTTCTCTTACCTAGACTTTAGTTTTATATTTTCCATAGATAGTAATTTCTGTTTTAGTAATTCCTGGAAGAACTCTAATATAAAAGCTAGGTACTTGTAAGTAAGCAAACAGAGCAACTGTTCATCATTTCCATCATGCATCTTTTTGGTCTTTTTATTTTTCTAGAGATTAAACTTAGCAGGAAAAATAAAGCACACTTATCTACACACTCTTTTTATTTTGTTTTCATGTTTATAAAATGCAGTAAATTAAAGCAACAAAATATTTATTGGATTTTCTAAGTTTTTCCTTTTAAGATAAAATACTGAAATAGAAAAGAATAAATAAGTAGAGCAAATAAAAACTTACTTGATAAATTGGGGAGGAACTCCCCCAAGCTGGATGTTGACGTCGGTCTTACCCGATATTCCAGAACCGCATCATAGTTGTGATGTTGTCGTTCATTGTTGTTGTATCTTGTCTCAGCTCTTCTACTGCAGCAGCATGGTCCTGGTTCCATTTTTGTTGCTCTTCCACGAGTCGTCCATGTTCTGCTTGCGTGTTCTGGATGTCGAGGATAGTGTTGTCGGTACGAGTGAAGAAAGCACCGGCCTCTTGGTAGTAGTCATTCGTGAAAGCGTAGGAGGCGTCGGAGTATCGTCCTGCATCAAATTGGGGCGGAGGTCTGGATCCTGAAGCTCCATATGGATCAGTGGAGTACCTGCCCGTATGAAAAGGCGGGTTTGTCCACTGGTGATCTCGGCTCTCCGGCCATGTCTCCTCTGTTGGCTCTTGTGGTTGCGCATGTCGAACCCATGGGTCTCGAAGGACTCGAGGGTTGTAGTTGCAATAATGCAGGTGCGCTGCTTCTTCTGGTCCATGGTCAGCACCATACCAGGTGCGTTCTCGGTGAGTGGTCATCCTTTCAGATGCCACTCGCTGTGGAGTTCTCTGGTTCACTGGTGTTGCTGCAATCTCAATCAAAAAGTTTTGAACAACGTAGAGGCCAAGGTTCGGGTTAGGTAACCAAATCTTGCCTTTATCATCATATAGCATATACATTACATTCCCCTCTTTCTTTAACATCCGAGCTTGTCTAAATGTGTCATAGCCATGATAAATTCTTAACTCATTTATAAAGTCCAACGATGAGTTTTCTAGTAAGTGAAGATTAAAGGCTAGACGAGTGATAAGTGAAGTACATCCTACTAGTCCCTGAAGACTAGGTACACTAAGCCAATGAGAAACTAATAGTGTAACAGGTGAAGTGGGTACTTTATTAATAGCAGCATATAAAAGTTGTAAATCTCCTACTCTTACTTTCCTAATATCATCACGATAGAAAAGATTGTACCCAAGCCATTTGTGGAACATCCTAAGAGTGGGGTGTTCCATGTCACTGGTTCGGGCTTGACTATAAAAATTATCTCTAGATATTTCTCTCCAAAACTGGTGTCTCTCAAAGTTAGGTAAGTCGGAGTCAATGTTCAGGATGCATTTTGAAGAGAAACCAAGATGGTCGCTCAGTTCTCTCCAAGACAACATAATCTCCTGTTTGAACATCCGAAAAACAATTCCCCCCTCATAGTATTGTAAAGTGCAAAGAAATTCGAGGGTGAGAAGACGAGAACCCAGCTCAGTTATAGTCCAAAAATTTGTCCAACCTATCATCTGCAAAAATAAGTCAAATTCAGTGTCCATACCTGTTTCTTGTAGTAAGATTGGATCGAGAGTAGGGGTGTGAATGAAATCTTTGTTCTTCAATTGCTGATAGACTTCCTTCTCTCTTCGGGTCTTCAGTCCAAGGTCTCCTATCTTGAGAAGGACCTTGACTTGCTGACTTGATGAAGATGACGGAGCTTGTGTGGGTGTCGGGTCGACGCTCATCTCTGATGGCTGTGAGGAGTGTCGGGCTGAACTCCTTGTACCAATGTTCTTGAGAGCCTTCCCTACATTCTTCACCTTCTTAAACATCCTGCAAACAAAAGTTGGCAAAAACACAACTAGTGGAAAATGTGAGAGAAAATGTTAGTGGTTAGCTGTCCGGAATGTCAATAGTCCAGGGGTTATTTGTTCAAGACAAGTTTCTATTTTGGTAGAGCCTCCCCCTAAACAACTTTTACTTCCGCTTAGACAACGGGATCACTACTTGCTAGGTGATAAACACTCTCTCAAAAGAACTCCAAACCTTCTCTTCCACTCTTCTCTTTCTCTCTACTCTCTTCTCTTTACTACAAGAGCTCCTTCTCGGGAAACTAAAACTTGTGTGGTTTTCTGGAGTGTTTGTGTGAAGAAGATGGAGGTAGAATGTGGCTATTTATAGGAGGAAGAGGGGATAGGGCGGGCGCCCTGAGTAGGTGGGCGGGCGCCCACCCCTAGTGTCCATCCTGGGTGTGCCTCCTCCACTTGCTTCCTTGCTTTGATCTCACGCGGAATAATATTGTGTTGGTGGTGGTTGGACGGTGGAAAGATGTCAGGTGAGTGGAAACATATTGGTGGATGAAATTATGTGATGGGATGTATGTGAGGTGAAGTGTATGACATGTGGGACCCAAAGAGTGTGGGTCATGCTTCTAGAAGGTTACTATAATTAATTATAATGCAGGAAAAATCTATGACAATTGAAACTTAATTAAAATGATAATGGAAAATATTTTTGTGCCTCCACAATAATTAATAAATATGGGTTGTTACACACCATGAATATTATTTATATGGGGCTTTTTGATTATTATAATTATGCTATGAATATATGTGACTAATGCAAGAATTAATTATGCAAGAATGAGAAAATTAATAATGCGGATAAATACCGATTTACCTCCCGGTGTGGGTTTGGGATTTTTAGGTCCCCCAAGCTGGACCTCCAAATCTTTTAATCTTCTGAGTTACCTTCCTCCGAAGATGGTGTCTCCAGTGGTTCTTCATGAACTTCCTTCACTGTAGGGTCTCTCTCTGGTCTGGGTTTGAATGTGAAGTGTTCTTCTTGTCCGTTTATGTTGAACTTGATTTCTCCCTTCCCAACATCGATGTGGGCATTGGCAGTGCTCAGAAATGGCCTTCCAAGGATGATGGATACTTTTGAGTCAGGACTCATGTCCAGTACTACGAAGTCTAATGGCACTAGGAAATCTCTATTCTTGACTGGAATGTTTTCGGTGATGCCCAACGGGTGTCGAACCGATTGATCCGCTAGTTGTAGGCACAGTGATGTTGGTTCTAGGGTCGCATGCTCAAGCTTTTTGTAGACTGATGCTGGCATCACACTGACACTTGCTCCGAGATCACAAAGTGCATTGTTGAAGTGTTGGTTTCCGATCGAGCAGTCAATAGTGGGACATCCGGGATCTTCCTTCTTCTTTGGCGGCTTGTTGAGGATGGCCGCACTACATTCTTCTGTCAGCTTGATAACCTCAGTGGTGGGCAGTGGTCTCTTCTTGTTAAGAATATCTCTGATGTACTTTGCATATGTAGGTACCTGTATGGCATCGAGCAGAGGTATGTTGACATATAATTTCTGAATGACCTCTACAAACTTACCAAACTGCTCATCCGACTGCAGCCCTCTGTTTCTTCTGGGAAATGGCAAATAGTTGGTGTCGTAAAAATCTTTCCTCATTTCTCCAGTTCTAGGTGGTTGTAGCAGATCTTCTGCTTCAACTGGGCTTTCTTCTTCTATCACTGCTGGTTGCACTGGTGCTGATGTTCTTTGTTTCTCTTCTGGGTATGGGGATCTCTGGTAGCTTTGCCTCCTCTAGTAGTTATATTCTTTACCTGCTCAATGTTAGTAGCAACAGGCAGTACAGCAGCTAACTTTATTAACTTAAGCTCTACCCTTTTATTAAGAGTGTTTTGCTCATCAAAGGCAGTTAGTAGAAAATCCATTTTATTGTTTATATCTTTTAGAGATGATTCATTTGTATCTAGCCTTTGTTTAACTTCATCATTAATTTTGGTTTGTTGAGCAATTATCTCTTTTAATGAAAGTTGCTTGAAAGTATTACATGAATTCATACCTTTGCTATTGGGTTGACTCGAAGTTGGTTGATATTTGTATGCTGTCTCAATAGCCCTTTTATCTTCTTTGAACTTGGCCCTCTGGTCAATCCAATGGAGCAAATTTTCCATCTTAGTTGATAATGCATTTACTTCTTCTGGTATTTCTTCAGTTTGATGACATTGTTGAGCTTTATCTTGGAACCAGCTTTGATTTTCTGCTATCTTATCCAAAAGTATCTCTGTTTTTCCAGTTGTAAGCTCCAAGAATGATCCTTTAGCAGATGCATCTAGGCACTGACGAGCCTTCTGGGTTAATCCATGGTAGAAGGTCTGCATAAGTAACCATGTGGCCATTCCATGGTGGGGACAATCTGATATGTATCCTTGAAAACGCTCCCATGCTTCTAAAATGGCTTCTATCTTCTGCTGCTGGAAACTGACAATATTTCCTCTTAAGGCAGTTGTTTTGCCTATAGGGAAAAACTTTGATAGAAAGGCATCTGACAAGTTCGTCCAGTTGTTGATGTTATCTTGATGACTGCAGAACCACTTCCTCGCTTTCCCTTCTAGTGAGAATGGAAAAAGGCGAAGTAGTATGACGTCTTTGTCAACTCCATTGATGTGTATTGTGCTCCCAATCTCTAAGAAATTCTGCAAGTGTGCACTGGCATCTTCATGTGCCTTTCCACTGAATTGTGTAGCTTGCACCAAATTGATGAGGCTTGACTTGAGCTCAAACTCGGGTATTCCTTCTTCTACTGCAAATCTTGGACCTGTTGGAATGTTCTCAAGGCTTGGAGCAGAGAATTCTTGCAAGGTCTTTTGTGCCATAGCTTCAGCAATTGGTAGCTAGCTTCTTCTTCTCTTGATTGCTTTGGTTCTGATGATGAAGAGTTGAATGTACACAAAGTCAATCCTGATATACCCTGTATAAAATATAAACATAGAAAAACAACAGGGTGAACCTGCCAAAGCAGAGGTGCCTTGTTATGATTTCTCACTTAGTAGCTGTTTTTATGCAATTATTTCTCTATAGTCTACTCTAATATTTTATATGAATAACCTTGACTGATTTCCTGACTTTCCTTACCGTTCCTATATATTACCCTTTTGCCTCCCCGGCAACGGCGCCAGAAATGCTTGTTGACACTAGCTAACACCACTTAGATACTAGGTTGTCATCCCCAGCATGGTGCCAGAGTGTACAAAGGTATTTATAAATGTAAAGGCTCTCTAGAAAATAATCTATTCTATCCGCAAGCGCACAGATAAAACACCTCATTGTAGCATTTCACCAGGATAAGTATTCCAGGTATCGTTATTTATAATTTTGCTCAAGGGATGAAATTAAAGTAAGGGGCAAAATCTATCAAGGCATAGACTAGAGATAAACTTGCAAGAACATGATTACTAATGAGAAACTCGTCACACAGTCACTTACTTTAGCAGGGGGTAAACCATAAAGATAATGATAACGAATTATAAGTTCATGGGTAGATAACACAGCGATTAGAAAATAGACTACTCCTCATATATGTAGGTGATATCGGATTAGCTAGAGAATGGATTCTAAGTTATCTACTAACTACTAAGTCATAATCTACTCTAGTTATCTATAAGATCATATATAGCATAAAAGACACTTCATTCATGTATAAGGAACATTGATAAAGTAAATCAGAGCATCGCATGACTTACTCCACAATACCGGTTCTGCCTGTCCTATCAACGGAGGGTGGACTATATAAGAATCAACGAAGCTGTCACTATCGCGAACTACCACACAACCCGGCCAATAGGATACATTTGCAGATAAATAACATCTAAGCACCACGCTCACATGTGATCTATCACCTAACTCCCTCGCGTCAAGAGCTAAGCGCTTTGCAAACTTATACATAAACTCATTATCAATTAGAACTATATCAAATATCGAACTAGAGCAAACTAAGAACATAATAATTAGAGACATAATGCAATTAGAACAAAGAATTAGAGAAAGATATGAATAATACCAATCTTTATTACCGAAGATCCAAATCCAGAGCGTAGTGCTCTACTTCTCTAATTGCTATCTAATCAAACCTCTAAACTTGAAGGATTAGGGAGTAGCTAATTCTAATTCTCTGTGGGTGAGAAGCTCTAAACCCTAACTTTGATGGCTACCTCTGCATAATGATTTCTTCTCTTCTCCTCTCTCCTCCAGGGGCCAGGGGGTCTGGTTTTATAGTCCCCTCAAGTGAACGTGAGCCATTGGATCAACCCGACATAGATTGTATGGTTTAGATTGATCCTTTAGGTCGGTGGAGTTTAGCCCCGAAGCAGAGTCCTGATTGGACTCCTGGCCTGGGCGGGCGCCCAAGGGTTGTGGGCGGGCGTCCTGCCCCCGAGCCCGATTCCCTTCTCGTTCGTTTCCGTGGCTTCTGGACTCTTCTAGATTGAGGAAAATTACGCGGCATGTAATTATCTCGTTGTAAATATGACATGTGGGCCTTCTCTCCATATTCTCTGATAACACCCTGCAGAAATAGATAAACACCAAAGCTCGTGGAATTCTGTCAGATAAAACCCTAATTCTAGATGTTTGTTTCATATTGATCCTTTTCCATGTTTATTTGATTATTAATTTTAGTACTTAAGGACCGTCAACACATATTTTGGAATGTTGTCTGTTTCTAGTTAATAGCGGTAGGTCATCATACATTCTACAGAAAAAGTTGTGTTTCAATGATTCGGTCCTCCAGGCCATATACTTGGAGGTCTCATGGCCCAAACTTGGTGGCTCCATTTTTTTATTTGTGCCGAAATAGATATTGGGTGCGCACGTCAGCAGCTTCGCTTTTTTTTGTGACTGTCAGCAACTTCGTTGGGCCATGGCAGTTGGGCCTGGTTTGCTGCCACTATACTCTATATATATGTTGTCCTAAAGCCTGCTCATCCTAATTTCGAACTAACACCTACACTAGTTGTTTGATTCTTCGCTAGAATTTGATTCGTTGGATGGATTCACTGGATGCCAAGGTCCGAATCCTGTTTGCAGCAAGTTTTTTTTTGGTATAATGATGACGGGTGTGGGAAAGAAATAGAAAAAGAACTGGGCCGCTTGGTTGGACAAAAAATGACTTACCGCAAGAACAACGTAGGAAAAAAAGAACTGGACCGCCTACAACGGACGCTTGGGCTGGCGTCCAACGAGAAAAAAGAACTTTGCCGAACAAGGGCCTTTTATTGTTATTATAGTGAACAAATTATAAAATGTAAGATATATTTTACATATTCAACCATGGTCGCATGGCACAATGGAAATGCTTTTTGGTTTAGTCTTTGGTCACCATGTTTGGATGGCTTAGTGGCAATGGTTTGTTTTGCTCCTAATGATCGTGATTGAAGTACCCTTTGGTGCAATTTATTTCCTTTTTACCTTTCTTTTTTTAGATACATGTACTTACGAGAGGACCACTGTTTTTGCAATTACATTTTTGAATTTCTTTCGCACCAAATATATGATGGGTCTTTTGTTTTATTAGAGGGATGGGTTTTTTATTTTGGGCTAACCAGGGGCGGATCTAGAATTGGGACAGAGCGGGGGCTAAATAGTAAAGCTTTAGAACTAAAACCTAGAGATTAATGGTAATTTGAAGCTAAGTACTATTGATTCAAAGACATAAATCAGGCTTAGGGGGGCTGCAGCCCGGGCAGCCCACCCCGTGGATCCGCCCCCTGGGGCTAACTAGAGTATGACGAATTTAAAATTATACACTGTGATGATTTAGATAAAACCGTCACGAGTTAGCGGGCCGGGAATATCCATTTGTGCACATCCTTGACGGAAAAAAATTATTGTCATGGATTGTGTCTGTTAGTGACGGTTTGTAAATCCGTCGCTGTGAAGCCGTCACAGATTAACAGGTTTCTTGTAGTGTGTACTATGGTATTTATACGCTCACAGATAAATCCGCAAGCGCACGGATACCGTTGTAGCTTTTACCCGGTTAAAGGTTTTATCGTATCCACAGGAAAACAGGAGAACCAACTACGCTCTAACTTAACCAAGATAGATGGATAGGTGTAAATAGGAAAGATGGTAGAGTTGAATAAGAACAATATTAAAGGTAAAATGATAATGGGGGAATCTAGAGTAGAGCAATCTAATATATGGGTGATAATAGGAGAATAGAGAGGATAACTAGGGTTTCTCTACTTCAAAGGGTATGTCTGTCTGTGGTGTACCATAAGTATAAAACAACACAGAGGATGCTTATACCTAAGGTTGAGGACTCCTACCAGTCCTCCTAACAGGAGGTGGACTACAGAGGACTACGTAGCTGTCACCTACGCGGCGCACCACATGATCCGGCTAACAAGGGATATCCACAAGTAATCTAGGTCTAAGCACCACGCTTACACCTATACTACAACTCTCACCTATAGCGTCCTATAGATTAAAGTACTCAAAAGAGTTGTGAACCAGAACATACATGGATAGTAATTGCATAATGAAGTAGAAGTAGATTACCAGAGTTATCCCATCAGCAAGCTTGATTAGAGCTTGATCATGGCGAAGTACAACCGGAGGAAGAACCGACAGGCCGGCCTCTCCTCCAATCCTCCCACACTCTCCATCTCGCTACTATCTAGATCTACTCTAGTTTAGAGATGAGAGGAGAGCTCTCATCTCCAAACTCTAGCTTTTGCTCTGTCTATGAATAATGAATAAGGATGCAGAGGTGTCTTCTCCAGGGGCTAGGGGCCTGCTTATATAGCCCTTCCAAATGAACATGGGCCGTCGGATCAAACCGACCTTAATCGCACGGTTTTTCTTAATCCTTTAGGTTGGTGGAGCATAATCCGCGAGGCGGTGCCTGATTGGCTGCCAGAGCAGGGCGGGCACCCTAAAGGGTAGGGCGGGCGCCCTGCCCCTGGGTCCGCTCGGCCTCCCATTCGTTCCCGTGGCTTCTGGAGTCTTCTAGATGATAGAAAATTGCCGCACACGTTAATATCTCTATGTAAACCCGACGTGTGGGCCTTTCCTCCATGTTTCTTGATAACCCCCTATAGAAATAGACAAACACCAAAACTCGTGGAATTCTGTCAGATAAAACTCTAAGTCTGGGTGTTGGTTGCATGTGGATCCTTTTCTTTGTTTATTTGATAATTAAATTGGGTACTTAAGGACCGCCAACACCAACTTACCTAGGAATCTTCATCTTCATCACTTGAAGTACACCTTTCTAACATACAGTTGACCCCTGTATGAATGAAGTAACTTCTTGGGTGATGAGATTGAAGTATTCCAGGCTACACTTGCTCTTATAAGCATGAGCTCCTCCATGAGGACCACTTATCCTCAACGATCAACCATAAGCAAACATCTAGCTTGGGGGAGAGCATCCCCTAGCTATCAACATGGTTAGAAGCATGGGAGAAAGAGAATAAAGTTGAAGAGCTGGAGCCAAAAAAAGAAAGAAGCAAAGGAGACAGAAACAAGATGGAAGAAGGCACGTGCGACATCACCATGAAATGGGGAGTTGACTGAGGTTACCTCAGACGATGAACCCAATGAGTAAGTGTTCTCCTCTATCTAAGTCCTGTCGGTAGACTTTAAATTATGTACCCTAGCCATAAGGTGAGAATGGTAGTTATCTCTTTAAATGCATTCGTAATTTATTTAGTAGCATAATTTTGTTTACACACTAAAAGATATAAAAACAACAAAAATATTTACTACATTACTCATGGCATCACAAAGCTCCATGAGGATACTCTATGGTATTTTCTGAAGGAACATCCGCTGTGGTGGCACAAAATAAAAATGACAAAAATATCGCATTCATATTTAAATTCCTGCATCATAAACAGAAAATTCAAAAAAAAGAAGAGAAAAGTGAAATCCTATTTAAATTAGACAACAATAAAACTAGCTCATAAAGGAAATCAGTTACTTTTTGGCTGACCGCCAACCCATTAACAAATTCGAGCCTCGAGTTTTGGTTTCTCTTTGAGGAGAGTATTTATGCGGGAGTAACATCATAGCAAGGAGAGAGTCTATCAGTGGCATCCACCAGGTCCGCTACTGGTTAGCTCACTCTAAAGGACATCTATACCAAGTATTGCAACCATCGAGCTTGGGGGAGGAGCATCCCCTAGTTATCAGGTGACTACACCTAGGCAATTATTAAATTCACTTGTTATATATATTCATAAAATACCAAAAATATGTGGGCACATGAAGGTCCACGTCTGTTGAGTCTTTTATGAGTCTGTGGTTAAATAAAATCTAAAAACCAATAAAAAGAAGTCTTAGTTAGTATTAATTATATTAGAGTGTGTCTAGGCTAGAGCTAATTAAAGATTGATAAACATTAAAATTTTGTCTTGGAGATGATGAATAGTTGCTCTGTTATAGATCTTTACAAATACCTAGATTCCAACGGTAGATTCTCTCGAGTTTTGGACATGACTGTTTTAATTTGAAGATTTACTCTGAACCTGCAACTTGTGGAGGCATAAGTTTGAGCTAAGTCAGGTAGTTGGTTGATAAGATCATTAAAAGTATGAGCTACTATTTATCTTATTCCTAGCATTACTAAGTTCTGGAGATTTATTTTGAAAACCCAAAATCCTACATGATGAGCTCTTGTATGACAAAGTATGAATAATATACATTTAGAGTCAGGAAAACTTTTGCACATTTATGCTGCTTGCTTTGCATTGAGTTTAGTCAACCCATGTAGTATACCTTACGAGAGTCTTGTCATGCTTTTAAAACCAAGATCACGTACACACTCCAGTTCACATATGCATAATTCCCATACTAGGAGTAATCGCAATCATTTCCATTCCATGTTTACCAATCATGCTTTTCCCCTACACTGGGAGTAAACACCAACATAAACCATACCCATAGGATAAAGCCCATCATAAATGCTCTAAGTTCTTTTTATTACCTCTCTAATCATTTATTGTATTCAAAGGATACATGTGGCTATGCAAAAATATAAAGAAGAAAAGGGAGTAAAAGATGGATAAGTCTCCCTGTAATTAAAACAATGGGTACTAGATGCCCACCTCCCTACAAAAAATATATAAAATAATGATAAAGATAGCCCATGTCTTTCCCGCAAAAAGTTCCAATATCAAAAGAGAGATTTATCGTCAAGGAGCAAAAGTAGAAATAGAAATTAGCCACAAATACCACAAATGCACCAATCCACCATATTCCATACACATGCACACCTTGGTTTGATTGTATGTCTCGATTCTCTATGGATCCATTAGTTGACTTTACAATACATGCATTGCAAGTATGCCTAACCCTGTTATTGGCACTCCTATAAGATCTATCATATATACCTTTAGCTATAGGAGGCATAACATCATTAATGCCTCAAGAGAGAACCATAAATACCACGTACATTGAGAGACTTGAGGGTGTCATACAATTAAGCTCTGAGTTTTATTCTGAAAACTTATAAAAACTCCAGAATGTTCTGCAACGAATTTGAGATAGTGCTTGACCTGATTGTTCTGTCTTCCGATTGCTCAAGACTCATGCAAAAGCTGTAAAGCCCCATGGTTAAAGGTAAAATGGGTAAGTTTGAAGATTAGAGCAGTTATTCACTAATCTAGAGGAGAATCTTTGTTTGGGAGCATGTGTACTTGGAAAGAATAAAAACATTGTAGCAACTCTTGATCCAAATACATATTCTGCTTAGGCTTGGTTTGCCAAGAGACTGGCAAAAGGTAAGCTTAGGGGAATTTTTGGGGATAGTCTTGTAGTCTTCTGCAGTTGGCACCTTGATATTGATAGGAGTTATGACCTTAGGCGCTGGCACCTCTGAATTTGATAGCTCAGAAATCTCATGCTCTTGTATTGTGCGTTTCGAAGCAATGCCTGACAAAAATCTCACTTGCCCAGCTGATTTTTTCTTTCGCTCGAATGGTGAAATCAACTTAGGTATCAGAAATACTTTCTTTTTTGGCACCTTTGGTGGCTCACTTATTGGTTCTGGATCTTTGAGTTGTGGGGAAGGGGTGGAATTGAATGGTGGTGGAGATTGTGTTGACTGTGGGGTAGAAAGATCATGGAGAGGAGATGGTTGATGGACAGGGAAAACATGGAGAGGTGATTCTGGTGGGTCAGGAAGAGACTGGGGAGGTGAAGGCGGTGGGTTAGGAATAGGATCGACATGAGCTGACGACTCCTGGGTTAGTGGCATCACTTGAGAGGGTGGTGGTGGCTCCCTTAGTTGCACGTCCCTCCGAGGCCAAAGGATGAAATTATTTATCACCTGTCCCAGTTTCACAATGTTCTCGGGACCAGGGATGTCTAGAATCTCGTCCTCATATCCTTGGACCACGGTTGATACCTCTACTCTACAGTAGTCTTTAGGGATGTCACCACCATGGTATTTAGGTCCTCCTAGGATCGCTTTGCCCGTGGCTACTTCCCTTGTACGATGATTGTTAATCCCATATCTTATGACAAGGGAGCAAGGTGTAGAAGTAACAATGTCGTCAACTGGATAGTGATCCTTGTTTGCCGTAGATGCGACACTGCTTGGAATGATTGTTTCACTTGATGCCACCAACGGTTGCGACACCACTCGGACTAGCTGCATTTGGGGAGCTTGAGTGCTCATTTGGGTAACTGCATTTGACATGGCACTCGCTAGTTTCTGCATCAACTCAGGAGGAGGATTTTCTAGCAACTTCCCCATCATCTCTTGGAAGTCTTTCTTAGCCTCTTCCTGATAATAATTTGCCATTTTGTTCCTTGTACCGATCACGTTTCTTATACTCATTTGCCCATTGAGGGCTGAATTCATCCTTCCATCCTTCTTTGGATGAGATGCCTCGAACACGACCAGGATGCTCAGGGTTACCGAGGCCAACACTAAGGATGTTCCTCTCCCTTCGTGGCGTAAACTTGCCTTCCTACTGCATGCCTGCCACTCCAAAGATGCTGTTCATTGCTTCATCAAGCATTGGGTCCTCAAAGGACACACCCGTCTCGGTTTCCTTCGGTTTCCGAGGACGGATCCAATTCGCGGACCTTTCACCGACTTGCTCGGACAGCACTGGCAACCCTACTGCCTTCTTCGCAACCTCTTCTTGCCTCCATTTAGGAACTTGGTGCCGGTAACCACCTGTGCCTAGATGGTGGTGGTACTTGTTCCTCTTTGCGAGCTAGGAGTTGGCTTCGCTCCGAGCTAAGAAGTTAGGGTCATTCCTCTGCTCTAGAAAAACATACCACTGCCCTTTAGTAATATTGTATTTGGATGTCGGATCCATCCCTGTCTTTGCATAGTTGACATTCATCTCCGACCTCCAATTTCGGAAACTAACCGCACATTGTTTCATTGTATATGCCTTCACTAAATCTTCTGGCACATTCCTAGGAAACTGGAACCTTGTCTTAATCTTATCCCAAATTTTGATCTTGTGATTATTCGACACACCGGCCCAGTTCTTAACTGTGATATCAAGAAAGTCCCTCACACAGAAACCAATTGCGTTCCTGTATTTGGGTAGGGCCTCCTCTGGAGCTAGGGGCTGTCCGATAGAGCTCACATCTGTGATGGCATATGTGTCATCTGGAAATTGGTTCAACCCTCTCTCGCCTCATTTCAAACCTAGCCGCTTCCTTTTCCTAGACTGACATGGCCTCTCAGGGCTCGTCGTTGTGGTCGTCGGTTCTGGTGTGTCTTCGTGTGCCACCTCCTCCTGAGACATCATCTCTCTAAACTGAGACATTGCCTCCTGAGTATAGACATGTGAATCATGGGCATGTTTTTATGTAGAAACTATGAATAGAAATCATTTAGTTACATGAAATCGTGAATGTCTCTAATTTACCTCATCGGCTTCTAGATTGTAATCGGGGTCACGTGCCAATTCACGACGAGTCTTCCTCACTTCTAGAGACTCCATGTCATCGCTAGCTTCTTGTTCATAGGACGAACCTGATGCTTCGCCCGTTTCTACTTGTTTCGTGACCTCACGAGCTTGTTCCATAGGGTCGGATGACCCTTCTACTTGCTCCGTGGGTTGGGACTGCAGTGCTTCGTCCTTGTGCAGAGAACTCATCGCAGAAATCTATGTAATTTATGCATAAAATTAAATTTATGTATAAAATTAAATTTATGTATCTTGGGGTATATACACTAATATATCATACACTAACATATACACTAATACATACACAAAGAGATTAAATTTATATACACTAATACACTAACATATTATGAAGCATAAAATTAAATTTATGTATCGTGGGGTATGTACACTAATATATCATACACTAACATATACACTACTACATATATAAACAGATAAAATTTACATACACTAATATATATACTAATATATCATACACTAATATATACATAATATATCATACACTAATATATTAAATGATTTACATATACACTACATATATAAACATATTAAATTTACATACACTATATATACACTAATATATCATACGCTAACATATACACTAATATATCATACACTAATATATTAAATGATTTACAAAGAGATTATAACAAAAAGATAAAATTAAATTTAGATATACACACTAATGCATATGCAACGGGAAATAATAACAAGTATTTATAAAATAATAACTATGAATAAAATCACATGTAAAAGACATAATAATATTCCTTGATTTTATTTTTATTTTTTCTGATTTTTATAATTTTCTACTGTTTTTTACGGTTTAATTTAAATTTTTCATAAAAAATTGTTAAAGTAAAAAAATCCCAGCCCAACAGGCCCAGCAGGCCGTCACTCCATCTCCCTTCTCTCCCTCTCTCTGGCAGGTGGGCCCCACATGTCGGGGTCATCCCCTACCTCCAGCCGCCGCCGCCACCGCACCGCCCCTTCCACCACCGTACACCCCGCACCAGCCCCATCCTCTTCCAGCATCGCCACCGTGGCCATCCCTTCCCCTTCCACCACCACCACCGCGGCCGCCCCCCTTCCCCGTTCGGGCAGCGCCACCATCGCGCCCCCACCACCACCGCCGCCACATCGAGGATGCGCAGGGAGAGAGAGAGAGAGAGAGCGCGTGAGCAGGAGAGGCTCTCACCGAGGGGCGGCGTCGGCGTCGAGGGCGGAGGAGACGGTCACCGTGCGACGGTGTCGAGGACGACAACAACGGTGGCGATGGCAGCGATGGCGGTGGAAAATTTCGGCAGCGTGTCGGCTTAGTTTGAATGAACAGGGCGCCAGACTTAGAAAATTTTCAGGCGGAGAAGACCTAGGGTTATATAGGCGGGCATTAGTACATGCGGTTGGATTAGTCAACCGCATGTAGAAATAGTTTCTACAGGCGGTTGACTAAGCCAACCGCCTGTACTAATGCATTTGTACAGGCGGTTGGCTTAG